>NC_072800.1:38307196-38610227 GCF_028583425.1 Eublepharis macularius
CCTTCTGTCACTGTTTCCCTCTTAACCCCCCACATTTTCTATGTCTTTCTTTCATCTTCTCCTGGCATTTTGTGTCACTTTATCCCTGTTCCCAACCCATTTTCTCTATCTTTACCCATTACTCCTGACCCCTTGTGTCTTCTTCCATGGTGGCATGTCATTCTCAGCAGGCCTGCCTAGTTGCCCACCAGAGGTCTGTGCGTGAGTAGACATTAGGTAAGTGTTTTGGGGTGTATATAACCTCCCCCAACACACACATTTTTTCTGGTTTCAAATTTTTCTGCAGCCCTGGGGTAAGGATCACCCAAGGTTGCTGAAACATCATTTTTGTTCCCAAGTGACCTCAATCTGCCAATTTAAGTATCCACAGGTGGGGGAGGGGTGGGTTGGCTTTTAGATAGTTAGATATAAGATGTATAGATATAAAATATATAGAGAGATAATTTATTCACACATGAATTTTTGATCTTACAGTTTGTAAACATTTTCAGTTATACTTTGTTACTAAGTATAAGTTTTCTTCCTAGTCAGGATGGACTCAGCTGCTCTCATTCTCTCTTTGGTTTAAAATCTTCCTCTCCTCTACACATCTTTTGCTCAGCACTTCCAACTCTCACAAAATTGCTTTTTCTTCCACTATCAGTGTTCAACGTTCCATCAGCTCTCATTGGCTGTATTGGCTGTTCTTAGGGAGCGGAAGAACTGCATCTGTCCGTCACATGATATACAGTGATCTCTTCATGCCACATATCTTTGAGGAATAGAGGAACTCATACCAAGCTCCTTTGATCTCGACTTAAGGTCCCTTATGACTTGGAAGGAGTAAAATAGGCTTTTACTGATGAATAAGTCTTTAAAAGCTACATGATGTTAGAGATTTAGCTAATTCACATGAAACAATCTTAATAAGTCTTTGGGCAGGATCTTCTAAAGTGACTTCAATTGTGGAAATGTGCACTTAGGGGGCCTCTGAAAATTTATTTCCTAAGGTCTGTAGTTGGTTGAAAAACTGAGTTTAAAAGAATGTAAAATTTGTTCCCTTATTGGGAATCCCACATTTGGGATTCTATCTGATGAGCAGTGAGAAGGGTTTGGGTACATCTAATCTAATATAATTTTGTGATCATTCCTAGTTATTGTCCCAATGGCAATAACTCTGTTCCCAGTGTTCTATCTTCTATTTTTACACCCATCCGGCCCATGGCAGCTGCTTAGTTTTTGCAATGCCCATTGTATGAGGTACTCCCAGACCAATCATTGGGCCCAAGTACGAGGTAATACTGAAAGGTAGCTCCTCACTTTAAAAAGATGTTGAAAACAGATGGATTTTTCAAAACAAGCTGCCTGACCACGTGCTTTGTTGAACAAGGCTTTTGTGATCATAAACCACATATTACCCCATGTAGCAGTAGAGATCTAATCAATACGGTTGGAAAGGTTCATGGTTTTACATGGGTATGAATAACTGAATATTTCTTGTAGTTGCTCTTGGGTCACACCCATGTTAATCCTCTGTATTTTGGCAGGTCTGGATAATATCGTACAAAGAGATGCAGAATGAATTTTGATATTGATCTTACTCACAAAACACATCATCCTTAGCAAATGAGATATTGAATCCCTGCTGACTATGTAAAGAAGGCAAACAGAACACCTTGCATTTTAATAACAGACAAATGATTGTTGTCTAAAGTAGTTGTAAAAAAGCACAGCAAATCTGGACAATAGGAATGAGAATTGGCAAGTATAGGTAAATAATCAGTAAGCATAAAATTTCACTCACAGAAAAACTCCTTCCATCTCCAGTACATGTGAGAAAAAATCATTCTAATATATTATTTTTATTTTGCTTTCAGGTGAATTAATGAATATCTATAAAACCAATCCAAAGAATATTTCAAAGCAAGTGTTTGACATTTTGCATCTGAAATCTAGAGTTTCCAAAAATGATTTCCAAGGTAATCAGAGCCTCAGAGACAATTTTCAGGGTCTAAAAATTGGTTGAATGCCAACACAGGAAGAATAGAGTGAAATTTTCTAGTATATACTTGAATATACTGAACAGTTGTGGACAACTGGTGGCAGTCATAGGACGTGTAGTTTTAACCATCTTGAATGGGAATGGAAATGCTCTGTATTAGGGGTGTACGTAATGGGGGAAATGAGCTGAAATTACAACAGAACGTGGTGAATTAACTTGTTAAAACAGCCTCTGGAATGCTGAACCAAATCTGGATAATGAGGCTGTAATGACTCCCCCCTGCCAAAAGGTTAGTGTGTTTTGTTTCAGTATTTATCAATCAGAGGCCACACAGACAGATCAGGCAATCCGGGATCATCTGGCAGAATCTTGTTTTCTTTAATGACAAATCTATCTGCAGTCATCATGCAATCAATTGGCTCCAAACAGGAAAGACTGAGCCTTTAGCATTAATTCCATTGGTGGGAAGAGGATGAGCATGGTGCAATTTTTTTTCAGTACTTCCTGGGCAATGGCGCTGTCGTTGAGTAGCTTATAGGGATCAAAGATTTCCATGGCACTAGGGAAGGGAGCAGCACCAGTGTCTCCATTGCCATCTCTTTCTCTGTGCTTTTATGCACAATGAAAGGAAAGGCTGGCCCAGCAACATCCCCACAGGTATGCATACATGGGTTTAAGGAGGGAGGGGTCTCCTACAGCCTCTGAGCCCCCAACTGCCAAAAATGCCTCATGTTATGCAGATTAAGGTGAAAATGGGAAAGGAAAAGCAATTATTAAAGGAGAGCTGGGAGGTCCCAGGCATATGGAGCTGATTTATGCCCATTCAGTGGCCTACTGCTGCTGCTGTCCTTCAGTTAGGTGCCATAGTGCCCTACAGCCACTCACTGTGACTTAAAAAGTCCTCCAAAGATAGCGGGTTGAGGAACACTAGGAAGAATTTTCATCTTGCTCAGAAAGTCTTCTCGTAGGCTTCTTGGGCTTTTCTGATTAAAACTGTTAAAGCTAAATGACGGGGAGGTAGCACACATGTGGATTGTATACTTGCACACACACGCACCCCCAAGTCTTTCCAGAGAAGTTTTCCATGTGGAATGACTGAGCTGTTCAGGTTTTTTATTTTCAGTAACAGCAACAGGACTCTCTTGTTTAGCAGTGCCCACCAAAGTTGCATCTTCGTTTCCCTTCATCTCTGGGTTAATAGTTGAAAAGGGAGACTTACAACCATCAACCTGTTCAGTCTCTCACTTTTATTAGTAAAAACTAGGGGAGGAAAGCGGGCCATCTCCCCTCTACATCCCTTCCTGTGCTTTTGCGCCCAGTGCAAGGACAGGCCAGTGGGTTTAAACAGGGAGTCCTGGGCTGCTGCTAAGCAGATTAGGGTGAGGAGGATTCACCCCTTATCATAGAAACGAAACTACAAGCACAGGGAAACATGGCATAACAGCAGGACTCAGAGGTAATAATTAGAGATGGGCACAAACCAAAATACAAACCAAAGTTCATCACGAACCAGGCCAGTTCATGGTTCGCAAACCAGCGGTTCATCAGAGCCCATTTCTGATGATCCGCCATGAACTTTAGGGCAGTTCATTTGGTTCATTTTTTTGTTTGTCACTGCAGACAGACTGGTGCCAGTCAATCAGTTTCCTAGGCAATAGGGGTTGGGCTTTCTGAAGACCTTATGCTAACTGGGAAGTGACCATCTGCTGACCCAGAAGTGGTGATTTGCTGGCCTGGAAGTGATGTTTTCACGAACCAAAAACGGACTAGTTTGTGAACCAGGGTAGGTTCGTGAAAGTTCGTGGTTTGTGAATCATGATGAACCACGAACTGCATGGTTCCTTTTTTTCTGATTCGTGCCCATCTCTAGTAATAATTTGTTGGCTTTGCTATCATAAAGAAGCAATTTTTTTTATTTCACTGCACTGTGCTGGTTGGCAATGGAATACTTTGGTGCTTGCATACTGTGCTGGCATGCAATGCCAGTACCTCTTTGCCAGTAAGTTTTCTGCCATTGTGCATGCCTGCCAATACTTGCCTTCTTTGGGGCCTATTGTTGTGTGAGTTTTCATGTGCTTGAAGAGAAACTCATTGGATCAAAGGGTTTGAGACAATGCTGGTTTTAGTTAAATGTGACTACAGTCTTGTTTCTCCTCCCCTCCCGAAAAGAACACTGTGTGCATGTGCACCATGCAGCATAACAGTGGCTTTGACTCTTGCATTCCCCAAGTATTCCTTGGGGTCCGTAAACATGGAAACCTGCTCTCAAACTCAGTAGGTTGATGGTTTAGAGGGAGAACCATGTTCTGTGTGATTTTGGTACCGTTACATGCAAAAACAGCTGCCCCAGGACCTCATTTCCCACGATCCCCTGAGGAGAAGAGTGTGCATTTGTGCATATGAGGCCAATGTGCACATAATGGGGCAAAACTCATGAAAATGAGTTGGCACTGGCCAACCTGGAACAAACCAGTAATGGAACAGAATTATTCCAGAACCCCAGAACTGAAACAGAAACTTTCTTGGTACATACTCTCTACATATGATGAAATGTTCCGTTGTATTCAGTTTGCCAGTTAGCATGTTACACAGATGTTTCTGTAATAGCACTAACAAAATTGGGGAAATAGATTATTCTAGATTCAAGTTCCTAGCTGAACTCAAGTCTTGGCCCATCTCTTCATGTTAGAGATCTCTCTGAACTCAGTAGCTGAATATTTAATGTGAGTTCAAAATGTGAACCTGTTGATGTTGTGGTGCTTCAGACTGATTATGAAACAATTGCTTCTATTCCCCCCCCCTTGACTTTCTCTTGTTAAATTTCCATTTTCAGAAGAAACAATGGATATAACCACCAAGTGTCAGTGCTTAATTTTTCATGTGAATGGTTCTGGAGCTCAGTCATGCTGAGCTCTAGTCTGAAAATCTTTTTGCCTAATTTTAGATGTGTAGGTGTGAATGTGATTTTTCAGTAATGAAAGAAATAACAGTGAAACAAATAACAGGTACTTGACAAAGGAAGTCTGACACTTGGAAGCTCTAGAAATCTTGTTGATCTTTAAGGTGCTACTGGATTCAGATCATGCTGTTCTACATCCTCAAACATATTCATATCCTTCCTGTGACTTCACAAACACCAAAACCAAGTACTGGAACCAACAGAAACTGGGACAAAGATAAGTACCAGACAGGATTCTGGATGTTCTGAATATATACCTTCCAAGTTGGTTTAAAAAAAATTAAGCGTGCATGGGGGGTGGGTGTCGAATTCAGATTGGGACTGCAATAGGAGGGGAAGAGTTAAACTTTTCTTCCTGAACAGCATTCTCCTACCATAAATAGCCCAATGGAGCTGCTATTTGCTTCCTTGGAACAAACATACAGGTCATGTATCAGGTCAGGAAACTGTTACAGGCTTAAACCTTTTCTTGCTCCATGCTGAGATCCTAATCTGAGTCCAGCACACCAACTAGTACAAAAAAAATGCTCAGGAATTTTATCCCTGGAATTCCCAGCATCTCCATCCAGATTAGTCTAGAACCATGGACAATTTTGGGTGACCAGAATGCAGCCAAGTATCTTAATTGTTTGGTGACTACATGTTGTTTATATTACAGGTACATATTTTAGTATGTTTCAGGACTAAGGGTAGTAAACCTAACACTTCAGCCCTTTGCTGGTAGAGGTGCCCCATATGAAAGACAAAACGCATAACGCATGATGCATAACACATAACGCATCTGTGGCAACACCGATGGATCATTCATTTCTCACTCTGAAGTAAAGGACACCCAGAAGAGTTTTTGTACAGACACAGAGTCAGAACTAGGTGTTCTGTATTATTTATAATAATGTCAGGGCAAAAACTGCTGTCTTTTGGATTGCAGATGAATAATCGATGTATGCAGAAGAAAGAGGGAAACGGTATCTTTGCCTCTACAGTGACTGATTAATCTGTCTGGCCGTATTAAAATGAAAATGTATTTCAATATCATATGTATGTCAAAGTACTGCATATTGTTCACAAATTAATGTCCTCTTCTTCATTTTGCAAAGGATTATATGGGAGGAGAAAGTAGGTTTACATTCCTCTTCTCTTCCCCTTTATATTCTTTTCATTTCATTGCCTGTTTTTCAGCATTTACTTTTGCTTCAGGTTGGATTAAAAATAATAATAATGCCTACCCCTTGGGCACAATCAAATACTTACGCTGATACAAGTCCCCTTGACCTCAATGGGAATTCAATACATAAGCACAGGATGCTCCCTTTCTAATAAGATGTTATGTTTGAATGTCTCTGTGTACTGGGGGGGTGGGTATGATGGTACAGAGCACCTCTTTCTGTAGTACTGGCATCTCTTTGGCCAGCAGGCTTGGGTCCCCATGAGTCCTGGGCCTGGCACATGTACAGTAGGGTTTCCCAAACTCTCACAAGGTGTGAATTCAAGAAGCCCTTTTGCACTTGCTGCACTGTGTCTAAAGATATCTGCAGAACAACGAGGAAAAGAACGTTAGTGGGATGAGGCTGAGGTGATGGGGGGGGGGCAAAGGCAAGATGGGTGGCAATCCAGGAGAAGGCCTTCTTGGTTGTGGCAGCGTTCTCTCTCCCCTGAGAGAATTGCCTGTCCCCTTCCGTTGCAGTCTTCTGCCGCTGAGTGAAGCCTTTTTTGTTTCATCTGGTATCCCCTCAGTGATTCCCCCTTCCTGCACTGTCTTATTGTTTTTATGTATATGTATTTTTATTTTATTGTACCATATGTGTATTTTTGCTTGTTTTTAAGTGTTTTAATGGCATGTTTTTATTTTTTGGTTTTTAAGACAATGTTTTTATTATGTATGTTTTTAATCTTTTAGCTGCCTTGGTGGCACAGAGGCAAGATATAAATCTTGAAATAAAAAGATAAATAAAAAATTACTGCCTGAAGACCACCCCCCTCATCTTGTTTCATGATAGAGTCAGCCATGCTCACCTTCTGTCAGCCCATACACTCACACACACACACACACATCTCACTAGGCTTAGGGACATTTTGTAGTCCAGTCTTTAGAATGTGTTAAACTGGGATTTATTTGAGGATAAAGCAGAGACTTTTGAATACTAGTATGAAAATCTAAAATGTTTTATTAAAATTCTTTCTGCCTGCAAGATTTATTTGTACACCCATCAAACCTCTGAAGAGATGGCCTGCCAAATATGACCTTTACTGAGAGTGTCCATACTTTACAAACACAGCACCAACAAGCACATCTTTGTTCATTCTCCAGGCATCTAGATTAAGAACACAAATAGACAGAAGTAATGTGGAAAACAAATCCTTTTGACTAATCTTATCTTTTGTTTATTCATAGGCTCAGTCTTAAACTACCAAAATTTGCAAATAAATTAAACCGGGGTGGGGGTGGGGGCGGGTCTGGGAACCATTTATGAAAACTTTATAGTAAAGTCATTTGCCTGCAAATACGTGAGTTTTCTGTTATACTCCCATAATTCTAGGGTAGCTGGTAACTTACAGAGATGTTTAACCGAAAAGTATCCTGCAATGTTTTGCTTGTATATTCCTTTATTTTTGAAACCACCAAATCTATGAACCTATTTTGAAACCAATATGCTTGTCAATATTCTGCAAACATCACACTTATGTACTTTAAACAAATTGTACTTTGGGTTATGCAAAAAAGGATCCCATTTTTTCCTCACAGCCACTTCCATGCACAGACCATTCTGTCATACTACCTTCTATAAATAAGTATTCTTATAATATCACTTAAACTGAAGAGATTAAAGGCAAAAGCCTTTGATGGCAGCAAAAACTGAGCAAGTCAGCAATATATATAAATCACACAAACAGGGCAAAATGCCATAGATGGTGTTAATGGTGGGATGCAAATCCCAAAGGGAAGGTATTCTTGAGATACAAGCCTGGATAATGCAGAGAAAACCTGAAGCTCTGAGTGTGTGCAGAAAAAAGGATTGCTGTTTGTGACCAAGACCCTCCTGAGGTAGAAGTATAAGGTGACATAAGGAGGATCTGTAATAAGAGTCTAAAAACAAGGTTTAAAACAAAATAAACATAAATGTTACATACTCTAAGGATACTTTCTGGTTAAATATCTCTATACGTTATTATCTTGCAGGTTTTGTAAAGCTTATTTTATTTCTTTTCATCTTCATAATTCCAATTTGTTTGCCATGTATGAATCTTTCACCCTGAGACATAAGCGTATTATATTTTTGTTTTCTACAATGTCTTTATTCTTATGAAAAACAAATATAAACTACCAAGGAAGATCACGTGCCGTGTCTTTTCTTCAATGTAAATGTGTATTTCCCTGCCACAAATATATTTCAGGAGCAGTCAGTGGACTGGGGCTTCTTGTTGTGAAGAGCGCCTCTGATGAACTCTTTCTAACCTGTATTTGACCATTTTGAAAGCCTCGCAGAAACTTTTGCTTCTAGTTAGATCAATTTTTTTTCCTGAAGTGCAGGAAGACAAACATTCCTTAACAAGCAGTCTAGCTCCCTGTCAAAATTAAGGGGTTCTTCTGCTTGTTAAGGCATGTGTCTCTAACGCTGCATTTCCATCTCAGCTGGGGTAATGCAGCCCTGCAATTGACGTGAAAATAATTAGATAGCGGTAGCAAGTGTATTTTCTTCTTTGCTCTTCAAACTAACAATTCTCCTCCCTCCAGGAGCATCAGACTTTTTAAACAGAATAAAGATAGACTTGAAACAAAAATAGTATGGATCTCAACAGCAAGAACCTAGTTCCAATAACCTGTAACACAGTTTTTCTGGGTGGAGTGACCTTTTGTTTTAAAGCCACATTTATCCTTTCCATGACATATGATGTAGTTGTATGTGATTAAAAGAACTGTGCTCTTCTGCTACTTTTTTAATGCTGTCTTTCAATATGAAACTCGTCATGAATATAGGATATCCAAATTATCTCCATGCCTCAACATATTAACTGATATTTTCATTCACTTTACCAGTGGTTATCAGTTTTTTTTTTATATAAGTATAGGCTTCTGCCTCTAGTGGGCTCATAACTTAAAGCTGTTATTGCAAGGGACATTGTATTTTCATACTGGTGAGATTATAGTGCAACAACAAGCCTGCTGATACCTTAACTTTTGTATGTTCCTAGAAATACTGTCTCTTCACAGGAACAAAATGGGTTGGATTCCATCTGAAATGTCCATGTATACAAGGGGGATAATTTTCGCCAATTCCCCCTTCCCCCTTTTGCCAGTTTCCCCAACCCCCCAAAGCTATTCATGGAAATCCCCCATCCTTCATGTGCAGCATTTCAGGGACCATTTCAGACTCCAGTCAGAGAAAGAAGGGAATTCATGATTCTGCAGATGGTAGTTGTTCTGTCTGCAGAAATTTTAGGCAGGATCCAAACTAACATCTCCATGTGAGGTAAAGCTGAGGTAAAGAACACATGACAGGCTAATGAACAAAATACAGACATGATGCTTCCTTATGAGTTAGTTTACTGGGCCACGTAGCTTGGTATTACCTTTTCTGATTGCCTGGGCATCTGTCAGATGGTGGCCTTTTAATACCTGCTGTCTCTGATCCTTGGTATTGGACCTGGTACCTGCAGTATGAAGTATGGTTGCCAACTCCAGGTTGGGGAATTCTTAAGAGATTTGGGAGTAGACCCCGGGGGGAGCAGGGTTTGGGGAAGGGGGGGAGCTCAGTATGAATGTGGTGCCTTAGAGGTCACCCTCCAAAGCTGCCATTTTCTCCAAGGGAACTGATATCTGTAGTCTGGGATATCTTCCTCACCTGGAGGTTGGCAGTCATAGTACAAAGGCTCTACCACTGAACCACAGCCTTGACCACAACTAATAACAAATGGAATAGCTAATGCAAGAGCATTGTTTCATAGGAGCTTATTTGTCAGAAAAAGTACAGAGGCTTATCAACTTCCTGAGAAACTTCCTTTCGTCTTGAAACCAAGACGTGAATTTTCTGATTTAAGCACTACCATTACTGACAACTAATGTAAGCAAATTGCCAGTCCCTATGAACGTTCAGGGAGCCTTCAAGTTACCTAAATATGGCATCTTCCTTCTAGAAAAGCATTCCAGTACATGCTTTTCTATCTTGCGAGCCCTGGCAAGATCAGGATTACTGTCGTATAAATATCTGTTAAAAGTCATTGGATGCTTGTTTGGTGGCAACTTTTCAGCTTGTTTCTACAGGGCATTATTAGTGACCTTCATTGCTTTTTAGAAAAATTATATTGCTAGGATGGTGATTGGTAGTGGCAGACATCAATATAGCTGTGACATAGAATAAGTACGTGGATCATTACCGACTACACTATCTCTTCTTGCACAGTGTAAAATGTACAGCTGTGGAGGAATTAACTGATACGTAAAATGTATTCTATTTTCAGAGAAATAGGGGTCTTTTTGAAACTTCTCTCCTCTGTCACCTTTCCTCCCAAAAAACATGATAATCATTCCTGACATACTACAAAATAGAACAAGGAAGCAGGAAAATTGACTTATCAATTGGAAACACGTTGAAGATAATGCATCATTTGTCAAAGTTATCAGAGGACATTTGCTAAACTCATTTGTGCTCAAACTAAGCAAATAAACTCGGAAACAGCATTGTCTTTTTCAGAATGACTTCATTGTTCTCTGGGTTTTAAAATACAGAGCGTGAGATGGAGTCTTCCTAAGGTATATTCTAAATAGTAGTGATTTATAGTCCCAGATTTTATCTGCAAGTGTTTATCTCATGGTATCACAGTCTCATGCTTAGCTGTCTACAAAAAATGGGGGAACATCTGTGTAATTCAGGCCTTAGTAGCATGATTTATGGAAGAGTAGCCACGATGGTATGTTATGTCTAAAAAAGCAGAGAAATGATGGCGCCTTAGAAGACATATACAGTGCAATCCTAAACAGAGTTACACCCTTCTAAATCCATTGAAGTTACAGAAGAATGGACATTGACATCTGCATCTAACTGCAGATGTTAGCACTATGTCTCTGAATGAGATTAATATTCTCATATGTCCAGAGGAGTTAGCCGTGTTAGTCTGTAGTAGCAAAATCAAAACGAGTCCAGTAGCACCTTTAAGACTAACCAATTTTATTGTAGCATAAGCTTTCGAGAATCAAGTTCTCTTCAAAGAGAACTTGATTCTCGAAAGCTTATGCTACAATAAAATTGGTTAGTCTTAAAGGTGCTACTGGACTCTTTTTGATATTCTCATATGCATTCCCAATGAGCATTCCCACACAAACCTAATCAATATCTATGGCCCATACCACTGCTATAATGCACATCGATTTGTACAACTGCATTTTCAAGAACTCCGTCCACATAAACAGATGTTGCTTGGAATTGCAAGAACAACAGAGACCTTCCTGTAGATTTTTTCTTAAATCCAGTAACATCCCTACTTGATACAGACGCCCAGTTTCATTTGCTTTCTGTTGTCTCAGGTCAAGCAGAATGATACATTACAAAAAAACCTGCAGACAAACAAAAGACTCCAAAATGCAAGTTTGGCCGGAATAATCATGAATGCTGGAAAGATGATTTCTATCTCCCTCCACCGTGAAGCATATGGAAGTCATCATCCCTTGTGAGCTCTAGCTCAAATTAAGTCATGAGAATGAAACTTCATTAATATGTCTTACGCCAGAAGAAACTTCAAAAGTGTTTTCAAAAGGTCTTGCCACACTCAAGAGAGGAACACTGTGACTAGCTTATTTTAACATAACACTTGCGAAAGATAGCATGAAAGCCCACATGATTTCCAAGGAATTTAAGAAGGTTGCAGTTTAATCACTTTCAAAGGCTTAGGGGATTAAGCAATTGCTAGTGATCATTTTTCACAGACACCAATCAAAGACTGGCACTTCTGGGAAGCAGACAAAGACAGAAGGTTCTCTGACAGCTGTGGAGTGAGTTGCCCGTTGTGGAGTTGTCTGACTCACAATGAGCAGTAAAAGTTTTTTACATATTTGGCAGCTTCACGGCAAGGGAATGACTCAAGGCTTTATCATTAGGAATCTCACTACTAATCAAGATTTTTAAAAAACTTTCTGCCCCCCCCCCCCAAAGGTCCCAAATGCATATTTTTTCAGAAGTAGAAAACAAAATGGCGATGATCCACTAAAGAACATTGCAACCATCATTGTGGACTGACCTCTCTTCCCTTCTACATTTTGGTGCATAAACTGGGAAAGTGTCAAGGGATGGTGTTGACATAGGCTACAGGCTCAAAAAAAGAGAGAATCGTGGTATATAGTAACAATGCAACAGAAGAACCCGCAATAACTAAGATCCCTTTAAATAATGAAAAGTGAAACAACTTATTGCAGTGTACAAAAGGCCACATTATAATGAGCTTACTACTGCATACAACCACTTCTGTTTCTGAAGAATAATTATTGTTTGACTGTGACTCTGAGAAAGATATATATTGAAACGGGCCAATGAGGATCTAGATATCATGTTAGAGTATTTACGACTCTTCATAGCTACTTGAGAAGATTCTTTGTGACAAGTTCCATGTCTTCTCTGATACCTCTGAGATAGAGTGCTTTATGGACTGTTTGCATTTCATTACTTATGATTTTTGAATGAAAGTTGGATATACTCTGAGGATAAATATTGTTGTATGCTGCTATTTATGCACTTTAAATATTTCATGTGCAATATGTTGCCCCTTGGGGATTAGTACCTAGTTAGCACTAGCACTTAGTTATCCCATTTTGTTTATCCTATATGAATTTCCTCTTGAAGCACTTTAAGAATTGACTCTCTTATGGCTACTGGAAAAATACTTAGTAATTACTTGTGAATTCATTACAGAAGGGTTACATTGTATATTTTCCTTTACTACATTGTACACACTGTAATAAATTGTTTCACTTTTCATTATTTAAAGGGATCTTAGTTATCACGGGTTCTTCTGTTGCATAGGCTACAGGATATCAGACTACATTTATCTATCTGAATGAATGAAGCCTCAAGAGTGCAACTCTGAAAAACTGCAGTGCGTATAAGCATTTTCCAAAGCCTTCTAATTTAAGAGAGACCAAAGTAGTAGGGTTTCATGTATGTCATCAGCTATCCACATGTTATCAGATCTGGGTCCAATAGCACCTTCAACTAGATTTCTAAGAGCCAAACTAAACGTGAAGAGTTACTAGAATTCTACACGTGTCTGCTTAGCTCAAGGTTTGATGGGAAGTGTAGGAAGTGTAGGTCCTTGCAGCTTTAAGTTTAAGGTTTACAGAGCAGTAGGGAGGGAAGTGCAGGCGTGGGGCTCTTGATGGGTGCCCCCTTCCCTGGGTGGGTTGGGGGGTTTCAAGGCCCCTCTCTTTCCCGCCTTCCCCGCACAGCAGACAGGGTGCCTGGCCGCTGCTAGCTGCTAGCGGGGATTTGGGCAGGACCGGGCAAAGAGGTCAGCAGACAGGGTTCTGGGAGTGCCACTGCATCTTCCCCCCCTCGCCTGGCCCCCACCCGAAGCCGCACGGCCTGGAGCTGCATAGCCTGGCGTCACTCTGCCTTTCCCCCTGCTTGCCTGGAGAATCACTTCATCTTTCCTCCACTGCTCACCCAGCCCCCGCACAGCGATGCTGGGCTATGCAGCTCTGGGCCGTGCAACTTCAGGTGGGAGCCAGGCGAGTGGGGGAATGCAGCAATGATGCAGCAATGCTCTGGGCGCCTTTCCCTCCTGCTCGCCTGGAGCATCACTGCATTTCCCTTCCCCCGCTTGCTCAGCCCCCGCCCGAAGCCTCATGGCCCGGAGCTGCATAGCCCAGCATCACTCTGTGGGGGCCAGGTGAGTGGGGGGGGGGAATGCAGTGATACTCTGGGTGAGTGGGGAAAGGTACCCAGGGTGTCACTGCTTCTCCCCCCTGCTTGCCCAGTCCCCGCCCAAAGCCACTCATTGCTTCATCTCTCTCACCCCCGCTCCCCCAGCCCCCACAGAGGGACACTAGGCTATACAGCTCTGGGCCACACGACTTCGGGCGGGTTCCAGGTGAGCAAGGGGGGGGGGGAGATGCAGAAATGCTCCAGGTGCCCTGTCTTCTGACCTCTTTGCCTAGTCCTGCCCAAAGCCCCACTAGCAGCTAGCAGCAGCCAGGTGACCTGACTGTTGTTTGGGGAAGGGGGGAGAGAGGAGCCCTGAAACCCCCAACATACTCAGCGAAGGGGAAGGGGGCACCTGTCAAGAACCCCACGCCTGCACTTCCCTCCCTGCCACTCTGTAAACCTTAAACTTAAAGCTGCAAGGACCTACACTTCCTACACTCCCCATCAAACCTTGAGCTAAGCAAACATGTGTAGAACTCTAGTAACTCGTCACGTTTAGTTCGGCTCTGTGTTACAAGGTTTCAGGAGTGAAAGAGATTGGTGTTCCATGATTCCTTTGCCAAGATTGGTTCCTCTGAACAACCACACACCATTCCATCAGTTTGTTACCTGGTCTTTTCTACACTATAGTGTTATCGCTTGTATTAGGGTCATCATAGCAATGTGTAGGAACATAATTGTTTCCATTGTGTTGTGACAGTCAGTGTAGTATAGAGGTTAAGATGCTGGACGAGTGCTAGGAAAAGCTGGGCTCAGATGGTGGAAGAAATATAATACAGGCAGCCCTGTACTCCTTGGTTGAAAATATACTAAATAAATAAGAACAATAAACATGAGAAACTTTCTTGTGTTACCGGGTACTCTTCCTTTACAAACAATCTGGAAGACTTCAGGCATAATTTTGACTGTATAAACAAATGACAAAAATGCTAATTTTCAGTTTGTCCTTTGCAGGCCTGTTCCATAGATGAGACCAGCAATATGGACTGCAATGATTGCCAGACCTCAGTATCTCAAACCTTGATAATTTTATTTATTTATTTACTGTCTGCGTTTCTCACTGAGACTCAAGGCAGATTACACAGTATGAGATTAGTACAATCAGTAACAAGTACATTTCAATACTGTATCAAGGACATTTCAATAAAAATGCCCTAGGATAAATAGATACAGGTTTAACAAGAATCCAATACAGAGTAGAAAAAATACTACAGCAGATCGTAATAAATTCTAGGACTAACATTAGACAACATGGAGCACTGGTGGTACATAGGAGTACATATTTAAAGCAGTAGATAATACGTAAGGCAATATAGTGATGAAGTCTATGGTCCCTAACTCATAAGCAAAGCATCTGAGACCCCATTGCTACAATATAGCCCTATTTGAGTAAAAAGCCTTTTTGAATAGTTTAGTTTTGCATTGTTTATGAAAAGCCAGGAGAGTGGGGACTCTTCTGACTTCCTCAGGTAGGTCATTCCACAGGATAGGGGCCACAACAGAGAAAGCCCATGTACGGGCTGTTGTTGACTTCACCTGTGTGCAGACTGGGATAGGAACTGGTGAGATCAGGGGGTGGAGCCTGGTAACATCACAATGGTACAAACCAATTGTTCTGATAATATTGATTGTAGTATTTCCACATTCTGCTGGGTAGCCTTCCATGTAAATGCGTGTTGTCAGAATCATGTTGTTCAGTGCTTGCATTATGAGAAAAAAGGCAGGTGGGCCACTAATGACATCCTGACTCCCCAATTTTAACCCCTCCTTCCGACCTTCATGAATCACACTCCAGCTGTGTTCCTACAAGGTGCTACCAAATAATTCTGGGTCCTTACATAGTTTATGCGCATGTGTGCCTCCCCAAGGGAAGTAATATCAAACGGGATATAGGGTGGATAGCACAAGGCAGCCACAATTCACTGTGGATTATTCATTTCACTAATCAATCTCCCTTTGGCAATGAAATCTCTGTGCTGATCTGTCTTCTCTCCCTGCAATGACAAATTAACATTGACAGGAGCCTCACCGTGCTCTGGGCTGGAACCTCCTACCACCTCTTGAATTCCAAAAGTGAATTGTCAGTAATTTCTGTATCTTCACAAAGTTGAAACACCAACATATCTGTTCTGCCCCTCTCTTGGTCATTAGTGTCAGAACTGTCAAGAGGTGAACTAGGGGAACAGAACTATAAGGCCACTGTGCATCCTATGTAGGAGTTACCAGATGCCTGCATACAAAGAAGTCAAAAGAAACCATTAAACAGTGTCGTCTAAGCAATGTTGAACCCTTTGAAGTTTAGGGTTGCACTGCAGGCATGTAGGCTTAGATGGCAACCTTGAGATTTCAACTTTTTGCCCTAAGGCTACACAATTTATGCTTTATGGCATAAAACCTGGCATCCCAACTGGATACAGTGGAAAGGAACCTGTTTTGTGTTGATCTACAGTGCTACAAAACTAAAAGAATCCCAGCAGTACCAAGTATGATATATTTAATGATAAGGTGGATTCCAGAAACAGAAGGATCTGGAGACTCAATTTTAGGAACTCAGCCCCTAGATTGGAGGTCAGAATTTCCAGATCGAACTTAACTGAAAACAGATCCAGAGTCCCCCATCTTCACCAGGAACCCTCCCTGCTGTCCTACACTTCAAGCAGCTTGTCAGGTTCAGGTGGGGGGGGGGAGGTAGGTGTTTCTGATGAACACTGCAGCAGAGGGTCAGGCACTGTGCACTGTAGTGAGGCATGAACATGGCTGGCATCATCCAGAACTTGAAGCCCTCCTGTGGTTGCATTTTTGCAAGCAATCACTGCTTCACTAAAACCGATGAAGGGTGGGAAGCAAGGACAAGAGGTTCACAGTCCCAGGATCTGAAGTTCAGATTGATTTTCAGATAGATTGTAGATGTTAACAAATTGATCAGCTTTTCCAGAATTATGTCGGAATTAGAGTTGCTGGCTCTCCCACTATGGAAGGAGACCTTCTGGCAGTTCCAACAGTTGTCCATTGGCAACTGAAAGGCTAGTGGGAGAAAAATGGCTGCAAATTGACATCGGGGGAAGCGCTAGGATTTTCCAAAAATTCTATGGTTTAACTAGTGTGATGCTGACCCACCTATCCTTGCCCCCCAAATGCTCCTGGGGGTTCCAGGCTGTGGCCTGGTAACCATAGTCTGAATTGAAGCTGAGTGAGTCTTGAAAGTTTCACCTTTGTTGTATGAGAGCTCATTAACACTTTTGACTGAGTGCCTTTTTTAGAACAATTGCATGGAGAGTTGGAGACTATAATGTACGAAAGGAGAAAAGGTATAGTTGGGGGGGAATTACACAAGCACCTCTGCCTTTTGCTTAAGTATGGAAAGAGTGGTTATTTCCCTAGAGCCCCCAGATTCCAGCCTTCACTATATCCGTATCTCCTTTTAATTAAGTTGAAGCTTTCCCTGTTATTAAATGATAAAGTAATTTGTTGTGGACATCATCTTGTCTACTCAGCAAAGCATGAAAAGGAGCTGTTGCTTCGTTCCTTCTTCCAAATTCTCTAAACAGGTTTGGCCTCATTAATTGCTTACTGCTTGAATTCCTTGTCAAGGTCATTGACTTCATTTCTGACTCAATGTTGGCACTTTTCTGGCATGTACGTTAGCCAGCAATCTAGAAGAGGCTGCTTGCTAATGTGTAGTAAACCCTGGCTAGGACCAGCATTCTACTGTGGAGGTATGCTAGGCCTGTAGGTGCCAAACAAGTCACAGGGAGTGTACAGGAACTTCTATCCAAATCCATCCTGTCCTTCTGGTCAAGTATATCATATCTCAAATCCAGTTCATGCTGTAGAGACCAGACTTGTTTGTTTCATTTCTTTCTTCTTCTTCTTCTTCTTCTTCTTATTATTATTATTAATTCCCAAAGAGATTGTTTCATTATTGTGTAGTTTCATATGGTTTTGCTTTGTTATTGTTTCTTTAGTTATTGTTTTGTTTTCATAACACTATTTCATTATTTCCCATTGATTTCAATGGAAGTACCCTCTTCATTTTCTGGGTTCTGTGCCTCCATGGTTTTCTATCTGAACTGGACAAGACACAGGGGGGATTGCAGTATTCCATAAGGACATCTACACTGTCACATCTCAGACAGAGAATAAAGGGGTCCCCCTTTCTGAGGTAATGAAAGTGCCCATGTTTAACATTACAGTCTATGGAAGAATTGAGAGGAAACATTAACCCATAGAGCAACTTAAGGCACTGTAGCCACTTAGCTTGAACAGGAGTTTGAGCTTGCGGGGGGGGGGGGGGGGCTTCCACTGCCAGGTAGACTGCTACTACTGTTGGCGGCTGCTGCTTTTTCAGAATCAATCCTTCCTCTCCCTCTGTCAGATCTGCCCCCACCATGCTGCAAATTCTTCCTACCAGAGCCAGAATATCTCCTGCTAGTTGTGATGTGCTCTGTTTATGCACAGGTGTCAGGTAAGATATGGTAATGTGTGAATGAAATTTATGTAATTTAATTATTGGACTGTGTGTGATAAAAGAGGCAGCACACACAAAGCAGAAACTATATTCAAGGAGAAAGCTAACAAAGAAAGAAGGGAATAATATAGAATAAAATATGGCACTGTTCTTTGGCACAAGAAAACTTGCAAGGGACCTCTCTCTCTTTCTCAGTTGTTCCTTCCCACAAACAGGCAAGCTCCAGAACCAACTCTTTTCCGTTCCGGGCTCCTTTCTTTTGGAACAAGCAGGAGTGGAGATTTCTGCTATAATCAAGCTGCGTTTTAACATTGTATCTTTGCATCCCGACTTCCTTCTTTGCTTCACCCCTTTTTGCTGAATTTCTCCCTGAAATCCAGCAATCTGTTTCTGTTCCTCTTTTTACGAATTTGAGTCCATTTCAAACCAATTCTTCTTTTGTGAAGAGGAAGAGTTGATTAGATCTCAAAGAAGTCATGCATTTTAACCACTACACTACACTGTCTCTGATAGCTCAGGAAGTTCTTAAACCCCCTCCTCCAGTTATTTAAAGGAAGGGATATTTTCCACCTTCTTTCTCGCTGCTGCCTTTACCACCAGCAGCTTATATTGATCTCTTTTCCTCCATTTTATCTTCATAACAACCCTCTGGGGTTGGATAGGTTGGATGTATGTGACTGGCCCAAAGTCACCCAAGAAGCTTCAGTGGCAGAGGTGGGAGTCAACCCAGTTTGACATCCCAACCACTACAACATATGGTCTCCATTTTTATCTTCATAACAATCCTAAAAGGTAGGTAACACTAAAAGGGCTGAAGTTACAAAAGCGTACATGGAGCCACCGCCATATGGTATAAACAGAAATGACAGTATTACATGTTAACTTCCCCCAACTTCCAAAATAAATTAACAAAAAATCAAAAAGAAGTCTTTTGAAAGAGGAAAGGAGAATAAGAGGAACCAACTGACATCGCTAAAAAAGAAAATTTCAGGAGAAGAAATTCCACCTCTACGATTGGACATGTACATTAGAGCTGCTTCATAAGGGGAATGGGTTTTAATATTGGCTGATTGTAGTTTCTGAATGTTTTTATTGTAGGTTGCCTTGAACTATGTGGAAGGGTGGGGGCAAATATTTTTAATAAAGAAATAAAATGACATGGAAAACAGGACAGCCCAATTTTCCTGCTTCTTTGTATGTGTGGGTGCCTTGCTTCCTTCCTGTGAGATGGCCAGACATACTTACAAACGTGGGGCATTATTTTTACAAACCAATAGATTTACACAATTTCAACAACAGCACATTCTTTTAAGGCACTCTCTTTTGGCCTGAGGTAATAAACAAGTCTGATTCTTCAGCAGAATCTTCTATTTATATTTAGAGCTCAGGTTTCTCCTTTGTCACTTCCCAGCATGGTGTCAGTCCTGAAGTTTTTGTATCTGGGGATGAACAACCTCTGTTTAAGTTTTACATGCTATTTTGCTGGTTTACTCCTTTCAGGGCCTTTCCCAAAATGTAGCTGCCAGATTTTCACCTAAACTAGACAGTTTGTTTAAAAGGGTTCTTGCCAAGAATTACTTCAGACATCAACAGGACACAACAAGTCAGCCTACCAGTTAACATCAGCAGGCTTGAAACAGAACACTGCGTTCACAATAGAAAGAAAATGCCACTTTAGATACATTTATCCATGGCACTGTTTAAAAATAACAAGTCTTGTTATCGAAGATTTGACAGCTAGCTTTATAGTGTTATTCCATATTAGAATAATTGCCCACATCAAAGGGGGGAAAAGCAAAGGTGTAAAAATACAGCACTGAGAAAACAGGAAATTAAAAAGCTAAGATTGTCTTTGGACTGTGTTGTCTGCACGTCAGAGAGATTTAAATTTGGGTTATATTCAGAAGGGCCTTGCTCCGGTGACAGAGGAACAGTGATTCATCTGCCGTGTCTCAATTTAAACAATAAGGGAGAAATCTGAAACAGATCTACTCAATGGATCTTACTCCCAGGAAAGTGTTCTTAGAATTACATGGTACATGTGCTCAGGGCCTTAATCCAACTTCAGTTCAAGTGAGGGCAGAGCATGGCGGACACAGTCTGTATACTGTGAGAATGTCCGACCAGTGTTCAAGCTTAATTGAAGCCTTTATAGAGAACAGACAGATTGCCTTATTCACTTTGAAGTACTGGCATATGGAGACTTTCCTGGCTAGAAGAGTTGGCCTCCCTCCAATTCTCTCTACCTGACTCATCCCATTCAGGAAAGCCATTATGAAGGTCTGGTCCTGTCCCAAAAAAGCCCATGATCTGACTAGATTAACCTTCAGTTTGGTCTCAGGCATTAGACCATGGCCTCAAGAAATTGACCCAGGAACAGCTTCCTCTGGAGGCAGATAATGGGATCTAAACCTGGGTGTCATCCACATATTGATGACAAACCATTCCAAAACTTGGCCAAAAGTTAAACGTAAGTTGGGGATAAAGCAGACTCTTTTGTTATGCATTGAACTGATATATTTCATGTCAGTGTAGGAACTCTTCTTTTATATCTCATTATGAAACGGAAAACTCACATTTATTTATTTATTGTGCCCTGTGGAACTCTGCAACGCAGTTCCCACTCTGGAGATAGATGGTCTCTTACAGCAACTCTTTGAGTCTGTTTCGTGAGAAACGATTTTAACCTGCCCAAGGCACATCGCTCAATATCCACTTCTGCCTCCAAATGCCTCAACAAGATGGCTGTATCAAAGGCAGCAACAGTGTGGCCTTTGTCTACATTCAGGCAGAGATCATCAACGAAAGCTACCAGATCCATCTCTGTCCGATAGCCTGACCTGAATCCAGATTGAAAAGGGTCCAATTTTAACTGGTTCCCCCTTTTTGCAGGGTGTTTTGCCTTTTGCCTTCAGCAGATAATAGTCAGACCATGGTTCAGGCCAAATCTGGAATATTCAGCATGGATGTTGAAGTCCCCCAGAACAATCAGTCTAGGTGTCTCCTCCGACACCATATCTGAGATCACCTTAGCCAAAGCAGAAAGGGTGCTGAAGGTCTGGGTAGTCAGTAAACAAGAAGAATATCTAATCTATCTATAGTTTGCAATGAAAGGAGCATACAGTCAGTGCCAGCTACAGCCTGTAGGAGTTGAAGGACTCACAAGGGAGATAGAGAAAATCACTAGAAATGTATATGACTCAGCTAAAACTGAAGAGGTGAGCCAAAAATGAAGACTGAGGTAAGAAACAAGGAGGAGCGGAGGGGATACATTTGTGGTTGGTTACTTTATTTTGTTGGATTCAGTGTTTTCATTTGCCTTCTTTAGTAAATGAATAAAACAAGCTACCGCTCCCAACATTATGTTCAAATCAAACATATACATTCTGCAAACTAAACTTTTTAAAGCTCTGTCATTTATATGGAGAATTACCAAAAATGAAAACATCATGCTTTTGAAGGAGTTGGTCCCGTTCCTCTGTTTCTAAGCTCCATTCCACATTTTATCACCCATTTCAGTTGCCAACATCTGTTTTAAAAAATTGTCATCCCATCAATGGTTAAAGCAACCACAATAACATGGTAATTTTGCTCCAAAACTATCTTTGTGGAATGGTGAATATTTCTTCTCCACCACTCAGCTCTATACGCTGAAGACACTTGCTTTCAAATGTGAAACTACATAAGAAGGAAGGAACTTTGCAGTATTGTTAAAGCCTTTGTTTAAATGCTTTCAGACATTCTGCAGAGTCTGACTTACATCCTTCTGCATTCAGAAGTTTTGCAGGTAGTCCACTCTGTCTGTACATTGAAAATATTCTCCCTTCATAAGGTATGAACTTAAGCAATATCTTGGGGCTTCTGCAATGCATATATAAACGCTATAATAAGAAGGGTGAAACAAACAATTGCACAATTGGAAGGGGGGAAATAGCTCTGTGAGCCAAATGCCAATACCTCAGAAGAACGAAAGCACATCTGGAGAAATAGCTTTTCAGTTTCAAATTTCTTTACTTTAGAATGAGGTGAACTTTCTTAAACCGTTAACTCTGGCTCTCCTTTCTGCAGCTTCAACTGCAAGAGTGAACATAATAGGTTGTGGTACCCACTCTTCATGATCTTCAGAGGATCTGAACCCCACCCGCCCCCAAATTCCCGCCCCCCCCCCCATTTCAAAGACCTTGAAGACTGCATGTTCTACTTTTCCTGTACTGGAGTACAAATATAATTAGCATATATTTAAAGGTAATGGAAAATAACGGTACAACATCCATCTCTCCTGTCCCACAGTTCTGCACAGCATGGATATTCTCTCTTCTACATGAATTGTTTGTTGATGGGATATTATCGTTGCCAAATTGGTGATTGCTGGAACATCTCTCAGGGATAAAATGTGGCTAGGGGAATATTTTGATTGATCAGATGAATAGGTTCTGAGTCCACAAGTCAGTTATTTTTTATTTCTGATCAGAAGTTAACAGCTTTCCTTTTGCACAAGGGAAGGATATTCTGTAAAGTTAACAACGGACTACTTAAGGCCCTCGAGATTTATGAGATATTGGTAGATGAGATTAAAAATGTTTATCAAATGAATGGCACCAAAGGGATGTCAAGGAAAATGTTATAAGACACTTCGAAAGCTGTGGTGATAAGCAAAATAAACAAATATGCCTTGTATAAGGGGAGCAGGTTTAACCGGAAAGAGCAACTGTTTTACTAAAAAAGTTGAAGACATTTTAAGAAACCCCACTAGACAAACTACAAAAGATACTAAAGAACTAATTAATGTCCAGAGTAGACGTATTGCATTGATCACAGTAAGTGTTCATAGAGACAAAGTCATAATATTATGAGCAAAGTTAACAAAGCACTGAACCTGTAGCATATAAATTGTGAACTCAGGGGGCATATTGTTGCCACACTGAATACAACAAAGGTAACATTAAAGCTGACCCATGAATCTTTGGGGGAAACTTCGCAGATTCTTTGTTTTAATGAAAATGAGCAAAGAACAATATCAGTTTGATTAAAAGACTTTTACACAAAGTGCTAAGCAACCAAAGAAGAAAATATAGATGACTATGTGGCTTTATTTCTGCAAAGCGAAGAGTGGAAGTTTGTAATGCACTTACAAATGCTCCGTAGTCGTAATGTCCCATCCCCTTCTTTGGTCCCTGGTAACAGCCATGAAACTGAAGACATCAGCAGTAGGCCAGGAAATAAAAAAGTAGGTAATTAAGCCCCACCCACCCCGCCTATGTTGTTGTTCATCCACCTCTATTCTGGTTCATCTTCCCCTCCTTTCTTGACTAGCTCCTCTCTGCAGCTGGTCAGTAAGCAACTTTCTGGCCATTTCTGCAACATAAGGTCCATGACTAATACCCTGCCTAACTTCATGCTAACTTGAGTACAATAGAGTGTTTCAAGGAGAAGCCTTATCTTGCCCAGTATCTGGCTATCAGATTATTAATCAAAAACTTCTTAAGGATTAATACATGGACCTTCTTTGCCAAAGAATGAATTCCCTACGCAATAACAAAATTACCAAGATCCCATTTAGACTATTTGGAATTGCCTGCCAAAACTTTGCTTTTCTGAGTAGACCAATGCTCCCCCAAATATAACTAAGCTTGCCAGTTGCCTGGAGGGAACAAATGTTCTTTTCCTTTAAAAGAGGCTCAATGGTATGTTATTTACCAGGTGATGTTGTTTACTTCCATGCCATGAAAAGTTTCAGCTGCCCATTTCCACATGTTAAGCCTGTATGAAAAAAGAAAGGACATTTTTTTTCTCCAAGCTGTTGAAAATCTTAAAACATATCTCTTCCCTGCCTGGATACCTTCTCTATCTTAACTGTCTTGGCAGATTTTCCAGGGCCTTGAACACCTTTCACCCCCACCCCCTGTTCAATCAGGTTTCATACTTGAGGTTGCATCTTACCTCCTCCCCTCTTTCCAAGCCTGGAAAGAAAACTCAACTTTTAATGTCAGGGCATTCCTGTCAGGGCAGCTGAAGAATAGGGTGATAATCTGGTTCCCCAGTCTAAACTGGGGTTGCCATCCTGCAGGCGGGGCATGGAGTTCATCTAGAATTACTACTGATTTCCAGACCAGTTTCTTTGGAGGAGAAGGCCGTTTCAGAAGGTAGCCTTTTAACATCACATCTCCACTGAGCCCCCTCGCCTCCCCAAACGCATTGCTTCCCAGGCATCACCTCCTAAAGTTCCACTGGCAACCCTAACTTAGTGGCCCCCAGAAATACATCTGGGTGACCCCCTGCAGCATGTTATGATAAACCAACAGACATTATCTAGGCTTCTGTTGCAAATGTAACATTTTGTTTCTTGCAACATTTTCCTTATTGCCCTCAGGCAGCCAATCTTTCATAAATTTCACTCATTGCAACTTAATTAAAAATATAATCTGCATCCTTATGCAACTACTGGACTGTTTCTATCCCCTGTTATGGTTGCTGGACTTTTATTCTTTTCCCTAAGTAACAGCAAATTATTATTGCGCACCTCTCCTATGAACACTCTGGTGTTGTATATTGCTCACTTGCTGGAGTGAGCAGAATTGAAACCCAAAAGGGTGCACATTTCAGTTTCATTAGGTCTGCTGCCAGATAACTTTACAAACCACACAGTTTTATTTTAGAAGGCAATGATTCCACACTGTCTCCCTTTGTGTTCTAATGCCTGGTTCAGTCATCTTCTTCCCCTCTTTTAAAAGCTCTGGATGTTTGTTAGTCTTTATTGGCTCCCCTCTACAAAATTCACCATGTGTATATGGAAGGGGGAAAGCCTGCATTTTACCTCTACACCACACATGCACTTTTGTGGTATAGTGGCTAGAGTGACGGACCAGGATCTGGGTTCGAATCCCTGCTCTACCATAGAAGCTCACTTGATGATCTTAGGATAGTCTGTCACATTCTAAATCTAACCTATCCTGTAGGGTACCCTGTAGGATTTATTATGAAGAAAAAATGAAGGAGAGGAGAATGAAGTATGCCATTGGGTGTCCGTTGGAGAGAAAGGCAGGGTATAAATGAAGTATAATTAAAAAGAAATTCAAATTGTTTTATTTGTTTTTTCTAGCTGCTCATGAAAAAAATCAGGACAGCCAATAGTCCTTATGTGGCACCACAACATCTTTTTGCTAGGCCTAACAGGCCAATATTCTGAATGACGACCTCTGGTACTGACTAGTTAGAAGGGAAAGTTTTTATAAAAGGTGATGTGAGTTTATTTTCAGTAGGCTATTAGAATTCCAGCATGCCCAATGTAAAACACCTCTCCTAGGAAGAATAACATTCTTTCTACCTACGTCAAACAACAAGGTAAAATAACAAGCAAGTTCCTGAACCTTGAATCTCAGGTCATAAAATTCAAAGGAGGAAAAAAGACTTTCACAGAAACCAAAGGAAACTAACCCGTTCTACAGAGTGGAAGCTTGTGTGTGAGGAGGCATGTTTGTACAATATACCATATATGGGAAGAGAACCTGTAAAAGCAGCCATTGAAAATAACCAGGGGTGTAAATGTTAGCAAGTCCTTTGGATTGCCCAGAATCAAAAGGACCCTTGACTGAGTGTTGCAGCTTTGTATGAGAAAACACTTCTTGCCCAGAAAAAAATGCATTTGAACATGATGCTAACCAGTTCTTCTTTGCCATTTATTATTTGAGAATAGCATATTTGCATAAGAGTACAAAAAGCAACCTGGCAATATAAAATAATATGTTCAAGTCAAGGCAACTGCTGTCTATTCACCAACATACAGAAGAGCAAGTGCAATGTTTACAGTGCAATCCTAAGCACAGTTATACTCTTCCGAGTCCATGAAAATCTATGGGAGTATAAGGGCTCAATTCTGTTTGGTACTGCGCTACTAGAAAAGCAATCAAATCTAGGAATATGTAGGAAACAAACAGTGAATTTAAGGAAAGCTTTTACTTACTACATGTATGGATCCTGCTATTGTCATTGACAATGAGGAGCTATTCTAAGCAGGTCTGCTCAGAAGTAAGTCTCATTTTATTCCAATGGGGCTGACTTCCAGGAAAGTGTTCTTAGATACAAACTGTAAGACAATATTTGTGGCAAAACCTGTAAGGGAATATTTTATTTTGAAGACATTGTTTGGATGCATTTTGTTCAGCTATAAATATTCAAGTAGAAATATTTAATTAGGTATTATAGAGGAAGAGAACCTGTTACAGAATCCCAGTTCGTGTGGTGTAATATGGTCTTAATTTGCAATAACAGTGATCTCATGATTGTGTGAGAAAAGCACTGGCAAGTTCTGTCAGAAGAATGTGTTGAAATTCTTGTTCACAAAATGTCATATCTTCCACAGAAATTTTTTGCTGTTGCACTCCCCATATGTGCATTAGTTGTACAAATCTGGAATGACTGATAACATACAGGAAGTACCACTTGATAGGCTGGCCATGTAGAAGCCTCAGGGTTTCCTTTTAAAAGAGAGACAGTTAAAAAGATCTGTTACGTGCATTACCTCACGCACACTACAGTAGAAATGTAATGGATTGAAGCTATGAAGATAGTTAGGTGGGTAGCCATATTGGTCTGTAGTTGAACAGCAGGGTTTGAGTCCAGTGGCACCTTACAGCTCAACAAGATTTTCAGGGTATTAGCTTTCGAGAGACAGAGCTCCCTTCTTCAGACACCTGAGGAAGTCCAGGTGCCACTGGACTCAAATCCTGCTGAAATTATGAACAATCCTATAAAAATGGGCTTCAATGAGACTTCCTTATAAGTAAGTTTATTGGGACTTATTTCTGAGTAAACATGCATAAGATTGATCTATGCCAGTGTTGTGTGGCTCAATGGTAAACGTTAGGGTTTCTTTTCTGTCTTACCATACAACTTAATTTCTATCTTTCATTTCAGATGCATTAGCCAAATGAGCTCTCACAAGTCAGCATCATGACGTAGGGCCCTTTCACTCCACTTTTGAAAAATCATTATGGCTGCTGGTTACTGACAGGTTTTTTAAAAATCTTTTTCACACATAGCCATTTGTGACCCATTTGCAATGTAAGGTTGAAGTGTTTTTTGAATACTTCTTTCTGTCATTTTCTTGAAGAATGGGAGACACTTGTTCTGTGCATTTCTGGTTTGCTTCAGAGAAATGTCTGTGGTGCTTCTCAATTCTCATTTATTCTTGCAGCAAAAGCCATTAAAACAAAACAAATCTGAGATAAAAGATGAGTTATCACATCAAAAAAAAGGTAAAGGTAGTCCCCTGTGCAAGCACCGAGTCATTACTGACCCATGGGGGGACGTCGTATCACAACGTTTTCTTGGCAGACTTTTTACGGGGTGGTTTGCCATTGCCTTCCCCAGTCATCAAAGCATAGCAATAAGATCAGAGCATTAGCAAAGGGAAGGTTAATATAATAGGAACAGTAGAGATAAAAAAAGGGGGAGGGGGAAACTATTATACCACATTTTCAGCTAAGAGGAGTCTGCATTTCCTAATGGCTAAGGAACAAAATTTGGCCACAGCATGTCACTGAGCTCTGAGTGTCTTCTAAAAGGAAATTGCACAAGACTTCTGGTCTGAAATCAAGATAGGACTGCGAGAGATTGAATCTAATCAAGAGAGGCAGTATAAAGGAGGCCCATTCCTCTTGACAAAATTCACAGAATAAGAGGACATGCGTAACTGATTCCACCATGTTGGTCATACATGTGGCGCTTCTCAAAGTATCGCCTTTTTATTTTCCTGCCCATTCCCAGCACATCCTTTTCCTTTAAAAAAAACCCTGATACAGATTTTTGACATAACACAAAATTTGTAACTGTTAAAAAAATAACTGCACAACACCAGAAAGAGCAACACAATTTGAAAGGGACATAGCGCTTCACCTATGGATCATAAACAGGTGTAAATGCTGCTTGAAACTGCCATTACCACATCGCTTTCCAGAAAGTCAAGTCAGAAATAGATTTAAAAATGCATTAAAATAAAAACGTGAAAAGGCTCTAGAATCTTTTAAATACTTGAAAATGTTAGAATTACAAGGCATTTTACTGAATCTTTAACTATCTAATTATATGAACAAAAACCTAACAATTGTCAAGAATAAACTAGGGGTCCAGTATCACCTTAAAAACTAATAAAATGTATTCTAGCAAACACTCAAAAGTCACAGCCCACTTTATCAGATGCAAATCTATCAGGCTGATATATTCACAACAAAAGGGGGTAAGTATTAAAAAGAGGGGTCTGTTTAATACACGAATGTTAACACATCTTGAGAATGTCCTTTTTCCATTAATATTTTTCGTGACTAATGGATTAATTCAAACGCTTGGTGAATGTGTGGATGAAATGGTGCTGTTAGATTGCGATGAAAACTCCCTAAACTGTTACTTGGTTTTTTTTGCAATTATGCTGAAGGAAAAGCAAGCAGAGATGCCTTCATGAGGTCCTCTGTTACCACTTTCACTTCAAGTCACAGATGTCATAAAGAAAGACAATCAAGAAGTATTTACAATGAACGTTCAGAGCTCCGTATTCACTGGCCAATCGGTCCATTTTCTGTTCCTGTAACTGAACTATATAAACTGTATATAATACACACATTCTAAAACAGAAACAAAGCTAGACTTAAAATATCACCCCATCTGTAATAAGTAATGGCCTGTACTTGCTGATTTTACTTCACTTTTACTGGCATATGATGAACATCTGCCAGTGTAGTTTTTTAAATTATTATTTTAAAACCCAGCTGTTTGCAGTGATTCATTTCCTCAGATTTCCCAGATGACCCATCATAAACCAGAGCAATTCCACTGAAAGCACAGTTGCCAATATTAGTACCGAAACGGTTTCTTATTCTCAAGCTTTTAGAACAGAGTATGTTTGTTGAATACAATTCGCCTGCATTAAGTTCCAGCTATTCCTACCAACAGAATTACTATGAGACAAATGTAATAAATTCACTATGGAATACATGAAGAGGGTACCAGATTTTGGGCTGCTTGTGCATCATGTTTCGAAACACTAGTTTTGAGGCGGCAACAGCTTAGGAACAGCATGCACAATATAGCTTATCTGTGTTTTCAAACATGTTATGGAACATTACATATATTTTTAAGTGTATATGTGATCTGTAATTGAAAACCATCTATGAGAGTAGGGGGCCCTTGAGAATAAAATATAGCACAATATGGGATCCTACAGTGAGGGTTAACCTGGTGAAATTACCTCCTCTTTCTTCCTCCACCAGTAGATATGTTGGGAGGAGGCAATTTTGGTCAATTCCCCCTCACTGCTCTCTTCAATACTGTGATGCTTTTTGTTCTTAAGGTGCATTTTGTTCATAAGAAAAAAATGAGAAAGGTAGCAGACTGTTGGATGAAAGGGAAGGTGAAGGAAGATACATTCTTCCAACTCCTTCCATGACCTTTGTTGCTGGATCTAACCCTATGGGATCCCTGATTGGCTGGGATTGCCCACACAGTTATTTCCCAAAAGGGGACTCAGTAAACAAATTTACTTACAGTGATATGATGCAGGCCTAACTCTTGGATGGAGAAGTTGACATGGAAATTGTTTCATTTGGTCTATCACCAAGCCATGACTATACGTGTACGATCAATTGGGTGCCTCGCATCGTAACTGCCTATAGAAGTGAAACTTCTTGCTGGAGAAGTCATGCTGCTATGAAAAGTCACCATGTGAGGCATCCAAGTTATGGTAGCCACAATATAGTCCCAGCATGGTGAGAACAGAGCCACATGGAATTGCTTGTACACAACTGTCTACCAACCATTTGCACTTTAATGGCACCTCCTTCCTATTGAAAAAAAAAAGAATTGCAAGACTTATGAAAATGAATAATGCTTGTTCAAGACCTTGAACCACAAGCCTGAATTCACTGTTTCAAATCCCTGGCCCAGCAGTGGGAAAATATTTAACTTCAGGATTCCTGTACCTTTAACAAATTTGTAAAAGAAGGAATGTTCATAGCCACACTGGCTGAAATGCATTATTTTACTCTAATATTAAAGGTACAGGAAACCAAATGTTAGAGTTTGGCCATCATGTACCTATGCAATGAAATCATGAGAGGTAGTGGCATTGTCAAAGCAAGACAGAATAGTGACAATCTCTTTTTCTCCATGGCGAGGCACAAGTCAGTGCCAGCAACCACCCAGCTAAAAATGCAATGCTAAACTTTTCACTATAGAATCACATGCAGCTCTTCCATCATTAACACCAGCCTCCCTTGAATCATTGGCTACACACCAGAGATTTTCCTCATCCCCAAAATTCAAAGGATTCAAGAGTTTTCCATATTTGAGCTATACCAGATAGCAGTTTTCCTTCTAGAAATACAACACTACTGGATATATCTGGCTGAGCCCCCAAAACATAATAATTTCTCTTCCTGCTTCCAATATTTATTTTGCCTAGGCAAACATAAACTGTATCATTCACTTCCCTTTTTAAAAAAGCACCAAAGCCAATATTGAGCACTAGAATCATTCATTTGATTTAAACAGTTCCAACTCCCTTTGAGGCTTAAGGGGACAAATAATTTCTCAGGCAAACTTGAACTGCACTAGGATTTCTTTTTAAAAATTAAGCAAAGATGCAGGCTGCAATCATAGACAAACTGTCAAATAGAAAGCAAAACCAGTGCATCAGTAAATAAAAATTAATTTTCAGCCTTTGACTCTTTTTTTGGTTCTGTTTTCTGTTTGAGAAAGTGGACCAGGAACGGAGAAGAAATAGCTCACATGATTGGAAGATAAGAGAAATTAGCTGCTCTCTGATTGGTTTAAGCTACAACCGGTAGCTGCAAGTATATTCTCTTTTAAGAAACTTATAATATATGAAGCAACATCTGGCCAGAATCCACATTACACACAGCCAGTCAGAAGCAAGGCAGCACATTTCTAATCCTCACTTTCCCCAATTAACATGGGAAGGTTAGCAGTAAGATTGTTTGCATTCAATGACCAGGATGCCAACCACTGCGTGATGCTCTGCACGAGAGTAAATGAATCAAACAAAAGCAGAGTGGTCCCTGATGGAAGGAGAAAGAAGGAACCCCCTTGAAGCTTTGCTTGGCTAGTAAAAAAAGGCTTAAAAATCACTGAGGGATGCCTGGAATTTCTGTTCCTCCAGGTGAGTTGAGGGAGGAATTCTGCACATTAGAAGAGAGTGGCTTGAGAACAGTGGCTTGTGTTCTCAACAGCAATATGAACGAAAACCCCCCACAAACAGCCCAATCTGCTGTTCGCTAACAAACTGTTTGTGAGGCCCCATTCTAAATGAACAGGTAGTCGTTGCAAGCCTCGTAAGTTGCTGTTTGTCAAGCCAGACAGTCTGGCACCTGCAATCAATTCCCATGGCAACTTAGGCAGGGATTGTCTGAACTCTGTCTGAACTCCTGCTGTTGCCCTGGAAACCCCAATCTAGGCCCAATTTAGCTTGATAGGCAGGTCTTCCTTTCAAGTGTGGCACTCCAAATTTGTTACAACAAGGGAAGAAAGACCAGGGGGGAGGGGGGCTCCCAGTTCTGGCTTTCAGGGAGAGACAGCTGCTGTTAGAGAGACAAGGTGAGTGCATTGGAGCTTGAATTTTCTTTGTGTGTGGTGGAATAGGGATCTACCCCTTCAGGTTCCAGGGCTGCTGCCAGGCTCTGGGGCCAAGCTATTATTTATTATTGGTACCTTTTCTGCTGCCTGCTCAGGTAGGGTTTCTGGGAGTGGTGCAGTAGGGATCTTGATGGCTGGAGGAGAGCCTGCTGGCCCCCACGAACAACGAACATGTTCATGAACAGGAGCATGTTCGTCAGTGTTCATTGTTCGTTGTTCTTGGATGGCAACGAACAACTAACACCTTGTTCAGTTTTTTTTTTCCTGTTCGTGCCCATGTCTACTTGTAACCTGGCCACAAAAACCAGGAAGAAAGCACAAAACCACTTCCCGGTGCAGAAAAATCTGGCTGATCTCACTACTATGCAAGATAGTTCCCATTGGCTTGGCGTAATTCCAGGAGAACTCCAGGCCACACCTGGAGGTCAGTAAACCAAGGCACCAGAGCTGGTCCTCAACTCAAAATAAGTGAACCTTGGGCACAGACCCACTTATAAAGCATGGTGTTTCTACAAAACAGAACATACAATTAACTATGCAGTAAAGCTTGCTGTGTGAATGTTATATGTTGTCATTGCTTGTGATTTATGGCGACCTATGAACTAACACCCTCTAAAACATCCTTTCATCAACAGCCTTGCTCAGATCTTGCAAACTGAAGGTCATGGCTTCCTTTATTGAGTTAAGCTATCTTTTTTTGGGTCTTTTCCTGCTGCCTTCCACCTTTCCCAGCATTGTTGTCTTTTCCAGTGAGTTTTGTCTTGTCATGATGTGACCAAAGTATAATAACCTCAATTATGTCATTTTAGCTTCTAGGGAGAATTCAAGCTTGATTTGATTTAGAACCTACTTATTTGTCTTTTTGGCTGTTCATGGTATCCATAAAACTTATCCAGTTCCACATTTCAAATGAAAGCTTGCTGTAGGTAGCTTCAAATATGATTCATGTACTACATTCATGTACTACTACTACTGTGACTTTGCTCACAATAGCCTTGTTCACATATTACAGTGAATGTGCAGACATCTTGCATGTGTGCATGTATATCTGTTTGTAAGACAGAGCCAACATGTATTCACTTAAAAAATAAAACCAGGAACATATATGGGATTTAAATGGCACATTCAGTTGTACATGAGTAATAAATTTGTCAGCACATGTAGCCTGTGCAGACATTCTGTTCACTTGAGCTGGGCTCTTGCTAACCCCTGAATTTGGAACCTACATTTTAGAAATGAGGGGTCCCTGAGATGCACTCAATATATGCAATCACTGTGTTGTGTGAATAGGGCATGATATGGTTTTTCCATGTATGTGCTGCCTCCTTGCACACAAACCAGAACTGTGTGTAAACAAAAAATGAAGTGTATACTGTACATGCTCATATTGTACACAGATATGCATGCTCAATGTAACACGTGTCTAGAGCTACTGTGACAGGTACAATAAAAGATTTTTAAATGTGGTGGGATTGAACTCCAAAAGAACTGATTATCAGGCAGGAATGTTATGAAAGCTTTACCTGTTCTGACTTTTATGCGACTCAATTCATTCTAATATTGAATTAAAATCTCAAAAGTGAAACCACCATCTTGGAGATGGTTGCCGGTTCACCATAAGTACAACCTGGTTCACCTTTGTCCATGTACAAGAGCTTGTGCAGGGAATTTGTCAGTGCAAGCTAACTCTGGGGCTCTGTGACTCTAACCAGATATGTTAGACTGAATCTGAACTGGTAACCCTTCCTCCTAATGATAATCCAGTGTTAATGAAACAACATCAGTTGGTTCTCTCTCTGTTTCACATCTGTTCAGGGATGGTCTTAGCCAATGAGCAACAGGGCAAGCTGCCTGGGCCCCATGCTGGGAAGGACCCCTACCATGCACAGCATCTCCAAGGAGGGAAGAAGGAAGAGCAGGCTCCTGCCACCACTCATACCAGACCATCCAAGTATTTCCTTTCTTGGTCCTGGGAAGGCAGGGGTGTGGTGGCAGTGATTCCAGGGGCCTATCCTGGGCTTTTACCCAGGCCCAAGAAGACTCACTAATACCACCCCTGCAACTGTTAAAGACACATTGATTTTGTCACGGGGAGGAGAGGTTCTGTGAGTGTTCATGGAAATTATTATAGACCTCCACAGTTAAAAATGGCTGGGGGCATTTTAAATGACGGCACATTTCCTTTGGCATGAAAGAGAATTCTTCTGAGATCCCATCTTCTTGACGATTATGAGTAGCTCTTCACAGCGTGTAACAATGCAAAAGCATGTTCTGTGATACAGACACCTGGAAAAACAAAGACATCAAAACAAGCTGACTTGATTCAAGCCACATTTCAACAGTTAATACCCATTACCCCAAAGACATAGGCTATGAGAAAGCTATAATACGGATATATTTATTATGTTATTTGAATACAACCATTGTGACAGTCATATTGTCAAAAGCCTTTAAAATGATTTGCAACCCCAGCCGGAAGGAAGAGACAGACACAGACTTGGAATAAAGGGCCGTTTATTAAATGACCATAAAGGTAATGCACGGCAAGAGCTAACTAAGCGGTACAGGTCAAGCCCTGGGGTCAACTCCGGACCTCCGCCTTGACCTGTCTGGGCGAGCCCCACGCCCCCGGGTGTAGGCCATCCTTTGAATGGCTGCAACCCGGGCTGCCAGGCCATGGATCCCCATTGAAGCACCTGTTACACACCCAGCCGCACAGCATGAGGGGAGGCCTTGTATTGAGGATCCCAGCAGGTTTCTGCCAGCGTACGGTCGCCGCAAACATGCATACCGCCCTTAATGGCAGCCCTGTCCCCACTCACGGGGAAGTGCCACAGGGTGCTCACCAGCCCGCACCCTATTCCCAAAATCTCCTGCCAACTACTAACTAAACAGCACAACCCAACAATAACTCAGAACACTGCCATTACTGCAAGGTAGGCAAAAACCCTCCCTTCCCAAAGGCCAATCAGGGAAAAGAGGGAAAAATTCCTACCTGGCTCTGGACCCAGAAGCCGGCTATTCCTGCACTAAAAACAGGGTGAGGTGGGTGGGCTGAGCACTCAAAGAGACTGCAGCTGGGAAGAGAGGAGCCGCCTGAATCAGGCTCTTGGCTCCGCCCCCTGGCTAAGCCCAGGATGTCTGGGAAGGGAGCCTGTCTCCTTTCCTCCAGGGCGGGGCCGCAAAGGACGGCTCCCAGCTTAAGCTGCATTCTGCTGCTGCTGGGAGAGCCGCAATCTTGGAAGAAGGACAAGTGGAGTTAATACTACCAGCTGAGTACTCTTGTGGAAAGGGTCATGGCTCAGTAGTACGCTCTCTGTTTTGCATGCAGGAGGATTGGTCTCGGAGATCTCCTGCTAAGTCATCTTAACACAGCAACAGCAAGTGTTTGGGTTTAAGGATGCAATTGAAAGGTTGAAAGGTTATAGTTAGATATCCACGTATTGGCCTAACTTATTCATTCTTCATTTAATTCTGGGAGATCGTGGTATCACTTGCATGCAGGTTTTTAAAGAGTTGCCCGTCTCAGGTTCCCCACAACCACACAGAAGATGTGCGGAATGGCTGTTAAAAATTAAGGACAGCTCAAATGGCCTCAGAATACCACTGCAGGGGAAGGAAGAGCTTCTGCCTCCTCTCCCAAGCCATTTCCCCATGTCAAAATAGCATGGAGGGAGAGGTTTTCCCTGTTTTTACTGCTCTACATTCACAGACTGCAAAAACAGAGACACCCCCACCCCTGCTCACTATTATGAAAAATGACTTGGGAGGACAAGAGCCCTTCCTCCCCCCCCCCCCATGGCAGTGTTCTGCAGCTGTTTGGGATCTCCTTTATTTTTTAACAGCTACTGTGTGGCTGCGGGAAAACTGAGTTGCATCTAGGAGGACCAAGACCCAACTATTTAAAAACCTGCACACTTAAAAGTCTCTCTACAAGGCTCTGTTAATTTTACCTTCCCTTCAGAGAGGTGGTTGAAATTAGCAAATCCTTTGAGGGGCACTCTCTACCAGCTCTGTCTTTTTAAACTACGCTTTTCCTGGCTAACAATAGGCAAATCCACACTTACCAGCACAGCGCTAAACAGGCGGAGTGAGAATGTCTTTCTGGTGCGTTTTATGATGTCATCGTGCCACAAGAGTGGCATCATGGCACGATGATGTCAGAAAATGCGCCAGAAAGATGCTCTCACTCCGCCTGTTTAGCACTGTGCTGGTAAGTGTGGGTTCAGCCAGTGTGTCTCCCTACACTTGAGCATCCCCGTGTATGATGTCTTGTGCAGAGAGGCTCTTAGTTTGACCCTTATAGGTGCTGAGCACTTTGACATGAACACCCTTCTTTGTCAAGCGTACTTTGATAAAACTTGTCAAAATAAGAGGTGACCTCCTGAGCAGATCCCCTCAGTGCTTGTACAACTGAATCTCAATAACGGGCTGGGTGGATCACTCCTCTGGTATAAGGAAACCTCAGATACCACATCACAAAATATGTGTCCTTAACTATTTTTAAAATATTGAATACTTTAACTGAACTCAGCAATAAAGTTGGCATTTTATTGTTTCAGGATAATGTATGGCTCTGATGGCCTCATCTGTTAGGGGAAAGGGAGGCGTTTAAACAAAAATCTCTGGGTGTATTCCCTCACCATACAGAGAGGATGATAGGGTGCAGCTCAGGCAGTTATTTAAATATTTAACTCAATGAAAGTTTATTGTTGTTAAAGCAAAGGTGGTGTTGAAAGCATGTTTATGAGGCTCCCAAGACTTAAGAGGCGTGACAGCAAGCACTATCTTCTGGAATTAAGTCTGAAATGAGGTCTTAAATTTCAAATGCCTTCATTATCATTCTGATGATTGCACCTAAATGCATGCATTGCCATCACACATGTTTAAATAAAAGGTAATTTAGCCCAAGGCACATTAACAGATGGCCCATATAAATAGGAAGAATAAGTAGAATATATACATATGAGAACAAAATTCCATTTCAGGGCACTCCCCCCCTCCCCTGTAATCTATTTAAACTATGTAAGACTGTGCTTAATCTCAAGTGCTTTTCAGAGGGCAGGAGGGGGTGAAAAGTGGCCTAGAGCTAAAATCCAGTTACCTTGTCCCAGTGGGCAATAAGATCTCATTAGTTTGCTGTTACTGTAATAAAATGCAGAACTCTGTGAGCGCTGAACTTCTCAAACACATGGGAATGTAAAACAATATTCACTATTTTATATTTTTGTGTTCAGGAGAATAAATGATCTTGTATCCAAAAAACCCCCAAACCCCTTAATTCCTTCTTCAGTTATCTTTAAAATAACTTGAAAATGTGTTTTCTATTTCATGACAGAAGCAGGGACAAATGAGAAGACGACAAGGATAATTTTCTTTACATTTAATGCAATACAATTGTGAGTAAGACATATATAGAAAAGAATGTAGATTCTAGGGAGAGGAACAAATCTGCACCTTTGGTGAACTAACTTCAGAGAGCCAGAGTTGTGTCGTGGTTAGAGTGCTGAACTAGAACCTGTGAGTCCCAGGTTGAAAGCCTGACTCTGCTCTGGAAGTTTACTCAGTGACCTTGGTCAGGTCATCCACTCTAAGCCTAGCTTACCTCACAGGGTTCTTGTGAGGGAAAATTGGAGGAGAGGAGAATGATATAAGCCATTTTTAGCCAAAGGCAGGGTATAAATGAAATCAATAAAATTAAAAGAGTGGCCCTGACCTCGCCCAGATAGTTGAGGCCTATGCATGACCTTAGGAGTAGGGTTTCTTTAAGACAGTGCTGGCAGAAAGGCGGGGTGGGGGGGAGCAGTCAGTGCCTTTCAGTTTCTGCCTTCTTTGGCCTCCATCACGTTTGCTGCAGTTGTGGCAAGAAAGTAATCTTAAGCAAGTCTACTGAGAATAGGGTTGCCAGCCTCCAAGAGCAAGCATGCCTTAATGGGGATGGTGTTGGTAGACAGAGCTCTGCTCCCACACCCTCCTTTTCAGATGACTGTGGTGAGGAAAAGCTTTAGGTAGGAAGTTCCAGTTCAAATCCCAACTTAGTCAAGAGCTCATTGGGTGGCCTTAGGCAAATCATTGTCCTTAAGCCTCACAAATGCAAAGCAAGGAGATTGTGGTAAAGATTCCGGAGATACTGTGCATTAAGAGCTTTGAACACTTTAAAAGGATTTTATGCACTATTAATATTCTTACCACCTCTCAATCCTCATTACATATAAACGACTAAGACTGGTTGCATCTTGAATGCATAAAAACTTGGATGCAAACAGACAGAGCAATAGGATATTTCTCAAGTTCTGTCAGCCAAGTATTCAAATACAGCCAACAGTGCAATTCTAAACTCCACCTCCTTAGGGCTTAGGATGGTGACTAAGCCCCATGCCAGTCAGAGATATACTAGTGGTTAGCCTGACTGGCACTGTGCAGGGGTAACCCCAGCACTGACATAGAACTGGGAATGCGAGAAGCATGAGTTTAACTGACATTTATTGTATATATATTAACTGTGGTTTTATGATGTTGTGACCTGCCCTGACCCCACTTGTGGGGAGGGCAGGATATAAATCCAACAAATAAATAAAATAAAATATGTCATGGATGGAGCAGAGTTAGGGTTTCCAGCTCCAGGTAGGGAAATACCTGGAGATTTGGGGAGGGGTGGAGCTTGGGGAGGATGGGGCTTGGGGAGGATGGGGCTTGGGGAGGGGCTGGAACACAGCTGGTTATAATTCTATACAGTCCACTGTCCAGAACAGCCTTTTTTCTCCAGGGGAACTGATCTCTGTCACCTGGAGATCAGTTATAATTCTATGAGATCTCCAGACACCACCTGGAGATTGACAAACCTAAGCAGAGTTTAGCTGGATTCCTAGGCCTCTCCAGCCCCAGGAATGCTCCTGATACCACCACACTCATAAATAGAGATTGGCACGAACCACAAAAAAACCAAACCAAGAGGTTCGTGGTTTGTGGGTTTTCACGAACCAGGAACCACGAACTGGCACAAACTGGGGCCAGTTTATGACCAGTCTGTGGTTTGTCGGGTTTAAATGCCCCTTTCCAGCCACACAGCAGTGGCAGGGAAAGGGGCATTTGACAGTTTAAAGGGCCCTTTCCTGCCTTGCAAGCGGCAGGTCCCTTTAAACTATTAGCTGGCAGGCGGCAGGGGGGATCCCCACTCACCGCCTGCCAGCTGATAGTTTAAAGGGGCATGCCAGTTGCAAGCAGCAGGGCCCTTTAAACTGCCCAGCCTCCACTCTCACCCCCCCCCCCAGTGCTAGCCCCAGCCCCACACTTACCATGCCCTGTGGGCCCGTGATGTCCTCCCCCTCCTCCTGCAAGGGGCGGGAAGGCCATTTTTAGCCTCTTCCACTGCCACATGGGCCACAGAGTGGCAGCGGCAGCCAAAAACAGCCTTCCCACCCCTCGCGGGAGGAGGGGGAGGTTGCCGCAGGCCACAGACAAGGTAAGTCTGGGGCTGGGGCTGGGGCTGGGGGTTGGGTGGGGGCTGGGGTTTGGTCAGTTTAAAGGGACCTGCTGCTTGCAAGCCGCAGGAAAAGTTTATATGGCTCGAGGGAAATGGCCATTTAAACTGCCCCTTTACGACACAAACGAACCAGTCGACCAGTTCGTGGAAGTTCATGGGAACGAACTTCCATGAACCACTGGTTCGCGAGCCACAAATTGACCTGGTTCATGTGTTTTTTTGGGTCCTAATTCTATTCATGCCCATCTCTACTCTTAGACCACTGAAGGCCCTGGCTTATCTCTAAGACATACCATACAGACACATGGAAGTGAAGAGGGGGGAAGTAAATGTTACCTCACATCCCACTCTGCTCCTAAGAGCCAGTGAAGCTTACTAAATGAGCATCCAAACACTGCCTTCCAAAGAAATGTATAAAATCCATCCAGTATACATATAATTTCAGATAAAATGGCTCATGGAATGGAACGTGCATTCATTCATTATTGTTTTTATTTATAAATAAAAGTTTAAAAAATAGCAATAGAAAATGTGTAGAACCATATACTGAATACATTAAGCTATAATAGAAAAAATATATAAAATAGAATTGAGTTACATAAGATATAAACACAGTATATAAAAACTGAATTTCATACTTTTACATCTCTACTTAAATATTTTATATTCAGCATTCTATTCAACCTATGAAAAAAGAAAAGTATTTGGTGTGTTAATTTATTAATTTATTTAGTTTGTTAGTTTGACTATTTAAATTTTAACTATTAATCTATATAACTATTATATATATATGGAAAAATTTCATCCAAACACAAAAGGGAGAGACATACAAAAGAGCAATAATAAAAGGAATAAAACTGAGAGAAACAACTGATACTTAATTAAAATTCCAGAATATATAAACTTCAAAGTAAATTTCCCCCCTCCATCATCCCTACAATGCTTCTAAATAAAGTTTAATAACTTAGCTTACGGAATTTAACTATTTTATTTAACTGTTAGCATATTAAATAAAATAAACTGATAGCCTATTTTAGTTTTGATTATATAGTAACAAAATATATAGGCCTTTAGAATGAATCACTTCCTCAATCTCCATTTGTGCTCATTATTTCATTATCAACATCCAACAAACCTTATAATCATTTAAAACAAAATAATAATCTGATTAGTATTTAATTGTATAAATCACCATACTTAGAGATATCAAAATATATAAGCTTCAAGGTATGTTTACTTCTCCATCACCACTTGAATGCTTCTGAATAAGATATTTAATCATAATAATCATAGAAGAAGACCCCTGAACATTTTATTTTCAATGTTTTGCTCAGCCTGTTAATTTTACTCTATTATAAATCTCCCTCTCAGTCTCGATTTGTGTTCCTTTTCTTCATATTTCCTTCTAAATTATATGCCTAATTTGATTGCAGAGTTTGGTCAGCTTCCACAGAGCCATATAATCATTGGGTCATCTCGTCAGAACAGACCTCCTGGATCAACGTCCCCTAGAGCCTTCAGACAGTCTCATGTTGACCAACGATATACACTCTTTAAGTCCATGAAATCCAGAATCTTGCTTGTTCTGCAAAAGCCCAAATTATTTTTCCTGAATTTCATTTCCCAGGTTCCCTTTCTCCAGTCAGGTTTTGTTGGTAGACGTGCTTTTATCTTCTGGCAATCTTCTCGTGATCCAATAAAAAATCCTTGCACAGAATGGTCACTTAGTTGTAGTTGAATTGATGAATTGATAAATCGATTTGATAATTTCTTATCTTCCAAAACTGGTTCTTGAATCTCCTCATCCACTTGTTGGATCTGAATTAAAACAGTTTTATAGTGTTGCTTTATTTCATTAAAAAAATTTCCATTTTACTCAAGAGAGAAAGGGTTATTTTTTGAGATAATATGTCTATGACATCTTCTGGAGTTGGTTCAACTTTGGCCCTTATTGTTACATTCATATTGTGCACTTTAATTCCTCTTCACCTGATATGTCAAAACGTCTGCTTTTTACATAAAAGTCACTTCTATCTTCAGGCCAGTAGATGGTGATTGAGTAGTGAGACTCATTTTCAGTCAACTTGTGACATCAAAGTTTAGTCTACATGGACAACAAGATTTCAAAACATTCATTTAGAACACATGGTGCGGAAGGGCAGCGTTGGTGATGGGAATCCCAAAGAAAGGGCATGGAGCACAGCCAAGGGATAAAACAAACATTGTTGTATCATATGCCTAACAGTGTTGAGTTCAGAAGCCTTATACTTGACACACAGATAATAAAGGGTCAGCTCCCCTAACCGTGGATGCAAGGCCAAGGCTCCTCACACAGGTAAGCAAAAGAGGAGTTCTTCCTTCAAACTGGAAATGCTGAAACTGTTTATTCCTGGACCCCATGCCGAATTTTTGTAGTGCCCCACCAATCCTCCCTCCCATAAACAATAGTGGGCAAGGATTCAGTACAGAAAGGGGATGTGGCGGGCAGAAACTCTGTGCTGTCAGCATGATATCCTACCCTTGTAACACTCTACCCTGCAAGAAGGGGACACAAGAAGTACAACTATGGCCTGGGGTTACTGCTAGCTTCTTCACCGCCAGCCACCTAGGAGGCCTATTTCTTCTCTCTCTTTTATGTGGCCTGCCCTGAAGCAAGTCTCTTCCCTAGGATTAATGGTAACTATAATCAAATACTTCTGTTTTGATCTAGATCTCTGCCAGACATACCTAAGCAATACTGTTAAAAACTAAGGACCTTGAAAGTAATCTCATTACATGATTTATTTGTTTTACTATAAGGTCAGAGCTTTGGAAAGTTTTCAAAGCCATTTCATTTCTTGAACAAATGTTGTTTGAAAGGTCATGAAAACATAGTATAGACTAGAGGTGGGCATGGGCCAGAAAACGGACCAAAATTTTACATGGACCAGGCCAGTTCAGCGTTCGCAAGCCGGCAGGTTGTGGGACGTGCCTTTTCTCATGGATACGACAGACTTTGGCCTGTTTGTCGACCCGTTGGTCCATGAAACCAGACATCCTGGCTCTGAGCAATCAATTCCCTAGGCAACATAGGAGCCGCCTGCAGACCTTCTGCTGCCCTTGAAACACACCAATCTTAGCCCTGAAAACTTTGATAGGCAGCTCTGGCTGCCAGCCAGAGAGCTCCCATTATTCTCTATGTGAGAATTTAGTATATAAGACACAGTGTGGACCTGTGGTATCACTTTCCAGCCCGCAGTTACTGAGCGAGGAACTGCTTGCTGCGGGAGGTTTTTTTGCATTGCATGTCGTGAGGGAAGGGGCTAGTGCTGCAACAAGGCTCTGGGTAGGAGCAAGCTTATTGGGTTTCCTTGGCTGAGGGCTCACTCTTCTGTTTAATATTTTTTATTTCAATTCTTATTTGCTTGTGGGGTGGTGGGCTAGCCTAGGGCTCTGCCTCAACCCAGTCTCAGAGCTGCAGTAAGGCTGCAGTCAGGCTCTGGGTGCAAGCTGCTTGGGCTCCTTGAGGGCTCACTCTTCTGTTTGATTTTTTTCTTTCTGTTCTTATTTGATTGTGGGGTGGTGAGCTAGCCTAGGGCTCTGTCCCAACCCAGTCTCGGGGCTGCAGGAAGGCTATAGGGCCAAGATTATTGGGCTCCTTGAGGGCTCATTCTTCTGTCTCATTTTTTTTTCTTTTCAATTCTTATTTGTGGTGTTGGGCTAGGAACATATAGTATATTGCATAGTGTGTAAATATTGGCTCATTACAGGGTGTTGGATACAACCAGATTTTCTGCTGGTAAAAAAGGAGGGAGGGGTCCTCTTTGACCACCAGAGAAGGCTAAACTATGAATCATGGAAATTGCATGTACAAAAGCCATGTGTGATGTGGGCTGTAGTATGGAGGGGACTTGAGTGAGATCGAATGAAAAAGTTGGCTGTATCCAACTCAGAGGAAATAACTTTTTGCTCTCTGCAAATCTTTGATGTTATGATGACCTCCCACCATCCAGCCCCTGCACAGATTGGACTTCTGCTACACAAAGAAATCACAGTGCTATAATAACAGTATGTTATTTAGTAGACTGAATTCCATCTGGCAAAGTTCATTATGATAATGCTGATAACAATGGCTTTCTATGTACAGTGGTTTCAAATAACATACCTCAGAAAGAGCTTTATAGTGACAGTTTATAATGGTACATGAATAATCAAAGGCAATGTAAAGCTTTATAGTGTCCAGTAATCAATGCTACATTATAACACAAAACCAAAGGGAATGCCATGTGACAGCCACATGATCCAAAAATGGAATCTGCCAGGACTGGTGATGTTAAAATGAATACCAGATGAATTAACAAAGGATTTCATTTTTAATAAAAAAAATGCTGTACAAATGTTTGCACTGTGATCCCAGCTATCAAATAACATCAGCATAATGTTTTAATTTAATTACTTCACTGTTCTCATAACTTTCTAACAGAACTCTAATGGTACATCTTAGACACCCAGCACAGGACATTTTGGCATTGGGATGTGGAGAACTGTTAACAGTTGTAAATCTGTTCTTCCATATTTCCTTAGACATCAGTTTTCAATGCCGGATTGGAAACAAGAGAACTAATATTCTGTTACAGATACCGAGGGTTGGATCCAGACTAAAATCTCTTCTGCACAGGCCAGTTTTGCCGGTTCAGTTCTCATACTGCAGCGTTTTTTGTGACCAACTACACCTGATTTTGCCACCATGAGTAGTCACTTCAGCCACTATGTGGCTTTCCTGGGAGCACTTATACCCCAACTTTTTTTTAAAAAATCCTTTTTCCAGTCTGCTGTTTCCCCGTGCATACTCTTTATCCGGTCTTTTATCATTCCACCCTCTTCTGCCCCCTCCCACCCTCTGCCAGCCCACTTCATTGTGATTGGCCATTGTTATCTGTCCAGCCACTCCTTCCCCCTCCTTGCCATTCTTCCTCCCTCCTCTTTCCTCTCCATTTTCTTTTCCACTTGTTTTATATATATATATATATTTAAATCCAGCATAGGATTGATGAACTGAGGGGCTGAGAGGAAAAAATCCAGGAAATAGATTGATCCAGCATTCTAGAGATGCATCAATTCATCATGTGTGCAGGAAAAAAAATTAAAAAGGAAAGGGCTGGCTCTGTGACATCACTGATGACAGCATTGGTGACAAAAGCGCCAGCACTCATCAATCCTGATGCATTTTGACGTGGTGCAGACTAAAAAGAAAGGCACCATACCGATCAAACATGAAAGGTGCAAAAGGGCCCAGACAAGCTGATGCCGTGCCTTTTGGCTTGACTTCTGGGATAGTGAGGACGGAGTTATATCCCCACTGCAGAAGGGGCTTAAATTTTCCATCAGTGGAACAGATCTTTCTAGCCTCCTCCCTCCAACTGCAGCCCACTGATATTCATGAAATGCTGCTCCTGGAGGATAGGACTCCTGAGGAATGACTTGGGGGCAGGGCTATAGCAAGAAGGGGGAATAAGTGGAAATTTCTCTTTAGCCAGGATCCAACCATCCAGTCAATGGATCCAGCCTAAAATTTCCATTAACAGAATATTCTTTTGTTAAGGGTATGGAATTGCTCAGCCTCCTCTCTCCCATTACAGCCAATTGACCTCCAGAGAATGCTGTTCCCGGGAGACAATGGACCATTTGGGGGGACTCGATGGGCTCCAGACAGGGGAGAGGTGGCAGAAAAGTTCTTTCCCTCTGAAAGAAGAACCTTCCATTACAAGGAACTGGATCCATCTACTATGTTCCCACCTTTCAGCCTCTAGATTTTGGAATCAAAAGTAGAAATCATCTTTAAAAACAGAAGACTGGAGCAGATCCTGACATTGTGTTTGTAGAGCAGTTGCTGCTCCAGTATTGTAAGAACTTTCACTACAGCAGTAACATTTGTGGCAAGGAGACTCCATGGGAAGCTGGAAGCTATGGTTACTTTTGATATCAGTGCTGCAGGTCCGCAAGAAGCATTCTTCAAATGAGCCCCTGGGGATAAAACAAAAGGAGAGTTTATCGTGGAAAATAAAATAACGTCCTGCACAGAAATCCTCTGAAATATTTTGAAGGAATTCAATATGAATACTGCACATAGTTAGAAAAGCATAACAAATGCACATGTGTTTGTTTGAGGTGGCAAGTGGAAAGGTTTGAAACCAGCTTACCAGATATATGAGCCTCAGGCAAGGTGTGTTGAGTAGGAGAACGACACAGCAAGCAGCCATAGGGAAATGGATGCTCTACTGCTAGAAGGAGGTTCAGTCCCATTCCCAGGGGTGCACCTTCATCACTTCACCAAGAAAAGGGCCGTTTCCACACGGCTTACCTTTGCTCGTAACGACCAAGAACATCGCGCAAAAAACGCGGAAGATCGCATTTTCTCATGCGAGATTTGCACAATGATGCATGACGCTGCGCAAATCTTGCGTGAGAAAACACGATCTTCCGCATTTTTTGCGCGATGTTCCGGGTCGTTATGAGCAAAGGTAAGCCATGTGGAAACGGCCAAGGTCATTCCCTCCTGGATCATTCTCTTGCCACTGCCAAACTCTGAGATTACTTTCTAACTGTAGGATCAGGCAACATATGCAGTTCTTGCCATATGCAGTTCTTTAATCTGCTCTCCCTTCTCCATAACTTCGCTACCGTCTGCATTTTCCAAGTCCTGCCCAGAGAACCTCAATCCGAATCTCATCCCTCTGATAAACAAGAGGAGGTTGTAGACGGCTGCAATGGGAAGAACGGATATGGAAAACTTCTGAACTTTCAGGGCAGAAGCCATACAACTGGCCCTAGCTCAGTGGCAGCCACTGGGACATGGGCCCCATCCCAGTGGTAGCTAGTGCCCAACAGGGCCCAGCCTTGCACTGGCAGCCATTGCACAACTGAGCCCAACCCAGCATTGGTGGCCACTATGCAACTTGGCCAGACTTTTTCCAGGAAGAGACTGCCAAGGGGAGGGAAAGGAGAAAAGCTGAAGATGGGAGCAGATAAAGGTAGGTTGGATGGTGGGTATTAAGGAGACAAGGAAGACTAGAAGGTCTTTCGGGAAAGGAAAGAGAATATAGTGGAGAGGAGAATACAGGGGGAAATGAGATGCTAATACAGGAAAAAACTATTTTCATATGTACTCAAATTTTATTTCAAAATGGCAGTGAGAAATAACCTACATCCATAGACAGGTCATTGTGCATCCTGTATCAAGATCCAGATGACTTCTGCTGGTCTCCAAATAACACTAATGAGACCTTATATCATACAGGCAGTGTTACCTTCCCTTCCCAGCTACCTTAAAGGACTCAGAAACATTGAATGATGTAATGACAATCCATGGACACCTTTAACTCACACAGCTCTAAGTTCCAATAATGGCAATATATCAACCATTATATGTGCAGGTAAAATTGATACAAGTGTCTTCCACATATGTGAGTTCAATGCTTTTGAGAAGAGTCTCCCCCCCCACCCCCGCTTCCCCACAGCATTGTGGTACATGTGCCTGTGGAGGTTTCCCCAACTTTTCTCTGATCTTTCTCAAACCTGCTTTGTTTCACAGTAAAGCTGGGGTGACTGCTATGAGGGGTGGAATTTGGATTTTTCCCACTTGTGTGGCAGTCATTTTCCTGATCGTGTCTCTGCAGCTGCCATTTCTTCCCCCTACCACTAGAAGACCTTCTATTTTTTAAAAATAGTAATAAAATATTATTATATTGATATAACATTGTAACAATAGGTGTAGCACGTTCTCTGAATTCCCAGCTTTCATTTTTTAAAAAACTTATGTCTCTAGTGTCTTTCCTTGTGGAGATAAATGGGGAAAGGCATACCTTTGCAAGGGAAGGGGCTAGATACTTCCTTTTTTAAAATGAAAGCTGGGAACTTGAAGAACCTGCTAAGCCTATTGTTACAATGGTGTAGTGATATAGCAATATTCTAGTGATGATTTTTTTTAAAAAAAACTTACAAAAGCCGTGTTGGCCCACTGGAGAGGAGTGGCCATTTACAGGGGATTTGGGGCAGGGAAAGCTGCCATGTGGAAGCTCCATCTCTGGATGTAACTTTATAAAGGAGATTATCCCATAGCTGTTCCTCCATGATCACCTTCCTGGTATACATTAAGCTGACTACTAATTCAACTGAACCTCTAAAAGGCTTGGAGGAAAGAGGGCCAAATTACTTGTAACACTAGGGACTTGTGATCAAATCCCCTAACATGCATTTTGGTGTTAAAAAGTAGCATAAAGGGTCAGTATGGAACAAGGCCATGGCATTGTGGAAGGAATAATTTTTTCCTGTACTGTCCCTGATAGGAAATTATTCACTTTCAGCTTCCAATATTGTGTGCCTGTCCCTTGTTTGAGGGCTTAAAGCAGTCTTCATTCCAAAGGCAGCTAAAATACATGTCTGGAGGTTTAACAAGGGATCCCCCATATCACACACAGTGTGTTCCCTAGTCACTGAATACTTGCTGGTCCAGAGATACATTGATTAACTGAGAAGTTTGACAGTAATGCTAAATCAGTAGCAGAAATAGTTTCTCATCATCCCCATGAAGAACATAGGAAATTCCAAATCATGTCCATGCAAAATGAATGTGCTGGTTATTGACTTCAGAAGATATCCAGAGAAAGAAGTTGTTATAATTTCTGCAGAGAGGAAAGGCCAAAAAAGCCTGTACAACTCTTTTGTTGAGGAATGATTTGGTAACAAGAGCCGTATCTTATTCGAACAACAGGAGGAGAAATTGTGTTGGTTCACTAAAGCCAGCCAAGAACAGCAATTAAAATGCTATGGTGAAGTACCTGAAGACAGATGCTTTTCATAGTGAGAGCCAAATTTCATGTGCCGTGGAGTTCCATGATTCCCCCCCCCCCCCGGATTTGCTTTTTATATACAAAGCAACCACAGGTGGCTTCAGGGCAGAGTGGAGAACTTTCAGGGAGAGAAGTAGCTGTTTAACACTTTCCCTTCCTGCTGTTTGTCTGCTCCGTACACCTCCTCCCATCTGGTTTCCCAACCGCATAGGAAAACATAAGAGGACCTCATTTTTTTCTCCTACAAGAACAGAAGCACTCACCAGAATACGAAGGATCATAACAGTTCATGGATCCCATTGTTTGGCCCTGAATGGGAACCATAACATGGGCATCACACAACTCTTCAAACAAGAGAAGGAGCCCTTTCCTCTAGAAACAATGAGATACACAGGGACAATAAGTCAGCATTAGTATCACTTATACATACGACCAAAGCCATCTGTAAAGGCCTGTTTACATATTTACATATTGCGGGGGTCAGGGTGGGGAGGTGCTTGTTTAAGATGAAAGGAAGGCAGAATGGAAGAAATAGTGGTTAGATCTTGAAGTCCTCTTCAGGGCAAGATACAAATATTTCAAATAAATAAACATTAAAAATAATTATATAAATAAGCTCACTTCTGTTTTTTTTTCAGATCTCATTTTGATAATTGTAAACAAAAATTAGAAATTATGTCAAATAGGATTTAACAATAATAATTTTAGCAATACTTTTTTTAGAGTTTGGTTCTCTTATATATACTATGGGATGGTTTAATGAAAAACAACTGAAGTCCAAACATTTTTACTTTGGCTGCCAAAGTGGAATCTGAGCATTATCCAAGATGGCGCCTCACCTAAATTAAGTGTTGAGGTGACATGGCAGTCCTGGAACCTTCTCAGAACAAAGTACAGCTTTTATCGATTTCAATAAGCGTCTCAGTTATGCATATTATCAGAGCTAGGAAAAGTAATTAAAGATTTGGATTTTTCTCCTGGATAAAACCTCTGAACTTTTAATGCTATGAAATTCATACTTCACATACCCACCAGAATTGATTCATTTAGACCCAATGAATCATCTCTTTGTTACAGGAGATCTGAATGGGAATTTTCCAGACTACTAAGAAAGGATTTTTAAATGTTTAGAATTCTTTCTAGATTTTTGTCCCTCAATTATTTTAGAAACACTAAAAGACGTAAGCGCTGTTCCTTCTCTTCTGCCTGCCTTTCATCTTAAACAGGCACACCCTCCACAAATAGGCTTTTTGAACTATTGTTACTTCTGACATTCGCCTTCCTTCTGCAAACTGTTCAGCAGATGTTTTGCACAGAAAGGCTAAAGAGAGACACTTCTTTCTTTTATTATGGTTTGTACTGCTTACAATAAGCACAGCTGGCTTTGTTTCAGCACACAATAACTCTCTCATCTGCTTTGCCTTTCCCTAAAATGCACAGATCTTTTTCTATGTTAGATGTCTTTGCCTAAGTTTAGTATCGCTGCACTCAAAGGTTGGCTAACATTGCTACATTGCTTACCCAGTGAATGGAAGAGAAGAGAAGCAATTAAACAAAGGGAAAGTGTAAACAGCAGCATAGAATACTGTATACATTAATCAAACTGAGGTGGGGTAAAGGGTCAAAAGATTGGATTAACTTGTTGTCTTCCCTTGAAACACACAATTAATTTGAAACATCTCTTTGAAACTGCTCCTTAGAAGCTTATTACCAGTGTGAATGCTATGATGAGAAAAGTGTCATAGCAACATGATACCAGTTCTAAAAGTAATCAAAGGAGCCGTGTAGAAAACCATCTCCTTTTATGAGATGAGGCCCTCAGCCTACCCAATACCTCCAAATGTTTATTTACCTAAAACACTGGAGAAATGCTGCATGCTAACGTTCATTCCCCTGCAAGTGGGATACAAAAAATCCATTATATCATGAGGTGGCACTTTTCTATCTTTCTTGTTACACTGCTGGAAGCTTCCTCAGAAGCAATATGAGAAACAAGGATGAGTAAGTGACTATATAGGTGAATCTGGCAGTCATATGGTTGTGGGTGGACTTTTTGGCAACACCACATGGTATAATGCAGGGCTTTTTTCCAGCCGGAACATGGTGGAACAGAGTTCCGGCACCTCTTGAAAATGGTCACATGGCCGGTGGCCCTGCCCCCTGATCTCCAGACAGAGAGAAGTTTAGATCACCCTCTGCGCTGCTGGCCGCTGGCCGCTGGCACGGAGGTCTCTCTAAACTCCCCTCTGTCTGGAGATCAGGAGGTGGGGCCACCGGCCATGTGACCATTTTTGCCAAGGGTGATTTAAACTTTAAAAAACTCCCCCCTTGTTCCAGCTGATCCAGTATGATGTCATTACGTGGTCCTGGAAGCATGCACGCACTTTGCGCATGTGCCTGTGGTACCAGGGGCACCACCTCCCGCCAGGAGTTGCCCCCTGTGCTGGCAACCCACTGAGTTTCACCACCTCTTTTCCCAGAAAAAAGCTGTGGTATAATGTATCTCTAAGAAAGGAATGTGAGAACTTGGTTGGTAGAAATGGTACAGCTGTCCTACTCTTTCTCTATGTGAGTCATTTAAGAAGTATTAAATGAGTGGAAGTGCACCAGAACATCCAATGACAGATTGACACTACATTAGAAGCTGGGGGGAAAAGGGACACTATTATTTCATTTGAAACTTGGAATGTAGCTGGCCTCAAAAAGTAATTTATACATAAGGAACTATTTGTTAAGAGCAGTCTCTTCCCAGAATCCATTTGTTGTTTTCAGACTTGGGGGGATTGGTTTAATAAAAAAAGGCGTCATCTTATGAACAGTTCTAGAAAAGAACTCCCCAAAGCAATGCTGCGTGTATTAACTACATTTTTCTGTACAAATTCTCCTAAAAGTGAAATGCAATTACTCATTATATTTCACGTAATTTTATCACCTTTCCACCCAAATATGATCTCCCACCACTGCTTCTCAACAGGCCCTCCTAATAATAAAGAACATTACAGGAAAAATACAGTTATTTTATGTTTCAGCCTGCAAAAAGGAGTGCTTACATTGCCATTTGGTTATTCAGACTCATAATGATTCTCCTAAGTGTGTGTGTGGGGGGGTAGGGTTGCCAGATCCCTCTATCCTCCCACTGGGAGTGTTGGGGACCTGGCACTTACCTCGTGCCAGCAGCATGTTGATCTTCGTGTGCTCGCTTTGTGCGCACGTGCTCCAGAGCAGGCATGATGACATCACATCTGGAAGTGACATCACCACACTGGCTGTGAGAGTGCTCCTGCACTCCACATGGGGCCAATTCGGCCTGCTTGGGGCCCAAATCAGCCCCAAATGAAACACGAGAATGCTCCTGTGGCTGGCACAACAATGTCACTTTCAGAAGTGACATCACCGTGTCAGTTGAGAGCGTGCATGGCATGCATTACTGAGGTGCCTACCAGTGGCAGGCACCTTCTGGGAGTTTTCTCCCTCCCGCTGATTGCTGGACAATCGGTGGACAAGGGGGCAAATCCCTGGGAGTTTGCCCACCACCAGCGGGCACCTGTGAACCCTAGTGTGTGTGGGTGTCATATTCACCAACCAATCCCAAACTGCAGATAACTGCCATTCTCTTCCCTCTTCACCTCTCCTTGTAGGCTGGAGAAAGACTTTTTCTTGTGAAAAAGGCTTGGCTTGCTCAGGGGCTCATAGCATTCAATCGCTTTGGCCAATGTGCTTGAAACTTGGAGTTTCTTTGAAGGAGAGGCAGAAGACACTCCACTGAAATTTTGGTGACATTTGAAAAACAATAACTCCAGCTCCTCTGGTAGTCCCTCATAAGGAATAATGGAAGTGCCACTATGGCGAGGGGGGCAGTCTGCAAACGGAAGCCTTCCTCACTTTCTGAAAGGAATCAAACAAAAAACCACAACAAGGAAAGAATGCAAATACAGAGTTTTCGATGGAAAGGTAACTTTTTTTAATTCTCAGTCACTGTAAAAGTAGGGAAATGAAATGACAGGGCTTTTTAAATGGCTGGCTGGAGCTGTCCTGCTGGCTGCCGCTTGATGGCCATTTTAGGAATTAGTAGAGTTAGTGGAATTAGTGCAGCTAGTTATTGCAGCTAATTAGTAGAATTAGTGCAGCTACGCAGAGGGGGACCTACTTTGGGGGTCTAGAAAATCCTCCCCCTTTGTTCAAGCTGCTTGAAATTTAGGGATTTTTTAGATTAGAGAGTGGACTATGTTCTGTGTAGCCTTTATGACATTAAGTACAAAAATAGCTGCCCTAGAGTGAACAATTGGTCCCCTTCCCCTTCCCCATTGAAAAGAACAGGCACAAAAATCATGAGAATGGAGGGGGGGCGGAATAATGAATTTTGACCTTGACCCAGCAATGCTGCACCAGAAAACTACTCAATCTCATTAAACTTTTCACTCAACTGCCCTAGATACGGAAGCACAATAAACATTTTCTAGATGCATACTCCTAGTTTTGACCACAGGCAAGCCAATGAATGTGCCTGTGTAAGTGAGCATAAGGAAAGAATTCATCAGGACAATTTTTCACAGACCTTTAATTTTCACATGCAACCCCTGAGAAGAACCATACCGGCACCCTTTGTTTTGTTCTGAGGAGATATTTGCATTTTGTGGTATATTTAATCATACATGTTTAAATCTCATATTGAATAATTTCACTTGTTCATTATTCTCCACTTTACACCTCATTATAAAAGCATGCTTTGAGCAAGCAATGATTGTACCCCCGGAGAAATGGCTCTACACAAGACATTACAAAATGCAGCATTGATGTCAGATTCAAGATAGTACTGGAATAATGGTGGCAGATGTATGCCAGGGAATTCAGAAATTGGAAAATACCACAGTTGGCTGCCTCTGTGAATTGATTCCAGGTGGTCAGCTTCATTGCTAATTATGAGGGGACTTTAGGAGGCAACCTGAAGGAGCCCACAGAAAAACAGTGTTATAGCATGCAATTCTCATCATTCTTGGAGCTTGTCAGGCTGGATAGGATGCTGTGATCGAGTGAAATTATATAAGGAAATGCTTGTATCTTAGCAAGGGACGGTGGGAGTGTAGGTTTAGAATAGAGATCTGATCGTTGTGTTTACCACAAAATGACAGCCATGTTCAGTGTCCTAAAAAAAATAGCTAAAAAGGTACTTGAGACCTCAGCTTGAATTTCACCACTATCGTCTTTTAATTACTATGCGGCATAAGTGTGGGGAATTAATCTTTATTTAAGTGGCAGGAATAAGGAAAGGACATATCTGCTGCCCTGTCATTACTTCGTTCGGTGGGAACATATGAACAAGCAAATGTTAAGGGAACACTCTGAATCAAAACAGCAGGAGGGCCTGTTAAACTTCTGTCGAAAGTTGCCATTACACACCTGCACAACAGACAGAAATTTCAACATGAGCATCTTTCCTTATCCCCACTTTTTTGTGCTATGAATTGTTGAATTGTTTTCTGTTAAGCAGATGTTACAAGCATAGTACCCCCAGGAAAGCTAAGATGGCAACCATATTGATAATTGTTTCTAGAGATGCCAACTTTTAAAATGGTCCCTCCAGCCAGGCTTGCCAAGCTTCTGCCAGTAGTGGGGGGCACCCACCACCAGTAACTGCTTCCTGTTTCTGTTCACCTGGCTGGCAATGGAAAAAATGGCAGGAAACAGGGGAATGCCACCAACATCCTGACATACTGACATCACTCCCCATGTTCCTGGAAGTGACATCAGAGTATTGCTGGGGGATGCTCTGGTATTTGGACAAAACTCTATGGTTAAATCACAAAGTTTTGTCCAAATACCAAAGTGACCTGGAGTCCCCCCCCCTCCATGATGAACTGACCTCTTGGTCCACAGGGAGTGATGTCAGTGGATCACCAGCAATGTAATGATGTTGCTGGTGAGTCCCCCCAACCCAGTAAGCCCCCCTGACCTCCCACAAGGTGTGCAGAGGAACCTGGCAACTGTACCTCCAGCTGTCCCTTTAATATCAGTTTGATCTGCAGAAAATGTCCAGTGATGTTATTTAATTCCATGCCACAAAAAGCTTCAACTGTCCATTACCACACATTCATTCTCTGCTAAGGGGTCAGGACATTTTTCTCTTGGCCATCTTGCAACCCTAACTGCTACATTTAGATGGGCTGCTTCATTACAATGTTCAGTGATGAAAACTGCTGTTTTGGAACACTTTTTTATTAAACTGTTTTGCATAAGAAAAGTGAATAAATGGGTGAAAGGGAATTGTTGTGAGGGGTCTCCTGCACCATGAAGTAACTGGGCAAAGTCCATTCTAGCCAAAGCTCTGCTGACCCCCTGAGGTCCTCCTTATTTGCTGCTTCCATGGCAACCTGTGATGCTCAGCCTGCTTAGCTGCTTGCATCTTCAGTGGTACTGATCTGGCTAGTTGTGTGTCAGATTAGATATATGCTGTTACAGCACAGATTCGGTTGGTCAGGACAAGGTAAGAGTCTAAAGATGGCTGCCACTGACAGATAGCAGTCAGTAAAAAGGCCATAGTTGCATGCTGGAGCTATATTGCTCCCACAAAAATCTTGAGAGCCTACATAAAGAAATTTATAATCCATATCAGATGCCGGCCCTGCTGAAAATGGGAGCAGGGAGTTTCTTGTGTTGCCTCACTCCAGTTTGAACTGTACCAGTTGCGGTAAGAGGGAGTCCACGGGCAATTAAATTCTCTCTCTTTGCCTAAATATCTTACTTAAATAAGCACCTTAAAGCATTTCCCCTAAGCTTTCTCTCCCCAAAGCACAACGAAAACCCAGATTGTACATGTGAACTGCAGTTGTTGGTGTAAGGAATTTTTACAGTCTTATTTGGTGTGCCGTGATCTGTAACATTTTCCATAATGGCAAAGTAGGCATGCCATTTGCTGCCTGCCACTGGTGGGCAAACTCCCATCTCCATTCTTAATCACCTACGGTTGATGAATCAAGTAGTGGGAGAAAAAATGTGGGGAACTGACTCCCCCTGCATGGTGCTCTAGCAATTTTCTCAATCTTTATTGTTTTGACCATAGAAATTGGGGACATTCCTAGAGCATCATGGGGGAGGGGGCTGTGGCATCACTTCAGAGTGGTCATCCAGAAGTGATATGATACCACTCACAATGTTCCCCCTCCACAGGCCCATGGTCTGCTCCATGCAAGGCTCACAACAACCCTATGATAAAGTTAGAGATCCAGAGGAGTTAGCCGTGTTAGTCTGTAGTAGCAAAATAAAAAAGAGTCCAGTAGCACCTTTAAGACTAACCAATTTTATTGTAGCATAAGCTTTCGAGAATCACGTTCTCTTCATCAGATGCATGGAGGGCAGAAGGAAACTGGTCAAATATAGAGGAGGAGAGGGGAATGAATCGGCTAGCAGAGTCACCAGCACAGGTACCAGGCCCTGCAACAGACCCAGATGCCAGCTCTGCCCCTATATCTACCCGGGGAATACAATTACAGGACACAATGGCATCATCTACAATGCCTCTGGCTCTTACAGCTGCTCATCCTCCAATCTGATATATGCCCTCATGTGCCAACAATGTCCTTCTGCTCTGTACATTGGACAAACCAGCCAACCTCTACGCAAAAGAATAAATGGACACAAATCTGACATTAGAAATGGCAACGTCCAGAAACCAGTAGGAGAACACTTCAATCTACCAGGACATTCCATCAAAGACTTAAAGGTCACTGTAGTTCAACAGAAACCTTTCAAAACCAAAATCCAACGGGAAGCTGCTGAATTGGAATTCATATGCAAATTTGACTGTCAAGCTGGGACTGTAACTGATTTCCTTTACAGAGGCGGGGTCAGGGGGAGTCCAGTGGCACCTGGCGTGGGCTTTCGAGGACCACAGTTCTCTTTGTCAGATGCATCTGCTGCAGTGGAATTGGATAGTCTAGGGGTGCTGCTGAACTCTTTTTGATTTTGCTACTACAGACTAACACGGCAAACTCCTTTGAACCTTTACACAAGCAAACTGATCCCCACACCAAAAGGAGCTGTCTGCATCTCCATATCAAAGGAGTTGTTTACATCCCCCCTCTCCTCCTCCCCCCTCCCTTCCCCTCTCCTCCTCTATATTTGACCAGTTTCCTTCTGCCCTCCATGCATCTGACGAAGAGAACGTGATTCTTGAAAGCTTATGCTACAATAAAATTGGTTAGGATTAAAGGTGCTACTGGACTCTTTTTTACTATCATAAAGTAAATTTGTAGCTAATGAATAGGAAAGTTGTCAATCACTTGGTGCAACTGAAATCAGTTATCAGACCATTAACCTAATTAAGTTTACATAATGCCTTCTGTACACAATCATAAGGTTGTTGTGGGGTTTTCCAATCAGGTCATGAAACATCTTCTTTTTAAAACCAACTTCCTTTCATCTAGCCTTTCAAGAATTCTGCTGGACTCAAAGGCTTGTTCTGAGATGATTTAATTGGTCCTTCTGAAAGATACTACCCTACAGTAGGGTTACCATTCCCCTGGTGGGAGCAGGGAATGAGCGCTCCCCATCCCCCCTCACCTGGCTGGCAGGGGAGAAAGTGCGGGGAATGGGCCAGGAGCTCTGGAGCATGCTCCCATGTGCTCCAGAGCTCTCCCTTGTCACATTGAGAATGACGTTATTCCTGGTGCGACAAGGAGGGGAAGCCCCCCCCCCCGGGGCTGATTTGATGAAAAGTAACCCCCCCCCCCACACACACACCCTCTGTCTCCCAGGTTGGGCTCCAGGGGCCCTGGCAACCCTCACTACAATGACTTTTGGATCTCAACAACTTCTGATCATTTTTGCAGGCCAAATGAGGATTAATGATCTCATCTCCTTTCCATGCTGTCTTAGTAATGAATGCATTGAGACCTGCATCAATCATCTTAACCATTTTATATTAACTGTTTGTTAACAAGAACATTATTCATACTATTAAAATTATAGCAATCAGATCTGATGCTTATTTTATCAGCTTAATGTCAGCAAAGATATTTAGGGACACTTTGCAGAGCGCGCAACATAACAGCTGTAAAGAGCCCAGGACTGTATTTGATACATAGATATTACCTACCAGCCCAGTTGCCATGTCAACCCAGTGGACCAACAGAAATTGTGACTCTTCTGGACAACATCAAGCTTCCTGCGTACCTTTTTTCCTACCACAGGCAAACTTTCCAAGCATTAGAAGCTATTGCAACACTGTAATAGATCAAAGGTCTCAGAGCAGGTGTTACAGCAGCTGTTCCAGTCCAAGTTCTGCCTGACCTGATCACAGCTGTCTGTGAAAAAGAATGAGGATGGAAACTGAATGAGAGAATTAGTCAGAAAGTGGGGAGATGAAAATATAGGGTGAAGGTTTAGCACTTACCAAGAATATGGGCCACTTAATTCAGAGGAACTGATTTTATGGCATATGGGAGGAGGTTGTGTGAGGAGGACTGGACTATAATTCTGATTCAGAAATCAATTACTATTGTTATGTGATATACAATCTATATGTGAAGGCACACTAAAAGTGCCCTTGCTGTTTCATGAATATTTTTGGTTGCTGAGGGTAAATCTTTCAACAATTTTTAGGCAATGTTCAGGAAAATGTTGGTCTGTTTATTCTCATTGGCTTGTTTCTTATTTGTTTTCATTTGCTCTCAGCTCTGTTGTTTCATAAGCAAATCTGATTGGCTGCATAACATTGATGTCATCCTTGGTAGTCTATGGTCCCCACAGTCTGGAATCATACCGGGGACTGATCTGGGAAGTATTACACTTGCTCTCAGTGACTTTAGCCTGGACAACGCATACAGCAGAACAAGCAGGGAAGAAAACTGCTGAACAACAATAACAATAACTGTGATTAAATGTTGCTCTTCTAGACAGATGAGTGCTCTACTCAGAGTGGTAAACAAAATCAGTGTTGTTATTATCCCCACAATACAGCTGGGAAGCTGGGGCTGAGAGGAGTGGCTTACCCAAGGCAATCTGAAGAGCTCATAGCAGTAGTGGGAGTTGAACCAGCAGAGTGCTGATTTGCAACCCAATCATTTAACCACTCTGCTACAGCATTCATTACCATGTCAGGTATTAGGCTGAGGCAGGAGAATGGAGTAGGAGTAGGGACACAAGTGCAGAATCACAGCCATATTTAAACAAACTGTGGCCTTCTCTAGGCAAGTTGACATTTGTCTTCATACAAAAGTTCTTAGAATTTTTTTTTAATGAGGACTTTCAGAAATTCTGTGATCTCCTTCCTTTGGAGCACTACCTGGCATCCGTGTTACTAATCTTTGAATAGATTACTTTGAGGACTGTGAAATTGACGTCTTTGACAAAGAATGGAAACGGGATTTATAAGTGAAACAGTCTTTGACAAAGAATGGAAACGGGATTTATAAGTGAAATAGTCTTTGACAAAGAATGGAAACGGGATTTATAAGTGAAACAGTCTTTGACAAAGAATGGAAACGGGATTTATAAGTGAAACAGTCTGCCCATCAGATGGTCTTCTTCCATCTACCCTCTTTGATCTGTACATGATCACTTGAAATGAATACTGTCTCCTGTTTTGAACAGCACCTTATATGAGGTTTAATGAGTTGTGTAATTAGTTCATAGGAATTTATATCATTATATGCACTAGAACTTTATGTAGAGTTCTTGAGGCTGGAAGTTTGCGTGTAAAAAGAATGCATTGAAGGCAATTTGTGTCTGCATGTAAATTTAATAATAACTAAACACAAGTTGGTTATAATATTTATTGCTTCTTAGTTAGTTTATCACGATTCTCTGTTGGGTTGCTAATATGTTATAGAGGCAGCATTGTGTATTGGTTAGAGTACTGAACTAGGATCTGAAAGACTCAGTTTCAGATCCCAATTGTAACACTTGAACTCATGGGATGAATATCAACCAGTCCCCTTCTTCTCAGCCTAATCTATCTCATAGGATTGTTGTTGTGAGGATACAATGGAGGAGGTGGGGGGGGCAATGCGGTAAGCTACTTTACGTCCCCCTTGGGGAGAAAAGTGGGATTGAAATCTATAAATAAATAAAATTATGTCAGGTGTCTGTGAAGTACACGCATACACAGAGATGAAGATTTAACATCCATTTAACTGTTTACCTGGGTTTCAGTGATGCCAAATTAAAAGGGCATATTCATTTTGTCTTTGTTGGTTGTGTAAAACGAGACTGTGGCTACATCCACATATCACTGGATATTTCGCTGTTGTTGTGCTGTTGCAACCATTCACCTCCTTGATCGTCTTATCCACACAAGAAAGTCCAGTTCCAAATTATTGCTATAGAGCCATGATGGAGCAATGCACAGTTTGTGCTATAGACTTACGGACCTCTCTGAGGATAAAGTCAGACCATAAGTCGTCTAGTCATCAGCTGTCCAAAGTCTCAACTTGAGGTCTTGCTCAGCCTTGCTGCCTAGGATTCTTTTTAACTGGAGCTGACCAGGATAGAAACGGGGCTTCCCTCCAGACAAAGGTGTCTTTTCTCCAAAGACTGTAAGCACTGCCTAGTGCAAATTGAGTTACCATAATGGAGAAGAAAATGTAAGATGATCTGTGGTCCTGGACTGCTCTCTCCAGTTTGAGAATTTTCCAGAAATGAGCTAAGAAAATATTCCTACGTGCCACAATAACTACTGGCAAACTGTATGGCGATGTGTTTTTACAGGAATTCATGTTTCATAAAAATGTTGCAATCTACCATTTAAAATTTTAGTCTTGTGGAATGCATGGTTCTATGAATATAATCCCCCATCCAAAAATATAAAACAGGACTTCCGGTTTGGGATTCATGGAGGTCTAACGCAGCTCCATTCGCGGAGCTGACCGGACTGCCGTTTTAACCGGCCGGAGGGGTGAAAATAGCCCGCGGCCGACTGCTCTCAGGCAGGGAGCAGGCAAAGAACGCTCAAGACCCTAGGGTGAGCTAGATCTCGGACGAGGGGGGGCTCTGCCCAACGAGTCTCCCCCCGATCCTTGAGGTCCCACCTTGCGACGGGTCGGCTATAATCTCTGCGGCAGTTTTGGGGCCAATTCGGCTGGCATAAGACCTACATACCCAAGCTTCGATTGGGAAAGGAAGCTGAGAGGAGAATCTAAGATCGAAACAGCGATTACAACCCGAGAAAAGTGAAGAGAAGGTAAAGATCGCTATCTTTTGATACGGGACAGATTGACAAAAACAGAGAGGAAAGAAAGTAGATTTTTAAACTGCAACAGACTAGTGAAAAGGAGGTGAAGACTCGGCAGGAGTTGTATTTTAAAAGAGACTAAGTTTAAAGAAGTTATTAAAGAAATCGGACTATTGTTTTGAATACCTGTGGTTTTGGAGCTGTGGGAAAAAGACACCATCGCGAGACCTGCTGTGTGAAGACGGGAGACAGGAAGTGCGTAACAACAATAGAGTGGCTGGAGAGAAGCGGCCCTTGCCGAAGGACAGGAAGTAGGGAATCGCCATTTTTGAAAGGGGAAGGGTCGCGGCTTCAGCGGAAGAGGAAGTAGGCCATTTTGGATTACAACAACATAGAGAAACCATAGAGAAAAGACGCCCGACATTTTGGACACTTTAAAATTTAATTTTGGCAAAGATTGGGACATTTGAAAAAAGAAAAACGTTTAATTTTACGCCACGGAGCTAAGGAAGAGAGCAGATTCGTGGGAGCGAGCTAAAGCAAGCCCCACGATGTCGAAAAAAGAGTGGCAATCGGCAATAGAAAATCTGGATAAAAATCTGGACAAAAAACTTGTAGATATGCTTAAAGAGCTTAAGGACACGAAATTGGAGCTTATTAAGGAGGTTAAAGAGGTTACACAGACAGTAAAGTCGGAGCTGTCAGAAGTGAAAAAAGGTATGGAAACGATTCGTAGTGAATTACAAGGAACGCAGCAGAGAGTTAAAACAGTAGAAGACGCGATGGAGAATTTAATAGACACGCAACAAACAGATGAGATTGGTGAAGGGGAGGATGTCAGTTGCAGAAACTAAACATATGGAGAAGCAGCTTCGTTTTCGTGGCCTGCCAGAAGTGGAAGGGAAGTCAGCGCAAGAACAGATGACTGAGGTGTTGGCTGAATACCTGGGGAAGGAGGAGGAGGAAGTTGTGGCTATCCTAGATGTGGCGTACCGTGTGAACTCGAGAATTGCAACCCAAAGGAAATTACCAAGGGATGTGATTGTGCAGTTTACAACTAGAAACATGAAAGAGAGGATTGTGACAAAACAGTTTCAAGATCCATTGGAGATTGATGGCAAGACGATCATTATAATGAAGGAACTGCCCAGATCAGTGTTATTGGACCGGAAAAAATATAAAGTGCTAATTCAGATTTTGAAGGACATGAATATCAGGTACAGATGGGAGCTACCGGAAGGAGTGTCCTTTGAGTTTGGAGGGGCAAAAAAACGCATCAGATCTGAGCGAGAGATGGAGCGATTTATTAAGGACAATGAAAAAGACTTACCAACAAAATTATGAATATGGAGTGTAAAGTATTATCTTGGAATGTAAATGGACTAAACTCACCGAATAAGAGGAAAAATATTTTTCATTGGCTACTAAAACAAAAATGTGATATTGTTTGTTTGCAAGAGACCCATATTAGAAAACAGGATGTAAAATATTTAAAATCTGGAAAATTGGGCAAAGAATTTGTAGCGGCCTCCAACAAGAAAAAAAGAGGAGTGGTGTTGTACATAAAAGAGGAGCTACAGCCAAAATTTGTCATGAGAGATGTGGAAGCTAGATTTGTAGCAGTGGAATGCAATTGGAATTTAAAGAGAGTGTTGGTAGTCGGACTTTATGCACCGAATGGTGCAAAGGAAAGCTTCTTTGAGGATTTAAGGAAGCATTTAGACGATCTTGCATATGACCAGATAATTCTTGCTGGAGACTTCAATGGAGTGACAGACTTGGAACTAGACAAAAAGACTACAACAGCACAAAAGAAAAGAGGACTATTGCCAAAGCTCTTTTTTGAGCTGATTCAACAAGAGACTCTCGAAGATGTATGGAGGAGAGAATATCCTAAAAGTAGACAGTTTACTTTTTATTCTGCAAGGCATTTTACATTATCAAGAATCGATATGATCTGGGCCTCAAAAGACTTAGCGTTATGGACTAAGGAGGTAGAAATAATGCCGATGGTAGGCTCAGATCACAACCCAATTATGTGGAAATTTGGAAAAAGGAGAAAAAGGAAAGCCTGGAGAATAAATGAGGACTTGTTACAGGAAAGAGAGAATATGGAAATATTGAGAAGAGAGACAAAGTTTTTTATACAATACAACGTGAATAAAGAAGTACCAACCAACAAAGTTTGGGATGCGTACAAGGCGGTTGTAAGGGGCATACTAATGGACTTAAATGGCAGAGCAAGAAAAAAGAAAGAGGAGAAAAGACAAGAGATTGAGGAGAAAATAAAAGCCAAAGAAACACAGTTAAAAAAGAGACCAGGGAAAAAGAAAGTATACCAGGAAATTAAAATTCTTCAAGAACAGCTAACAGCAATGAGTAACAAAGAATTGGAGTGGAACCTTAAAAGACTGAACCAAAAAACGTTTGAGGGTGCTAATAAACCTGGGAAATATTTGGCATGGCAATTGAAGAAGAAAAGGGAAAAGAAAATAATAAATAAAATCTGTGAAGAAAATAAAACGCACTTGGAGCAGACTACCATTAGTAGAGCCTTTTATAAATTCTATGCTAAGCTGTATAAGAAAAAAGAAGTAAACAAAGAATCAATAGCATCATATCTGGAGAAAATCAAACTTCCAGAAATCTCGGAAGCTTGGAGAAATAAGTTGAACAGTGAAGTAACTGATGAGGAAATAAGCAAGGCAATACAATCTGCAAATCTAGGAAAGGCGCCAGGGCCAGATGGACTTACGGCTAAATTTTATAAGACAATGGCCAATGAACTGGCACCATTCCTAAAAGAGGTGATGAATGGAGTTTTTAGGGATCAAAGGATTCCAGATACTTGGAGTGAAGCGAATATATCATTGATCCCAAAAGAGGGCCAAGACCTGACTAACGTGAAAAATTACAGACCTATATCACTACTTAACAATGACTATAAAATTTTTGCGAAGATATTGGCGGAGAGATTGAAGGGGTGGCTCTCGGAAGTCATAGAGGAGGAACAAGCAGGCTTTTTGCCAGACAGACAAATAAGAGACAATTTAAGGACAGTGATCAATGCTATTGAATATTATGACAAGCGTTGTGACAAAGAGGTTGGTTTCTTCTTTGTAGACGCTGAAAAAGCGTTTGACAATTTAAACTGGGACTTTATGTTTGCCACTATGGAAAAGCTACAATTGGGAGAAAGATTCATCAGAGCAATTAAGGAAATTTATAGAGACCAGACTGCAGCAATTGTAGTGAATGATGAATTGACCAAGAAATTGACGATTAGTAAAGGAACAAGACAAGGTTGCCCGTTATCTCCATTGTTGTTCATTTTAGTATTGGAGATTCTGATGATACAAATACGACAAGATGAGGAAATTCGAGGAATAAAAATAAAGGACTATTCATATAAGGTCAGAGCATTTGCGGATGACATAATGTTAATTGTAGAAGACCCACTGGAGAACATGCCAAAAGTGATAGATAAGATCAAGGAGTTTGGAGACTTGGCAGGTTTCTTCATTAACAAAAAGAAGTCAAAGATATTATGCAAAAACATGACTAAGCAGAAACAACAATTGTTAATGGAAACAACGGATTGTGAAGTAACAAGTAAGGTGAAATATTTGGGAATTGAGCTGACTGCAAAAAATATAGATTTGTTCAAGAATAATTATGAAAAACTATGGACTCAGATAGAGAGAGATTTGATCAAATGGAATAGATTGAACTTGTCATGGCTGGGCAGGATTGCAGCAGTTAAGATGAATGTGTTACCAAGAGTAATGTTTTTGCTACAGACAATACCAATCATCAGAGACTCTAAACAATTTGAAAAATGGCAGAGGAAAATATCAGATTTTGTTTGGGCAGGCAAGAAGCCTCGAGTGAAAGTAAAAGTTCTACAAGATGCAAAGGAAAGAGGCGGAATGCAACTGCCCAACCTGAGACTTTATCATGATGCAATCTGCCTAGTTTGGTTAAAAGAGTGGATGACATTAAAGAATAAGAAACTATTAGCCCTAGAGGGATATAAAAAATTTTTTGGATGGCACGCATACCTATGGCATGATAAAGTAAAGGTCAACTCGATGTTCCTGCATCATTTTGTAAGGAGAAGTTTATATACAATCTGGAAGAAGTATAGAATTTACCTACAAGAAGGAACCCCCTTGTGGGTGGTTCCATACGAGGTGATAGATCCGAGAGCTGTTGATAATGAACAACAATGTTTAACGTACAAAGAAATAACTAAAACTGAAGTATCTAAACTTAGAATAAAGACGCAAGAGGAACTATCACCTAACTATGATTGGTTCCAGTATAGACAGATTAGAGACTTATATAATTCGGACTCTGCAAAGGGGGGCATACGAACAGAGAACTCGGAACTAGAGCAGACCCTTCTTAAAGAAGACAAGAAAAGAGTATCCAAGGTATACCAAGTACTGTTGAAATGGTATACTGAGGATGAGATAGTTAAAACACAGATGGTGAAATGGGCTATAAATTTCAACAAAGAAATAACAATGGAGGCATGGGAATACTTGTGGAAAACTACAATGAAGATAACGACATGTACTAATATTAAAGAGAACATTTACAAAATGATTTATCGTTGGTACATGACACCAAAGAAGATTGCGCTAGGGAACTTGAATACTTCTAATAAATGCTGGAAATGTAAGAAACATGAGGGCTCCCTCTATCACATGTGGTGGTCGTGTGAGGTAGCTAGGCAGTACTGGGGGGAAATAATAAGAGAAATGAGCGAAATTTTACAGTTTCAAATAAACAAGAACCCAGAACTCCTGCTGCTAAACTTGGGAATGGAGGGAATTCCAGCCCATCACAGGACGTTGATATTTTATATGACAGCAGCAGCTAGACTTTTGTATGCGCAGAAATGGAAAGTACAAGAAGTGCCAACTATCGAAGAGTGGATCTACAAATTGCTGTACATGGCAGAAATGGACAAGATGACAAGAAAATTGAGAAATCTGGACTCAGGGCAGTTTAACACAGACTGGGAGAAGCTGAAACAATATCTGGAGAAGAAATGGGAGGTGGGAGGAAAACTGTGGCAGTTTGAGAACTACTGAAGTATAATAAAAGTATAAAAGAGAGGGGTGACTTTACCGGGGGAGGAAGAGATAAATGTGAATTTATAAGCAGTTAGATTGATAGATTGATATATATATAGATATGTATAGCTTAACAGATAGAATATTGATAGAAAATAATTAATGATAAGGTTTAAATATGAGGACTGAGTAACTAACGATATTTTCTTTCTTTGATAAGATTTATATGCACCAAACTGAAGGTACAGAAGAGTCAAATTGATTGACCATGTGATGAGCTATATAGAATTACCATAAAAAGATAGAATGAGTAATATATAGAGAACAAGTCAAATTGTTTGATTTAAATGTAAGATTTTTATGGTTTATGATATATAGGTTTATGATATATAGAAATATTCAAAACTGGAAAATGGGATAAATTGTTTATCTAAAGACGTACAGTTTGGGTGTATAAAAAGAAAAGTAGTTAAAGATGTACTGCTTAATATAATGGAGAATGTATATCTGTTTTAGACAGAGGAATTTGATAGAAGTAAGGGAAAAGGGACAAAGGGTGGGAAAGCTGTTGGAAGTCAATAAAAGGGGGGGAAAGGGAGGGGGTTAGAAATGAAAAATTTGGGGAAAATTGAATGTAATGTAAAAATAATAATATTCTAACCCAATAAAATTTTTTTTTCAAAAAACAAAACAAAAATATAAAACAGTTACAGTAATACTAATTCCAAGTCCTGTAAGACAGAACTTCAGTGAACGGAGCAATCACAGGACCATTGCCAGAAATGGTAAAAGTTCAGACTTAAATAACCTGATTTGATTGCAGATTGCTGAGTTCGGATTCTGTTGAGCATATTGGGAGTGAGGGAGTGGCTGGCCATTCAGGGAATAAAGTAGCCCGCTTGTTTAGGAGGCAGTCAGCACATCTCATGGCCAAAGCCCAACACACAGTTAGAATCAGTGGGCTTAAGTGTGCATGAGTCTTCACTAGACTGCAGCACAAGCCTTTACGTGTATTTATGCTTGAAAAAATTGTTTGAAGTGTGCAGTCTAAAAATGTGTAATGGCATCTTTAGCAACATCACATCTTTTAAAAATACAACAGTGAAGTAAATTAATCTCTTCATCACGCAAACTAAGTGGCAAAGAGGACACTTTCAGATGTCTCTCTTCCACATGAAAACTCTGTTTGGGCCCGCTGTCTTAGCCCCACTTCCAGCTGAATAGCACCAACAACTATGTTCCTCACAGTGGCCTTCATACGCTTTTTCTCTGTTTGCATTTATTTTGTGTCTCAGCTTTCCCTTACACACTAGGAGTTTTTATCACTGTGAAGAGAGATTCTGTACTACACTTTTAATATCTTCTTTTTGTGCACGTGCCTTATCTATATGGCAGAATATAGAAGAGGATAGTTGCTTTTTTCTGATATATCAGTAGAATAAGGGGTATTGAAAAAGGTGGGGGCACATATTGTTGGTGCCCGCAAGGGAAAGATCAAGCACAGGCTTTCAAAGTACTATGCATTTGTGAACATCCCAGCCCCCACTCAAACAGCAATGTCTATCTGTTAGCAGTCAGACCCCTCTTTCTGCTGAGGGGCAGTTTATAGATATGAAAACATTACATCCAGGGGTGGCACCAGGGTTTCTGGTGCCCACAGCCACCCCTACGTGCATGCGCGCCTCCGGACTGCGTGATGATGACACCACATGATGATGTCATCATGCCGCAAACCGGGCCCATTGGCTGGCAGGTGGCTGGGGCAGTGTGTGGAGGCTGCCCGCGTTCCGCACGCTGCCCTGGATGCCTTCTGTGCCTGCCATGCTTAGGATATTTGAGGTGGGATGTAATCAGGATCGGCACCACCACTGAGGTGGTGAGGCAGGCGCTGCAGCTGCTGCGCCCAGCCAGGGGCATGTGGCGGTGGTGCAGGGCTGGCTAGCTCCAGCAGCTGCGGGCCAGGCACATCAGCTTTGTGGTGTGAACCTCCACCCCTGGCACCCCATCCGGCACCCCCTCTGGTGCCCCAGCACCCACGGTGTCCGCCTCACTGCCTCAATGGTGGCGCCGGCCCTGATTACATCCCACCTCAAATATCCCAAGCATGGCAGGCACAGCAGGCATCCGGGGCGGTGTGCGGGGCATGGGCACCTCAAATATCCTAAGCACAAGACAATGAAACAAAATGGATGCCGGCTGGGTAAGAATCTGGAAAATATTTTAGATGGGAAACAGAGTGGCTGATTGACAAATGGCCCACTCCACACCCCAAAAAGATTCATAATTTAGGACAATGAGATCTCCCAAGAAAGTCTGACTCATTTCATCCATGCCCAGCCTCACTTCCCCTCACCCACTTACTTTGATTAAGCATCAGCAAACCTGGTAGCTTTTCCCTTCTGGTACTCACAGGGTCATCAAGTACCATTTATACCTATTATCCACCCCCGGAAAACCCATCAAGTTATTATTTTGAGGGCGCAAACATCAGCTTGCTCCAGGGAGCCTGATATCTTGAGGCCCTAGCCACCAGTGCATGTGCATATGATTTTGGATCTGTACATACATCCTAAATCCGTTTGAGCCTTCTCTTCTCTCCATGAAATGCTGGTCATTTTGCTGCTGTCTCTGTGGACCTCTGTCTTCAAGACTGGTAATTATAGTCTTCTCTGAAATGTCTTTCTCCCCTTTCCTCTGAAATGTTTTTCTCCCTCTTAGTTAGCCTTGTACAGCTCTGTGTGTGATTGTATGTTTGCTCTTTCATGTATCTTTTAATAAAAACCTTTCTGGCTGAACGTCTGGCTGGTTTATTTTGAGAGTTCTCTTTAAGGGAAAATTCCTGTAAACATTGGTGGAGAATCTCAGCCCCTCCCCTTGTTCAGTCTCCTTTAAGCTAATTTCTCCCAACTAATTAGGAGACTGCCTATTTGGGTAACATGTACATGCTTACTTGTGAGTAAACCTTATTGAGACTAAGGGCCAGACTGTACAAGGTGTTTTTAATGAGTCAGATGCAGGTTCCCACACCTAAATCACTTTCCCCACAACCGCACAGCAGCTGAGGCCCCGAGGGCCTGCTTCAGCCCAGAAATGTGATGTGGGGCATGCCTTTCACCTTGCACCATTTTCCTGAGCCAAAACAGCACCAATGGGGAATGATTTCCATAACTTTGTTTTTATTTTTTATTTCATTTTACTTCATTTATATCCCACCTTTCTTTCTAACAATGACCAAAGTGGCTTACATCCTTCTCTCCTCCATTTTATCCTCAAAACAACCCTGTGAAGTAAGTTAGGCTGAGAGAGTGTGTCATCCAGTGATCCTCCATGGCAGAAGGGGGATTTGAACCCGGGTCTCTCAGATCCTAGTCCGACACTCCAACCACTACACCATGCTGGTTGTCTAACTTTCGAGCTGCATGTCCACAGAACCCAGACCTGACTTGTTTAAAAACATGTTGTATAGTTTGGCCCTTATTCAGTGGGTCTTCTATAATGATATATTGACCTAAACACAGTTTTGTTTTTTTTAAAGGCAGCTACCACTAGTGAAAACTGTGACAATTCAGGGAAAGGAAGAGATGGCTACAAAGCAGGGTGGGGAAGTGTGCAGATGTAGGAAGCACCATTAAAAGCACAGGAAGTACTGCAGACTCCAGAAGATGAGTTTCAATTGCGTTTCTTCTGGAAATATCACCACAAAGGTGGTCTACGTGAAAAAACAGGGGCTTCAAAAAAAAACCTTGAGGATCAACAGTCTCCAAATGATACTGTGTGTAAGATGGGGGCGGGGCGGGGGGAGACAATGCCGTTAGGAAGCTGAGCTGCAGCAAAAACTCCTTGAGGAAATGCCCTCGGTTACTAATCTTAATCTGGCTGACATCCTTCTCCTTGCAAAGTGAGACCCAAGAGGACTGTGCCACTACATTTCATTTTGTACACTTCTTGTCCATCTGGCTCTTCCTCTGTAGCTCTGGGATTGTGCATAGTTTATTCTGAAATTTCTAGACTGCCTTTCTCTGTACATATACAGGGCATCTAATGAGACTAAGTGACATGCTACCTTTTCTACATACCTGTCCTCTGATCAGTGTGGATCGGATGTTTCAGCAGCCACGAGTTCAACCCATGGTCACCGACACAATTTTACAGAAAAAATTGACCTAAAAATGCTGCACGGAAAGGGGGGGAAGCAATCTTGTTCCCCCTTCCCACACCTTTCCCCCCATACCTTTTCAAATACTGAAACAACTATGGGGGCACCATTTCAGCACTTGAAAAGTTGTGGGAGGTGAAATTGCCTCCCCCCAGAGAATTTTTAAGTGGTCAAATTCTTCTTGAACCCATGTCTGCTGTAATGTCTAGTTTTGACCCTCAGTCTACCCTACATGGGAAAAGTAAAGGTGATGTCTACAAACGACTGTAGAGGCTTGAATGTCAGGAAATGTTTTCAGCATCTTCAGAGGTGTAGCACCAAAAGACAGATCTCTCAGTGTCACAGTGTGGAAAAGATGTTGGCAGGTCATTTGTATCTACTCAGGAGGGGTGGGGTTGAGCTGAGTCATCCTGTAAGAGTTTCCCAGGGTGTGGAATGCTAATGGTGGGAGGCTTCACTGTATCCTGAGGAGGTTCTTTTGCATATGGATTGGTGCTTGATGTGCTAATCTTCTCTGCAGGGCTATTGTCGAGTATAGAGTGTTTTGTTAGCCTGGTGTTTTTCAGAACTGGAAACCATGCTCTGTTCATTCTTCAGGTTTCTTCTTTCCTGTTGAAGTTTTGCTTATGCTTGTGAATTTCAATGGCTTCCCTGTGCAGTCTGACAAAGTAGTTGGAAGTGTTGTCCAGTATTCTGGTGTCCTGGAATAAGATACTGTGCCCTGTTTGAGTTAGGCTATGTTCAGCCACTGCTGATTTTTCAGGTGGTCCAAGTCTGCAGTGTCTTTCATGTTCTTTTATTCTTGTCTGGATGCTACGCTTTGTGGTCCCGATGTAAAATTGTCCACAGCTGCAGGGTATACAGTATACTCCTGCAGAGGTGAGGGGGTCTCTACTGTCTTTTGTTGATCGTAGCATCTGTTGTATTTTTCGGGTGGGTCTGAATACTGCTTGAAGGTTATGCTTTTTCATAAGCTTTCCCATCTGATCAGTAATTCCTTTGATATATGGCAAAAACACTTTTCCTGTAGGAGACTGTTTTTCTTTGGTTGTTTGATTCATCCTGGGTTTGATTGCTCTTCGGATTTCATTTCTGGAGTAGCCATTTGCCTGAAGTGCGTGGTTTAGATGATTAATTTCCTCATTGAGAAAGTGCGGCTCACATATCCGTCTTGCACGATCCACTAATGTTTTCATTATGCCTCTTTTCTGTCGGGGGTGGTGATTGGAGTTTTTGTGTAAGTACCGATCAGTGTGAGTTGGTTTCCTGTAGACCTTGTGACCTAACTGAAAGTTTGCTTTGCGGATGACCAAGGTATCCAGAAATGGGAGTTTTCCCTCGATTTCTTTCTCCATTGTGAATTGTATGTTCAGGTGGATCGAGGGAAATCGAGGGAAAACAGTATTCAGACCCACCCGAAAGCAGTATTCAGACCCACCCGAAAAATACAACAGATGCTACTAACCATCGTTCTCCGGCCGTGAAAGCCTTCGACAATACATATTTATCATTGATTAGTTCCTAGTTCTTTCTTTGTTTATGTAAGAAAATTAAGTCTGACAGTGGCTTGCTCAGTGACCTTTCAATCTCCTATGTACAGACATTCTATCCACCTACGTCACTGGCTTTTACCCTCTAATAACTATTGATGGGTTGTAGTGAAAGTACGCCTAAGGTCACCATTTTACCATACATGGGCAGTGGATATGCAGTACCTTAACACTTTGCAGGATGATTCAGATGAACAAGGACCTCGGGGTGAGAAACAAGCTATTGTGATCATCATTAAAGGCTCCGCATGTGATTTTCAGTGCATTCCACTTCTCTCTATGAGACATGATTAGGAGACTATTACCCTAATATTTGTCTCAAACTAAACAAAAACAAAATGCTGGACTTGAACCTAAAAGATGTGTGTGTGTGTGTGTGTGTGTACTTACTTATGTTTATGTACTTACTTCATTTATTGTCCACCCTTTTCTCTGAGACATGCAATTTACACAAATTAAAAACAGTGCAGTAAGACCAATACGACACCTACAGCCAACAACGTAATAAAACTGAATTACAAAATTAGGAAACAGTACACCAAAAATAGCGTAATATATACAATAAAATTTTCTGCTTAGCTGTCAGTCTCATTGGATGAACTTCCATCATTTGCTATTGGTCAATTCAGCCTACCTCACAGGGTTATTCTGTGGATAAAATGGGAGGGGAAATCTACACACAATGATGTCCTGAGGTCCTTGGGGGAAGAACAGGTCAGAAATGTAATTAATAAATAAGCTTATGTGCATAGATTATATGCCTGAACTTGCACAGGGTTAATTACTGTTATTGCAACACTGGAAAACAGTCTACAATTACTTGGAATTCAGTTACTAGTACACATTGGCTGTTGTCATCTATCTCTTTCTCATAAATCTATTTTTGCTTAATGATGTGAATAGTCACCAGATGGTACACTGATGTTATGAAGAGTTTTCTCAGCCAGACACTATATTTGGCATTCTTTGCGCTCTGAATCTCTTAGATGTAATTCCTGCCTTTTTGGAGGCGTTCTTTTGGGGAAGGGCACAGCTACACTCGAACTATTGCTACCAAGAATGAATGAAGACAACTGACACCATGTGTTAAACCAACATGTTCCACCATGTGGATAAGCCTACTGGCACTACACTGTCTCACGAGAGTCAATGAGTCAATGAAACAGAGAGTCAATGATGACAGCGGTGGACAAGCAACCAGCACTAGCATACAGGCCAGGGTCGACTGGCCATTTAAATTATAGGAGAAGATCCCATTGGGCCAGTGGCAGCCAGGAGCAAGCAAAACTAAGCCCAAGTAGCTCTGGTTGGACCCCTCCTACATCCCCATTTTGGGCATCATTGGCACCGCTGGCTAGGACTGAGTGGCCCCTTCAATGCTGGTTTGTCATGCTGTAAGTGTTGATCAGCTTGGTTCCTTCCTGAGCCATTTTAACTTCCTGGTAGGAACGTTAAGGCAAGACTGAGAGGTCTGAAGCAGAATTAATTCATTGCTTTGCTGATCTGATGGCTAAGTTGTGAAGATGGACTCCTAGCACTGTAAATGCCCCATGACCCTTTTTTTTCAGTTGAGGAACTCTGAGCCAAAGAATTCTTTAATCTCTGTCCCCAAAGGTAGAGGATTTGGCAGTCCCTCCCTACCCTTATTATAAATCACAGTGAACTTCTCAAAGACAAGGGCAAGATGCTAAAATATATAATATGTGGACAAAGTCTTTATTTAAATGGAGAAGAAGTGGGTTGATATGTCCATGGCATGTTCATCAACACCCACAGTAGTGAATCAACACCGATGCTGTTTGCTCTTCAATCTAGACCCTTTTAAAAAATTTGTTGCCAGCCAGGGTTATAGAACTGTCAGGCTGCTGTTGTTTTATGCAGAAACTGGGAATCTTGAAAACAAACTCTGAGTGGATCTGTTGATGGGTAAACAAAATGCTATTAAGATCTAAGCAACAGCTTGATATTAAATACACTGTACATAAAAAGTTGCCAAATATTTTCCTAAATTTCAATTACATTTATAACATTTTCCACTTAGAGAATCAGCCAATGATGAGTCATGCACATTCATTGTGGTAAACAAATTGTGCCTGGGCATTAGATAGACTAGACTTGGCCAGAATATTGAACAGAAGTGCACATTTTGTGTATAAGGCAACTGCTGCACCAAGAGGAGGAAGATGGTCATCTGTTTATTATAATATACAAAAATCACCATTTGGATGAATATTGTGTATGCCAGGAAGCCTGGAACTGTAGTTAAAGTTTCCCACAAGTTTATGTGTTTAATTTTTTAAAATACAGTTTTTAAATATGACCCCATGATTTAAACAGTTCTGACTTCTTGAAGGATTTAAGTTAAATTTATTTTTTTGGCTCAGCAAAAGAGAAAAACAATCACTCTGGAATTGTTTCTGGAATCCTAACCTAGTGTGGTAGTTAAATGTTCTAAGTAAAATAACAACAAATAAATAAGTAAAAGAATGAAGGCCTTTTTATGGGAATGCCTGCTTTTTGCATTTTAGCATTCTAAGCACATACACAGGCCTGCCATTGAAATGAAGCCATTGTAACTGATCCTCTTGTAAAAGTGAGCCACTTCAGGTTTCAAGGCAGTGTAGTGCTGCGTACCAGACCCTAGCTGCGACAAACAGCCAAGAATAGCTATAATCTTCTCCAGCTTGGGAGTCTCCAGTGGCCACTTCTGGAAGCAGAATTCTAGACCAGACAGGCCTTGGTCAGATTCAGCAAAAGAATCTTCATTAATCAAGATCGGAAAGGACCAAACTAAAATCTTGTTTCAAATTGCACCTGAACATCAATACAGAGGCCCTTGTCCATCATTACTTGGATTGAAGGTTAGAACCCTCCCTGCCATGGAAGCTCGCTAGGTGATCTTGGACCACTCACACACACTCAGCCTAACGTACCTCACAAGATAGTTGTGAGGAGAAAATGGATGAGAGGAGAGTTATGTCAGTCCCTGTGGGTCCTCATTGGGGAAAAGGGTGAGCTATAAATGAAGTAAGCAAATAAATGAAATTAAAGGACTGCCGGTTGCTGCTGAGCATATGACAAAGTAGATGGTCTCCAACCTTGATGTACCTATGGGCACTCATAGAATTTTGAGAACATGTAGTGGGCACCACAACAAAATGGCTGCTGGAGTGGGTGGGGTTGATTTCAAAATGGCTGCCACGTGGGCTCTGTTCAATTACAAAATGTTTGGCGGTTCCACAAAATGTTCGGAAGTTCTAAGCCAAGTGTCTTCAAATTGTACTGGCAGTTTTAACCCATAAACCTGAAAACATTGATCTGTGAACATTTTTATTTGAGAAAAGGGGCAAGTTCAAAATAAACAAAGATGCACGGATAAAGATACACATAGACAAGATACCACAGCTAAGGTACCTGTAGATATTTCCAGCCAACATTATATGCTTCTTTATAGACAAACAACTGATGCAATAGTAGTGATAAATGACATTGTTACTTTATCTCTTGTGTTCAAAAGAGAACTATGAATTCATTGTTCCTGGTCTGATCTAACCGCACTGTTTGGTTAGAAACTCTGTATCTCTTCTTTAGGATAGAACATGAAACTTGCATTCTCTGGTGCCATATCTGACAAGCATTTAACAGGACAAAGAACATGTTAAAAGAGAATATGCATTATGATAAACTGTCCACTTCACTACATTGGAGGCATCTGCTTCCAAATGATTGCCCCCTGCAAATACAAGAGTAATAGCTCCTGGGCTCTCCTGAAGTATGTCCAACCTACCCCAAAGAAGTGGAGGAAAGCCAGGAAGAAGCAAGTAGGCACCAGAAAACCCATCCATGGGTTCCCTGGTGCCACTGCCGATAGGGACCACCTTGGAGATCATTGGTTTAGTGGCTTCCTCACTGTTATGCACAGAGCATGAAACTGACCATACAGCAAATCGGTACAATAGTTGTTCTTGAGAGCAAGCTTGTCTGGCTGTGCACATTGCTGCCACTTTTGCCGCAACTTCTCAACCAGTTTGATTGCAGGATGCATCCTGGGGCTGTTTTCACCCAGGCAATTATGGATCAATTATGGATCATTATTCATACAGGTAGTTATAAAATGGTTCCAGATAATATCAGTAACAGGCTGAAAGTAAGATGAAAACCTGTGCTATTTCATAATGCCATCATAGTACATTAAGCCACTCACCCCCATGTCCTTTCTGTTCCTTGCAACTTTCTGCCCCATTTCCCGTTACCAATGAGCAATGAAGCAACAGCAGCTATAGTTGCAGCTGCTATGTTTCTTTAAAATAATATTTTGCATTGGCACCATAATGCCATTAAGAAACTGTATTGTTTCTCATCTCACCTGCAATCTACAAGTCATACAATAACATAGGCCACAGCTGCAATTAAAAAAAAAAACCTTTGGCACTGCAACACGATCAAGATATAGAACCATTTTGCCATGTGTTGTTTTCAAGGATAATATTTGAATTTGAGAAGAAGAAGTTGCATTTTTTAGCATTAGCTACAACCAGGATGCAACCTGATGAGAAGATGGGCAAATTGGGGATTAGATATCCCTGGAAGCAGATATAGGTTTACTGACTAATAGCAGGGTGGGGACAAGGGTGTAGTGATCTGATACCTTGAAATAATAGTCAAATTGGTTCGCTTTGGAGGGGGGAGTTGCAAAAGGTACCCCCACTGAATAGTCAAATCAGAACAAATCCATTACCTATGTAGATGGTGGAGCAGGTGTGACTACATTGATGGGAGCTCATGGTGAATGGAGAGGACCCTCCATTAGATGGAAAATACTAAGATAATTTTCTTTCCTTATATATTTAAGTTGGACTGTCAAATAGCTGCAAATTTCAGTGAAGGCACTTTCTCAAGTCTTTGTTCTCTCCTTCACTTTGGTTGGTAAATGATTCCTTCATGGTGAAATGAAGCATCTCAGGGCCAGGCTACAAGTGATGAATGACACTTGAACAGCAAGTGTATTTCTCCCTATTCACTTGCCCTCCACTCAATCCACTTGCCGTCCAAGTGTCATTCGTCACTTGTAGCTTGGCCCTCAGTAGCGGCTGAGGCTGTGTGTGGTCACAAGATATTCTCTCTTAGAGCACCACTTGGGTAAACGACTGCCCTCTAATGGAGTCTTCCAAGATTGTCTCAGTCTATCACAATTGCTTTCCTGGTTCTTTCCCCTGACTTTGTTTCCACTCCCATTTATTACATCACCCTGAGATGAACACTAAAACTGCAGCTGAAACAGCAGAGGTGGGGATTGCAGAATAAGTCTCTTCTTCAAGTTTTGGGTTTTGCCCAGATTTTAAAATATCCTGCACCACTACAAATAGCCTCCTCAGCAATCCCTCCCTATTTATTTCCTTCTTGCGGAGAGCTTTTTAAATATCCAGGGGTTAGCAGCCTCATCAGCACCAAATGGCCAATGATTTATTAAGCCAGGCTGCAAGCATAATAATGCTCACCATGTGGTTAATAAGCAGGCGCTTGGAAATGAAGCTGAAAAATCAGGGACTTTTCTTGGGATAGTTTCAAGGCAAACCTTAAGTATGAGCCAGAGTAGGCACACACACCGTTTTTAATGGATCGAAGTGTGCCTTGAATGTTAAACAGACAGGAACTTGGCACTTGCTAAATCACTATAATTCCATGGGGCAGAAGAAGAATATATTAAGTTTTAAATAGCTCTGTGTGTGCTGGGAGGATTGTATAATTTTTAAAAAGTAAATCTTGATGGCCTAGTAGACTCCTCGATTCTTTCAACTGCACATCTCCAACATTAAGGGCTATGATGATGAAAATTAGCTGCATCTGACTATTACCTTGGTAAATAAGAAAGTACAGTATATGTTACCATTTAGAAACATATATCTGCAATGGGCACATTCTGACAAAAATGACTGGAGTCCCGGGCTACCAAGAGTGGTGAGCTGTAAATTCTAAGGCTTCAGGATGTCCTGCAGACCCTGAAACATGGGCAAGGTTCTGGTACCAGCACGTCTGTTCTAATGAAGCCCCCTGAGTGCTAAATGTTAGGGGAGCCAATGGCAGTGTGAGAAAAAGGCACAGGGAATCTTTGTAAGATGACTTGTGACAACTGTGCTGGGTCACTGGACAAGTATGACAGCCACTAAGGATCACTGCAACCCCCCATGATGGCTCCCAGGACCCCGTGAACCTTAATCCACTCCTCCCATCCCTAAGGCTTCACTGATCAGTCTTTTGCCTCACCAGCTGCTACTCAGAGCACAAGATATATGAATAGGGTTTCCAGGCCTGCTGATTATCATGGTGGGAACCATTGTGATGGTTTGCAGCCAACCCTAGAAGTGATGTCACTTCTAGCAACGCTCTAGGTAAAGACCACAGAAATTTGAGAGGACCCCTGCACTGTCGCCCATCACTTCCAGGTTCAGCTGCAATCCCCACTCCCCAGTTTTTCCCATCATGATGATCAGCATTGATAGGTAAGTGTGTTGGTTAGTGGGCTGATTCCCTTTGTGCCAGGCAGACTGTAACTTGAGATATGAGCATGCCCAGTTAGTGTAAAGGCTGATCTGCAATCAAAATTAGAGCATTGCAGCAGGGGCTTTAGCAGATTATAACAGTGTAATCCTAAAAAGACTTACTCCAGTCTAATGGTAAAGAGTCCAGTAGCACCTTTAAGACTAACCAACTTTATTGTAGCGCAAGCTTTTGAGAGCCACAGCTCTCTTTGTCAGATGCATGGAGGGTATGAAGAAACTGGCCAGAGACATATAGGTGGTGAGGGTAGGGGGGAGAGGGTGCAGGGAGCAAGAGCCAATGTAAATGTAAATAAGTTACAAGACGTCACGAAAGAGGTGGAATGCACAATCCAGGCTGAGTGTGACCTCTCCCCTCTATGGCAGAATCTGAATAGAATGCCTAAAGGCAGTTACTTTTAGTAATGAGATAACTATTCTCTATTCGATATAAGTCTGACTGAGTCAAATTTACATATTTACAATTTACTCCAGTCTAATAGGCGTTCAATGGGCTTAGACTGGAGTAACTCTTTTTAGAATTGTACAGATAAGGAAGTTAGAACTAATGCATATCCATATATTTAGGTTGCCAACTCTTGACTTATGGGGGACATGATGGTTTTAAGAGATTTAAGGCAGAAAGAAATCAGGTAGGAGCACTTTCTAATATTGCTGCAGTATTCTGAAAAGAAGAGAGTTGCACCTAAATGTTTCTGTGAATGTAGTTCTTACATGATATGGGCCATTTCCACACGGCTTACCTGCTTGCGTTATGTCCCAGCAGATCGCGCGAAAAACACAGAAGATCATGTTTTATCGCGTGAGCTTTGCGCGACATCATGTGAAGTCGCGCAAATCTCGCGCGAAAAAACGCGATCTTCCGCGTTTTTTGAGCGATCTGCCGGGACATAACGCAAGCAGGTAAGCTGTGTGGAAATGGCCCTGGATAAGGTGAAGCCTGCAGGATACAACTTGTATCTGATCCCAATGAGAACATGCCATCTAAAGGCTCCATCCACACCTCATTGGATATTGTGCTATAGTTGTACTATAGCAATCATTTGCAACTGGATTGTCCTGTCCATAAAGGAAAGTCCATGACTGCTATTGTGCAATGATAGATCAATTTTCAACATGTGGATGCTGACTTTGCCTTAATTTTTATACCACTGTTCACATAAATCTTTCCATGATGGCTTATAAATGTAAACAAATAGACACTCTCAACCCAATAGCACAACAAGAGTAATTAAATCAATCAGCTACCAATGGCCTAACAAAAAAAATCTGAAAAAACCTTGGAAGAATAACAAAAGAGCAGCATACATCTCCCCAGATGGCGCATGCCAGAATTCCAGGGCTGGAAAAATCCCTGGAAAGTCACCACCCTCTCACAGAGGCCAAGCTAGCTTTTATATAAGATGGAACCTTCAGATGAGATTTACCTCATTTGTAAATCTCAGGATCGCACCTGATGATCCACACAGCATTTTTAAAATCATGTTCGCTGAATGGCTAAGACATTTCTAGAGTAAAAACTGCCTGAAAATTCCACTCTCATTGCAGCCACAAGCAGTGATAACTCATCACAAACAAAGGTGGCCATGCTATCCACCCATCTTTTTTCATCTGCATTGCACAGAAAGCAAATTGAAGCAAGCGTTGGCTGCTATCAGATGCAAGCATCTCAAATTCCTGAACTGAAACAAAAGTGAAATATTCGTTTGCTTTCCTTGCTGTACAATTCTCCCCACTCAAAGATTTGCATGAGGAAGATAGTTCCATGAAAATATTCCCAAATAACCTTGATTATTATTACGTCCATGGCTTTTAATATTAGGAATACCTGAGATTTACTGAGCTGTCATCTTAGATAAATCAGCCTGGGTCCTTTTCAGGAAATCACTTCAGAACAAAGAGCACCGTGTAAAGATTATTTTCAGTTTAATCTTTGTTGTACAGGCATACGCTTGGCTGGAGCTCAATCTTTTGGCAGACTCTGAAACCCAGGAAAACATGTGACTAAATATCAGGAAGGAAGACCATTTGAACATATCCAGCAAAAGCAAATCCCCTTTGCCAACTCTCCATCCATTTATTATGTTCCTCTCTAATCAACAGAAAGAGGAAACATACTGAATACCCACTGATCACCTAAGCATTATATTTTAAACTATCTGTACAAAAGGCACTTTCCCACAGATCTGGAGGCTGCCTCTCTAATGCATTGCATGGTCATAAAAATGGTGCATTAGGTATGTTATTATTTGTTGCATGGCAGCATTTAAAAGAAAATATAGAGGAAAGTTGATGTCACTGGTTAAAATAATAGAACCAGTTAAGTGTCTGCAAGATCTGTGTAGAAGCAGCAGTTTGGATGGGGCTATGCACACTATTTTGGCTAATACCTCAATAGACCTGAATCAGGTTTATTTAGTATGCTGCACAAACCAGCCAAGTAGACATCACATCCTTCAGCTTAAAAAGTATATGTAGATGTGGTAAGGAAAACGTGATGTTAGATTGGATATCACTTCCCCCTTCTGACAACACATGCCCCGTAAGCCTTCCACTTCACCATGAGAACTCAGGCTAGGGCTGCCAACCAGGGCCGGAGCTAGGGTTGCCAGCACTCAGGCCAACCCGAGTCTGGCCCCACATGTGCACGTGCCACATGTGCACGTGCACGTGCTGTGCACTCCCGGCACTGCGTAATGATGTCACTTCTGTGACATCATCACGCAGGGCGGAGCGTGCTGCCCACGCAGCAAGCCAGCTGCCCCGGTAGCAGTGGGGATGGCTAGGAGGCCGCCCATGTCACTCGCCTGCCCTGCTGAGGGGGCAGCTGGCTTGCTGCATGGGTAGCACGCTGATGGGGCGGCAGGCTTGCCATGTGCCCCCTGCCCTCGGGGCAGGCAAATGGTGTGGGCAGCCTCCCAGCCCTCTACTCAGCCACCCGCATGCTCCTGGCAGCTGGCAGCTGCACCCAGCACCCCCTCTTTGACAGCACTGGGGGCAGACTCCCCCTCCCCTGCCCTCCTGTAGATCCAGCCCTGTTGCCAACTTCCAGGTAGGGCATGGAGTTCTCCTGCAATTCCAGAGGGTCTCCTGCCCCCATCTGGAGGTTGGCAACTCAACTTATAATATTCTCTCCTTAACTTCAGATGGTGAAGAAATCTGAACTAGTACCTTTTTCAGGGACTCATATTGCAAGGCCCCTACAGTTCTGCTTGAAAGTCATAATAAACTCAAACAGAAGCAAAATAAAACAGAACACAGTAATGAGGTACCAATAAGGAAAGAGGCTTAATCACTCCAATCGACGTGGAACTTCTGCATTCAAAGTCTTTGCCCTACCAAACAAAACACTAAGTAAGGTTACTGACAAAAATAACGCTGCCAACTATAAATATATTAAAAATAACCATGCCAAATAGCCAAACAATCAAGGCCAAAGCTATCTCACTAATATTAATCAAACACCCACTCCTCACTTTTCAAACGGCTTAATAGCAAGGGCAGAAATCAGCAAGCGGGAGGAGCAAAAGGGCGGGGGGGGGGGGTCCAAAGGATTGCTTAAGGCCTTCATTGGTCCAAACTAAGCCATCCTTCCCTTTTAATCTGTCTCTTTATTTTCCTTATCTTTCAACTTACCACCCCAAGTCCATAGGCTATGCCTATGTACATATGACCATATAAGCTCCTCAAAAGTATAAACCTGGTGCCAGGACAAGGTTTTCCTCATGCATCTATTGCCTCTTAAAAGCTGCAGCATTCCTTACAGACTCTCAGCTACTCTACTAATGGCCCCAGCTTTATTCACAAAAAGTCCATGAGGCTTTTTGCTTCTGCCCCCATTTTTTCCCTTCAACAGCTTAAATGGCACTAGAGGCATTTTTAAATTCAAAAATAACAAAATATTTTATTCAGCATAGATGGGAAAGTTCAGGTGAATGTAGGGGTTGAAAATTTCTGAGGTAACTCAATATAGATAACTCTGAGGTAAAATCAGTAAATGCAGACTTTAGTTTTTATATTTCAGACTAAGGAGAGTTTCTTAAGCTCTTCACTAGTTACTTTTATCTTTATGTTGAGCTACTTTCATTCCAGTGTTTTCCTAATCACTCTAATACACTTACTTTGAGTATTCTCTTACTCTTTTGTTTTTAAAAGGCTGGTACTCTCTTTCCAGTACCCCAACCCTTTCTCTTGAAACAGCGGTACTTGTCTTCAGTTTTTAACCGACTCATAATGTCTCCAAAGGTAGTTTCTAACCACACCACACCAGAAGTCTCTTAATTCCCTGTTTCACTGGGTAGAGAAATTCTGCTCTCGCTAGAAGATCTATTCCCTTTCTTTGGCCCGAATGGGAGTCTGCTTCCCAAACTTCCTTGCCAATTTCCCCCCAGTTCTCCCGTTTGGGTTAAAGTGCTCTCAGTCAGGGCTGAATCTTAAAACTGGCAGTATTGGACTCCTTTCAGCTAGGGCTGAAATCAGACGCCCTTCTCCCCAACATAGAGTTCAGAAGTCTTACTGAATCAGCTATGGTTGCCTCCCAGTGCCCAGAAAATCTCTCAAAAAGTCCTTGTGTTCCTATGCTTCGATGAAGAAGGGGAGGAAGGTTAGCAATAGCTTTGTGCCAGCTGAATGAGATCTGGGCTGAACTTCTGTTTCTTCTCTTTTACTTAGCCTGGATGTGGCTAGAGGTGTGATCTGAAGGGCAAGACCCAAAGAGGCTTTGAATCCTAGCTCTTAGCTCCTTTGGCCTCTGACACAGCCAGGTCAGTGGATCCAGGATGAGCCCTTCATGTGGTGTATTGTAGTGTTTGTTTGTTTTCTGTTTATTTAAATTGCATTTTTTTGTATTTGGTAATCCACTTTGGGTGTCTGTTTGACAGAAAAGTGGAGTAAAATAGATAAATAAAAAGGAAGGGTGGGCACTAAGGTGAAAGTCCTTTGAAAGGGCAGCTTAGTTTACACTGTAAAAACAAACCCACTGCAAAGATGTGCAACCAATGCTCCTATAGCTCACAGCTTCTCTTGGCAAGTGCTGAGCTTGGAGGGGGGCAGAGCACATTTATATGCATACTCCCGTGTGCACTCCTATTGGCCAGGTAGAATGGAGGCTGTGGGCCACTTCCCGACCCTGTGAGACAGATAAGAGCGGAGCTGCTGTGGCATAGTGGTTAGTGGCTGGGCTGAAAAACAGCCCTCTGCTAGTTTGACTCCCACTATTGCCATGAACTCTGCAGTTCATGAGGCTGAGGCTGAGAGGAGTGGCTCCTTGGGTGAGCCACTCCTCTCAGCCTCAGCTCCCCAGCTGTATTGCGGGGGTAATAACAACACTGACTTTGTTTGCTGCTCTGAGTATGGCACTAATCTGTCCGCAAGGGTGGTATATAAGCACACTGCTGTTGTTACCATTACAAGAGCCAGGGACTGCTCTTGTGCTGCTCTCCCAGCACCGTGATTAGTGTTGTCTTTTTTGAAGAGCAGATGCCACAGAAGATCCTGCTTTGGGTGCTTCTGCCACCTGAGGTTAGACAGGTGCCAACCTGAGAAAGGGCCTTCTCAGTCATGGCAGCAAAACTGTAGTATTCCCTCCCTATGGAGATTTGTTTGTCTCCCTTTATCACTCTGTCCTGACAGCAGGTGAAGGTTTCTCTGTTTCATCTGGCATCCCCTCAATGACCCTCCTTCCAGAGTATAGACTCATGTGTATATGTTTATGTGTTTGTGTTTTGTTGAAATGTTTTATTTTTTATATGTAGCATTAAAAATGTTAAAAATAAATAATGATAAGAGAACTCTTCTACATTGAACGGTTATGGAAATTCAGCCGGTACAGTTTGTCATACAAGAAAGCTGCATTTTGTGAAAGTTCCAGTATAACTTAAGAGATCTGGTTTCCTTTGTGTCTTTCTCTCTACCCCACCTTTTTCCTGACAATGCTTCTTACAGCTGCAGGAGAGGGAGATACTGAGCCTTTCCCCAATTGAATCTCCATGCTGAGAAAAAGGAGCTTGTCTCGCAGCTGCTAGAGTTGCAGGCTGTCTATCAAGACGAGCAACCAGGGTAGGTGTCAGCTGTATTAAACTCTCATATACACCAGGGAAGTACCGGAGCACTCGCTAGGTTAATTTGAGCTCTTAGGTCTCTGATATCTACTACCGTGTGGGATGCTTATATCCCTTTCTGTCAGATTCTACGCACACCCAGCTTTCTTGGCCACTGGGGAAGAAAGTAAGAGCAGATGAACCAATTAAGAGAAAAATAAGAGCTGCCTGATAGAAACTTTTAAGAGGAAGCCAAATGAATCATTGCAGAATTTCCTTGCCCCAATTCACTTTTCAGTGACACACGAGTAGTTCCAGCCCTCGTCAACTCATGCTCACCTGAAGGAAGTATGACCATGCAGAGTGCTACTTGGATAACAGGATTTGAGTCAAGTGGCACCTTACAGACCAACAAGGTGACACTGGACTCCACTCTTGCCCTTCTACTGCAGACTAACACAGCTACCTGCCTGAAACTGCAATAACAAAAATTGCTAGCTAACAAGTTTGGCTGGCTGTTTCTGTGGGCAGTAGGGATATATATTTTTTTAATTTGGGTGTTGAGAATGCAATAAATATCAGTATTTCCAATATTCAGGTCTAGAAATACCAGAATAGTATTCAGGTCTGGATATTTATTTGGCAATTCAAATACATTCATCTCCATTGTTCCCTATGGGGGAAACTTTGGGGGGGGGGGGCGGGGTGAGAGGGAATGTGCTCCAAAACTAGAGTTAGGACTGGCTGTCCTCTCAAGACCCGCCGAGTTTCAAGAAGATTGGGTCAAGGGGTCTGATTCTATGGATCCTTGGACGAGGTCCCTCTAGCCACTCTCCATTGTTTCTTGGGGGGGGGGGGATCCAATGCTTTCTCCAGGTCAGAGAAGCCAAGCCAAACATGCAAACAACAACTGGCCTCCTAAAAAGAACCTACAAAGCCCAAGAGAACCAGAAAATCCTAGCAGAACCAACTTGACAGCAGAAGAAAGGCAAGGAAAGCAGGCACTCACTGGCAGCCATTTGCAACTTTTCCCCCTTTGGCTTTCTGAAGGTGTGGGGAAAGGGAGGGGGCAACTCTTAGGCTCTGTGTGTCTGTGTCAGATACACAGGGCTCATCTCTCTGCTTTGTCTTGCCCTGCCCATCTTTCCTGCCTGACCAAAGCTCAGAGAATCTGTGGGCCAAGCTACACATGATGAATGACACTTGAACAGCAAGTGGATTGAGTGGAGGGCAAGTGAACAGGGAGAAATACACTTGCTGTTCAAGTGTCATTCGTCATGTGTAGCTTGGCCCTGTGTTTATAATGTGTTCTAAACTGGATTGCAAATACTTTTTCAGGTTCCTGCAATGCTAATTAGGAACCACAATCAACCCAGGTTCTTAGCCAGCACCAACCCACCTGCCCCTGCAGACAGAGAGCCTACAAACAACCTGCTACTTGCCACACCTTATGTGGAATGGAAATATTAACGGAAATACAAGAGTCCCTTCCATAAACAAATAAATAAGCCAGCAGCATCCCATGAATTGCAACTATCCAGGCAGCTAGCATGCTGACTTGGAAACAAGTTTGCTTTTCTAATGTCTAATCTGTGTAAAATGAAGCATCCCGCAATTTACCTACTGCTGTACAGAAAGGCAAGCAGACTTGTAAAAATGCTATTGGCTTTTAACTTATTGGGTTCAAATATGAGCTAGCCAGTACTAACTGACTAAGTGGAGTCTGGAATTCTAGCAGCCCTGATTGTCTGTGAGTTGACAGCTGTGTGTGTATGGATATGCTGCTCATACTAATGATGGGGCTAGTTTAGTGCAGAGATTGCAATTCACACATTATGGAGAACATGGATTGGGTACAGATCCCCACCCTGTGTCCGGACCATCACATGTGTGTGGTGGGTTCTCCTCAATTCCCGCACAACAGTGCCTGATTCTGATAATGGAGAATGGGCTTCTGCCTTCATCTCCTACACCATTTTTATGATCTAGGGGGCTGCTATTTGGTCTGTTGAGGAAACCAGTGAGTGTACATGTGAGCTTCCTGTACACATCAAATAGCAAATCCCCAGGGCCATTGCAGGTGGGGAATTGGCACTAGATGGGGGGAGGCTGAAGTCTCTTCTCTGTGTGTTCCACATTCACAATCCAAAGTGGATTCCATGTACATTGGGAAAACTTGCAACTCTTGTGTGACTTTCATACTGTCAGGAACAAGATGAGGACCCCAGTCCCAACCTCTGTTCTAGTGATGTTTGTATCAGTTTTAGTTACCAGCAGGGCTTTTTTTCTGGGAAAAGAGGTGGTGGAACTCAGTGGGTTGCCAGCACAGGGAGCAACTCTTGGCGGGAGGTGGTGCCCCTGGTACTACATGTTTGCATGCAAAGTTCATGCACACTCCCAGGGCCAATGATGTCACTTTGGGTCAGCTGGAACAAGGAAGGAGTTTTTAAAAATTTAAATCACCCTCGGCGAACATGGTCACATGGCTGGTGTGCTCCAGTGGCGTGGAGGGCAATCTAAATTCCCCTCTGTCTGGAGATCAGGGGGCAGGGCCACCAGCCATGTGACCATTTTCAAGAGGTTCTGGAACTCTGTTCCACCATGTTCCATCTGAAAAAAAAGCCCTGGTTACCAGATTAGGAGTAGGAAGTTCAAATCCCCTTCTACCTCAGAAACGAACTAGGTGACCTTAGACCAGTCACTCTCTGAGAGTCTCTCTCTACACAAGACATCTTACAGGGGGATGTTCAAGTGGCTTACTTTCTGTGTGGTCTTATCTTCAAGTGTCCTCTGTCTCCCTAGCGGTGCATGTGTAGCCACAATGGGAGAACAAATGTAAGATCTTTCACCCGAGTGTCCCCGGATAAGATGTCTTGTGTAGAGAGACACTCAGTTTAACCTGCCTCACAGAGTTGTTATGCATATCAGTTGAAGGAGGGAAGAATCAAGTACACTGCCCTGAGCCCCTTAAGGACAGTGTAAAAGATAATAACAGACAGACATGCAGCTGAAGTATACCCGTTGTCTATAACTCTCAAGCTTATTACATTCATTTTAAAAGAGAATGCTTTTCTGAAACAAAATTTGAAATAGTTTACTTTATAGTTTCTATTACATTCATTCATTGTGACCCACAGTACTTAGCAATGACCCAGTGTTATTCTGAACTATTCTTTTCCTTCCAAATTCATCACATGTGATTAAACAGAGCTTGATGCAGCTATGCAAATTTGCTAGCACTTTTCCATCTCAAATGAGATGCATACTGGCAAAATTAATTTAGGGAACTGGAAGCTTTTCTTAAAATGTGCACATATCCCATTTTGGAGCTAGATCTTTAGAAAAATAACACATGCACGCATACACGCACGCATGCACACACTTAAAGTTAGACAGAGAACTCATATTCCCAGCAGATCCTTTACCATCTTTTCAAATTTGTTAATCCCAAGAGATGGTTCTGTGCACTATCTAAGCCATAAAGGATGAGAGAAAGTGATCTACAGTGACTTGTGCATCTTTTTCTAACCATAAATAACTTTACATTTCATTTCTAGCAGCGTGACAAAGCAAGGAGGTAATGAGCCGCTATGGCAATCCCATCTGTTTCTCATCAGGGGGAAAGTCTTTGTGCTGCAAGTAGGTTTATTAAGGGAAATTTCCAATGTTAGTCATATTCTTATTAAAGGGAAATGCACATCCCATTGCCCAAGCTGAAAAATGTACTCCAATGCATATTCAGTGTCTATGTGCAATATCATGTGCTTTGCAGCGGCAGCAGCAAAATAAACCGGGAAAAACTCGGACCATAACTAGCAAAATAAAGATCAACTGAGAAAAGGTGACATAAGGTCAAGCTACATGTTCTAGCACAGACAGGGCTGCCACATAAAATGGTACCTTTGTGCCATTATCTCCTTTTTATCATCTCCTTCTGCTCCTTGTGATAAAGGATAAAGCCATGGAGGAAATGGTTGAAAGAAGCCATGGCTAATGTGTGTCCAGTTTCCACTGGATATTTTAAGGGCCATAGGAAGGGTGCAGACTATAAAAAGGCAACCTTCCAGGTGAAGAAACCACAAGGTAGTACTGAATAACCCACTAAACAATTCACATCCAATGTTGTTGCATTTGAACAGTGGCAGAATAAGCATCAATGGATTCTGTCTTCATTCCCATGGTTAATATTTATTACAGCGCTGTTAATCTGCTGGGAATGTATCCAAGCTGTTTACAACAGTCTGTTGAAGAGCAGATGTCATCTAGTACAAGACTATTAATTGGCTAACTTTGTGACCAAATAATTCTACTGGTAACAGTTGATCAGCGATTGCCGTTCCACATGACAAAGTTAGTCTTTTGAAAATGCAGAGATAGGGAAAACTGAACCAGTTGAACTTCTGTAATGACACTCCTAGAAAAATTGCACTGATGTTTATGTCGCAGTCCTCTATGATTGGTGTAAAATCTACTAGTAACGAGTAATCTAACAGACAGAAAAGAAGGCAGAGTTAGATAGGTTAGTGCTTGCTTACTCAGTAAATTTTTATCCTGCCCTTCCTACAAAGTTCTAAGGGCGGTATATATATTGTTCTGGCCAGCCCAAAGTTACCTAGAGTGGAGATTTGAACCCATGTCTCCCAGATCCCAGTCCAGCACTCTACCCACATTACCACAATGGCTCAGTCAAGAAAGTACATGTTCAGAAAAGCTTTCCCCTTATTTGTAACTGTATTTTTCTAACAATTCCATGAAGACAGAGGAAGGTCCTCATACCCTGCCCGGTAGGCCACTTATAGATTTGCAAAGCAGACTTTGCTCTATTGGGGAGAAAAAACCCAGAAGACAGATCTCTGCCACTGTGTATGAAAAATTCAGTATTCATCCACAAAGCTTGTCTATTTCCCTTGTTACTTTAGTTACCAGCTCAAATGCTCCCACTTATTTCCAGGGAGCACCTGCTCATCCATTTCCTCCTCTCTCTCTCTCTCTCTGACGGAGTTCAATGGTTGCTTCCTCAGAGGCTTGCCATGTGAGCAGAGTTTTGATCTTTACAGGCCTTGAAAGCAATGTGATCAAATGGATGATTGAGGGGACTTGACAGGTGTGCAGGTGTATATTGTGGCTCCTCTGGCCCCTGACTTCTGAGCTCATCTGTTTCCCTTGTCTTGGAGCACACAGAAAGACAGCTAAAGGAGATTAAAGTTGCATTTCAAGCCATTGCATTCACTGTATGAGCATTAGCGCCAGGGGCTGGGGGTGGAGGCTCACCGAAGGTATAGCCATGGGAACTAGATCATCCAATTGCCAATTCAACTATACAGAAAAACCACCTGCTAATTTCCAAGCACCAGCAAAGGAGGCTGCAGTCATGACTTCTTCCAACCAGATCTCCTCTGGCTCTGTGGACAATTTTCTCTACCCCAAATGGGAATCCTGCTTGCTTTATCAGGTAGAACTGGAAGACAGAAAATAACAAACGAGGCAGTGAGATGGGAGAATGGAGAGGCCTCTGTGGGGTTGTTAGAGAAGCAGGAGGATTCTCCAGATTCTGAACTGGGAGCCTTCTGCACGAGAAATCAAAATAATACTTTTCTGAAAAATTGAAACAACACCTCAGAGGAGCATATAAATGAAAATAATCAATGGAAACAAAATAGAAGCTTGAGGGCTGACCACTCCCTCTGCTGCGTGACCCGAGTCAAGTAGGGCCAAGCTACAAGTGACAAATGACGCTTGAACGGCAAGTGAACAGACTCACATGTATTCCTCCCTGTTCACTTGCACTCCACTCACTTGTAGCTTGGCCCGTAGTCACACAGCAAGGATAGCCAAGGGAGGCCATCTTTGATTCCTCTCTCTAAGCCAACATCAGGGATGGGAAATGGAGAAATGATTCTTTCCTCTGCCACGGCTTCTCTGGTTTCACTCAGAGGCAGATAGGCCATTAAAGCCACTGGGAAAAATCTGGGTAATCCAATGACTTGGGGGGGGCGCTACCATCCTGCCAGGAACACCCCAGCCTGGGGGCTACCCCCTGTTGTGACCACCCAGTCCAAAGAGAGTGGAGGTGCAAGCCCCCACCACTCTGAGCTGGGGCGCGGGGAAGGAAGAGCCAGGCCCAACACACTCAGCCCAGAACAGTACCTGGGCCAGCCTTCAGAGGATGCACCTGGCCGGCATCACAATACTGAGGGATGCGCAAGTGCCTGCTAAGCTTACCTGCAGCAAGGGATCCACATGCCCAGCCTCGCTACACCTGGCCTCACCTTGCCAGCTGTGTGGGCTGGCTGGGCATCTCCTGCTTGGGGCTGGCTAAGCACACTCTCCCTCTCTCCTTGGGGTGGGGGCAAGGCAGGACTGCCTGGAGGCAGGGCTCTATTTCAGGGCCATGTCTCCCTCCCCATCCACTTCTGTTCACCCTTGTCACTCTAGCAAGTATGCAGCTCCCAAGTTCTCATTCATTACTTTTGTTTGAGGGGGGTGGGTGGATAGTACTAACAGAACATATGTAGAGTTCCCACATAACTAACACTGCATTGCTCAAGATGGCAGGGATGCTGAGAACAACAACAGCAACGGTCTCCCACTCTGCAGAACTTCCTAACTGAGAGGCAGGTGCTGTGGAAGGCCCCTTCCCCCACCCATGTGTAGCAGAAAAGGGCTTCTCTTCAAGAATTGTTCTTTTGTGAGTTGGGCAGCTAAGTGCAGAGGAGGGGAGTATTTGGGCAAAGCAACGCAAAGCTGCTAACAATCCATTACCAAGCATTTTTGAACATCGGAAAAATCTTAACTTTTTTCTCCCCTGAGTGTTCACGAGTACTGATTGCAATTTGCAAGCAAACTGCTCTCCAATCAAGCATCCTTAGCGGAAGGTACCCTGAGGTCTCATCACACTGCTCAACACAAACTTGTACAGTCTACCAGTGGTTTAAACGCACAGCTTGTTGCATCTGCTTTGCACCCTGCCTTTACTAAAGATAGAAAAGTTGGTGTTCAAATTTTTTTTTTTTGCATTTTCAGGCTGAGATGTTTTAATTATTTAGCAGCAAGGCACAAGAAGGCCAGCTGCACTTCCAAAGGGCACATCACAAGGCAGCAGACTGTAGCCCAATTACCTTTTCCCCTGCAAAAAGCACACCAGGAATATATTTTCTTCTCCACCCTGGTGCAGTTTGTTGCTATTAGAGTTTTACCTATAAGCTAATTAAAGACAAGGAAGCACAGAGCCATTTGGAAGAGAACCATGTTCAATGTGCTTCTTAAGATTCTACGGATAGCGTAGCTTGATCAACAGGATCTGAGACCAGTGGCACCTTAGAGACCGACAAGATTTTCAGAGTGTAAGCTTTTGAGAGTAAGACCTCCCTTCTTCAGAGGGTGGCCAGGCTACCCTGGGTGGCAGATCAACACGGCTACCCAATTTAAAATAGCTTGATCAAGCAGCACACTCAGTCCCATTTTTACTCCACCCTTTGCTCTAGGCGCCTCTGTTAGACACATATGGCTCGCCCATTCTCCATTTTAGCCCTTTGACAACCCTGTAAGAGTCACCTTTATAATATGGCTTAAAGAGGACTTGAACCCAGATTTCCCTAGTCCCAGTGTAACCATCACACTGCACAGGCACTCATTCCAAACACATCTAGGAGAAAATTTCTTATGGTCTTTGAAAGAAATCAAAGGCAAGAAATATTTTACTCAGACAATTTATATCCCATACTTCTGTTTTAAAAAAAGCATTCTGGGTCATTTACGATAAGATGAAAGCAAATAATATTTTCTTGAAATAAATGTGATTAAACTATAAAAACAAAACAATAAAATCAACTGCAATTAAAGAGTCAAACTAGAGCTCAGCTTAGTATAAATAAAACCTCTAAAAAGAAGCAACAGTATAGAGGCCTGTACCCATAAAACAACATCAATGCACCAAAGACAAAAAAAAAAGGACAAACAAGTCAACTTGGAGGATAATTCAGCTTCCCTCAAAGAGAAAAAGCGTTTTCTCAACTCCAGAAGGTCATCAATGGGGCAACTATACAAAATGCCTTCTTCCACCTTCCAGGAATCCTTCCAGATCTGGACCGTAGAGCAGACATCTCATCTGCGAGAAAGCAGGAGGATTAGGGAACTCCTCCCCAATGAAGGTACCAAGTCTCTCTGACAGGGCTCCTAACTAAGAACTTGAGCCCTAGATCCCGGGTCTCTCTCCCTCTCGTATTTTTCTCATCTCGAAATATTCAGCAGAAGAAGTACAGTAGTCTTTGTTTCACCCCATGCAAGCATGAGTCCCATATTCCTGCAGCAAAAGAAATGGATCCACTCCTCCAAATCCAAGACAATTCTAACATTATTAGTTTCCTAATTATAAATGAAAGCCAGTGTCACCTGGTGTCTGGAGTGTTGGACTGGGACCTGGGAGAGTAGGTCCAAACTTCACTCAGCATAAAACGCACTGTGTTACCTAGGGGTGCCATTCCCCCGCTCAGGGTGGGGGATCCCCTGCTCTCAGCCTTACCCCCTGTGCCCACTTACTTGGCTGGTGTGGGGGCATGCTTCCCGGGGTGCCCCCAGGCAGCGCAGCATCCCCCCAGGTGGCGCAGTGCACCCCTGGGTGGCACAGCCTGCTCCTGTGCCCACAGCAGCCTGATTCAGGCCGAAACGCACCCCACAGTGGGCCCATTTGGGGCCAAATCATGCCCTGCAGTGGGCTGATCCAGCCCCTTGGTGAGCACAGGAGCACTCCCAGACCACCCTTTGACCCACACGATGATGTCACTTCCCAGAAGTGACATCATTGAGCAAGTCGGGAGTGCACACATGCACGAAACCAGAACCCAGGGGCACAGCAAGGTACGTGTCAGGCTCCCAGTCTCCCACCAGGGGAGTCAAAGGACCTGGCAACCCAAGTGTGACCGTGGGCCTGTTACTCTTTCACAGCCTAACCTACTACACAGGGTTGTGATAAGGATAAAATGGAGGAGTGGAGGAAATCTTGTGCCCCTCCCAGCTCCTTGGAGCAAGGGCAGGATTGAATTAATAAATAAATAAATAATGCTTAGGGAAGTTCACTAATGCAACCTTAATAATAGCAACCTCAAATGATGACTAACGCCTGTGACACCACAGACAGAACTTGTATATCATCTCAAATGCAATGTTTTTGTTTTGTATTTTTCTAGTGGCATCATGGCGCACAGCCAGTTGTCAAGTGTTCATTAATTATGCCAAAAAATCTAATGATATTCAGGCCTTCAGTGCATAAGAATATAAGTACCCTCAGAGATGGCACAATATACTTGCAAGAGATTCCCACAATATACTTGCAAATGGTCAGTATTTATTTATTTTGCTTTATTTTTATTTTATTTCATTTATTCCCCCTCCTTTCTCCCCAGCAGGGACCCAAAGTGGCTTACACTATTCTCTTCCTCACAACAATCCTGTGAGGTAGGTTAGGCTGTGTGTGTGTGAATGGCCCAAGGTCACCCAATGAGCTTCCATAGCAAAGCAGGGAATCAAACTTAGGCCGCCCAGATCCAAGTCTGTCACTCTAGCCACTATACAGCACTGTCTCCCAGTAGTATATTGGGGGAGGGAGGGGAGGGAATGGTAGGGCTAGTCTGCCAGCAGCATCCTTATAAAGTGGACACCTGTGCTCCGCTGCTTGTGATAGTCACGTGCTTAAGAAAAATGTAATCTGAGATGTGACACAGTAAGTTATGATGGAGTAGTTTCAGTTTGATTGAATAAACACAAAAGGCAACAACCTTACTCAGTGCAAACACGGATACTTCTGCTGAATATACTGGGCTAATGATCCAGCTCTCAGGAGAATAGATTGGCAAAACAGAGTAACTCCTTTCCTGTTGTCTTCGCAGAGTCATCTTTCCTTGACAGCTCTGTATAAATCTTCCTCTATAGTTGTAACTATATTTGTCATCACCAAATTGCTTGTTGGCTATTGGATTCAAACATCCACAAATATTCATAAACAATTGCCACAGGACAGGGTAAATGAGCAGTAGAATGGATGGTATGCCATGCCACTTAAAAACATAAATTGTGAGAGGCAACAGACCACAACAAATACATACAGGCTCACTGTGTCTTCTTAGTTAATAAACATTTAATATATTATCTCTAGCTGAATATATTGCTTACCAGTTACTACTATATTTTTAAAGCAGTCATCCTTTGGCTTACTCCATAACAATATCATTAGGAAGAAGATGAAACAGCAAGAGGTAAGGAAAGGGAAATCGGAATGTTTCTTACTGATCAGTAATGAACGCTGCAGCTTTAACCTCCCAACAATGGCATAAAGTACTCAATTAAACCTGTTCATTGAAGCTTAAACCAGTCCAGAGGGGCCATTTCCACTCAGGAAAATGTCACAGATGAAAGAGTTTAACCCCTCTCCCTTTCTTTCCTTCCTTCCTTCCTACCCATCCATCCATCCATCCATCCATCCATCCATCCATCCATCCATCCATCCATCCATCCATCCATCCATCGCTTTCTCCTCAGTGGAAACCCAAAGCAACTAACATCATTCTCCTCTCCTCCATTTTATCCTCACAACAACCCTGTGAGGTAGGTAGGTTGAGTGTGTGTGACTGGCTCAGGGTCATCCAGCAAGCTTCCATGGCGGAGTGGAGCTTCAAACCCAGGTCTCCCAGACCCTAGTGCAGAACTCCAGCCACTAGAGCACACTGGCTGCACCAGTGCAGAACCACACTAGACTGTCCTGCAACTGCTTTTTATAACTATGGCTGCATCCACAAGTAGCTGGGCGCTACCTGTGTTATCATTATATCTCTATAGCAATCATTCTATCTCAACTGGATTCTCCTGTGTGAACAAAGCAACCCAGTTACAATCGCTATGGTCCAGCATTGCAATAAGCCAATATCTAATTATGCATACATGTAGCTCAAGTAACACATCTGGCATTCCACTTATGGAACTCTGTTGGCCCAAGTATGAATAATGAAAACAATATAGAATTCTCTGAAATCAACATATACGGCTTGAATCAAGCTACTGTGCAGCCAGTACTGCTGAGCTACATATACTAGATAATAGTCTAGTAACTGATTTCAGAAGAATCTTGTTTCTTTTATGGAGCCATTTGGACATAATTATTACTGATCACAAAAGAAGTCGGAAGTTTTAAATTGGGTTAGCACACATGATTGTGTCATTTCCTCTCACCTCCCACAACTGGCATATGGTTGCAAATGGGACATCACTTCTTCACATGCACATTTTGAAACAGCAAGAGTTACACACTCACTGGGCCGATTTATGTTTTGGCTTTATGGATTGTATCACACAATTATCTCCAGATGGAATAATTGCAAGGAAGGACTGCCAAGGCATATTAGCCCTCAGAAGAACTCAGCCTTTGCATTGCATTTAGTACAATGATGACTTCTGTTTTGATTTCTCTTATTTGTTAGGGAAGCTTAAGGGCTGCTTCCGCAGACATTTCCTCTGCGTTGCCTCCAAACAGGAGAGTCTCTCCCCCCAAAGCATCTGCATGACATCATCAGACAAATTGTCCACCTTCTTTCCCAAACCTTCTTTCATACGATCTTCCAAGAAATATCGTACTCAAAGTGGGCTCGCCCACCATGTGGGTAGGAAGATGCACATTTTCCGACCCTTTTGCTTAAATCCGTACAATTTTCTTGAGGTATGCCTTCATATCTGCCATCCCTCCACCGCTCCCCACACAATCTGCTGGCTTTTTGCCAGCTTTATATTTTAGTATTAGAAGTTGTTAGATTTTTTTTAAGCCAGCCAAAAGTCCTCTGATGGGGGTGGGGGCGGGGGCGAAGGACGTACTGAGGAAAGCAGGGAGAATACTTCCACATGAGTGCTTTGTTCCTGCTACAAATGTTTCTACATTCCCAGCAACAATGAGTGCACTACAGGAAATTTTTGATGTCTTCAGTTATATTCCTTGAGCAAACTACACTCAAAAAGGACTGTGGCCCAAGGGAGACAAACTGGACCCATGTTCCTCTCTGCACTGAAGACACTGAAGTGAGCTGACATAGGGAAACATTTGTCCATTGCCCTCTCAATCATTCTACCCTTTCTGAAATTCTCCTCTGCTTTCCACCCAGGAATAAATTCCCATTGCCCCACTTGCTGGGTAAGTCATTTGCTACACAGACAAGTGCCTTTTGGATCAGTTGACCTTGAACCCACTCCTGATAATAGTCACTACAGCCACATTTTAAAATTCTAATGAAGACTTTCTGTGTTCTTCTGACCACCTCTCAATACATTTTTCACATGGAGTGACATCATAATAGTGTCTTTATAACAGTGTGATATTATGAGCAATACAGAGAGATGTTTTGATGTGAATGAAGCCTGTGTGTAGATATGTATCCCATACACTGAAAAAATAATGCTGATAGCAACTGAATTTTAGGTTTGTGATTGTTCAGATTAAGAGATTAAGAGAAGAGTTTAAGGTTTATACAGATTCACCCATGCAAAGTTCAGAAATAACAACAAAAACAACAATACAACAACTTATGATTTATATATTGCCCTTCAGGACAACTTAATGCCAACTCAAGAGTGGTTTACAGAGTATGTTATTGTTGTATTGTCGAAGGCTTTCACGGCCGGAGAACGATGGTTGTTGTGGGTTTTCCGGGCTGTATTGCCGTGGTCTTGGCATTGTAGTTCCTGACGTTTCGCCAGCAGCTGTGGCTGGCATCTTCAGAGGTGTAGCACCAAAAGACAGAGATCTCTCAGTGTAAACAAATGACACTGAGAGATCTCTGTCTTTTGGTGCTACACCTCTGAAGATGCCAGCCACAGCTGCTGGCGAAACGTCAGGAACTACAATGCCAAGACCACGGCAATACAGCCCGGAAAACCCACAACAACCATATGTTATTGTTATCTCCACAACAATCACCCTGTGAGGTGGGGACTGATATAGCTCCAGATAGCTGTGACTGACCCAAGATCACACAGTTGGCTACAAGTGGAGGAGTGGGGAATCAAAACCGGTTCTCCAGATTAGAGTCCTACCACTCTTAACCACTACACCAAAACTGGCTTATAAATTGGGGCTCACGTTTTGTTTGTGGTAGAAGATACCAGGAAGCAGCTCTATGACATATACAAAAAGTCTTTACTACTGCTACATCTGCATGTGATATAGCCTTCCAAGGCTGAGGCCATTGCTCTGAATCTGCAGACCAAATTATCAAAACCCAGAGGTTTCTGATGAAGCTAAGCCTCTAGTGGCCTCTATGGGCCAATATCATCATCAACCAGTGCCTGGTAAAGATCTTGTAACGGAGAGAAGAAGCTAAAGGAACCTACCCAATGGCATCCACAGCAGGAGATGCAATAAAGGAGATGGTGGATATGACGACATGGCCATAAAACAGAGGAAAGAACCGGCAATCTTTGCTATCACAAAAAGATACTTGAACACTAGCACTACAGTCCAAGCTTAGCTGCCAGACCCTCTGCCTAAAGGACTCAAATCAGGTCACCTATAATGAGTGGCAGGTCAGTGTAAAGTTGATTCCAGATTGAGCAAGGAGAGCTCGCCAAAACCTTCTGCAGAGGCATTGCTTTCACCTGCTGAAGCCCACATCTTAAGAGAAGTCATAGACTAGGCAGCTCCCAGAAGCAGTGTATCCTTTGATTGGAGGCTTTAATTCTAGCTGCACAAATTAATGTTACTATAGGGCCAAGCTACACATGACGAATGACACTTGAACGGCAAGTGGATTTAGTGGAGGGCAAGTGAACAGGGAGAAATACACTTGCTGTTCAAGTGTCATTCGTCATGTGTAGCTTGGCCCTACAGCAACAAAATCCACAGGAAAAAAGTAAGGCCTGTATCTTAAATCATGCCCCAAGTGTACAGTAGCTTGTTACTGGAAGAAAGCTGTTTGACTTCTAACAGGACTCTTGTGGCATTTCCCTACTGCATACAAGGTCAAAAATATAGCAGACATTCTGTAGGAGCAGAAGTGTGAAGCCAGAAGACATGATAAGATTACAGGAAACCCTGATTAGCTGCCAAGCACAATGTGGAATTCAAATGCTATCATGCACATACAGCGCACTCCTCCTAACTTAGGAGTCCTCCTAAGCAGAGTTACACCCTTCTAAGTACTTAAGAGAGTGCAACTCTGCACACTGATATTGTCCAACATTGCAGAGAGAGAGGCTCATGTGCGTTTACACCCCTATTTTCACATTCTCTGAACTCTCATCCTCTTACTTTTATCTATTATTGAAACCTCTCTTCCCCCTACTGTTTACTATGAAAATTCTAACATTTTATATCTGAATAGGCAGTTACTAGAGGTAGAAGGGAATCCAAGGGCATTGTACATTTGTTTACATGCATGGCACTCTAGAATCAGATTCAAGACTAACTTCCAAGTGACACAAAGTGAGGGCCAAGCTACACATGACGAATGACACTTGAACGGCAAGTGGATTGAGTGAAGGGCAAGTGAACAGGGAGAAATACACTTGCCGTTCAAGTGTCATTCGTCATGTGTAGCTTGGCCCTAAGGCACTGAAACCTGACAAGTAGTTGTCAGGGCTTGTCACTGCCGCCACTGGGCAGGGCACCGGCTGGGCCAACCCTGACATCAGGGATGCTGCAGGACCCTGCTCTGTGGAAGGAGGGGCGGTATACATCAAATCAATCTTTATTACAGTCATAGACCACACATTAATAGCATAGAGGGGCGGTATACATCACCCAGACTCCCTCTCAGTCCAATCGCTGGCCTGCTCACCCCCTGTGTCCTCCATCACCTGCACTCTGCTCTCACTCCTTACTCACACCCACCACCTCAGAGCTCTTCCTAGCCACCCTTTATAGGGTTTCCTTTCTCCACCCTGGCCTCCTTCCAGGCTTGTTCCCTCTCCTGACTTGGCCCAGCTGTGCCTCCCCTCAGGTGTTTCCCTCCTGTCACTAATCCCTTCTAGGCTTCCTTGCCTTGCTGGCAGGGTGCGGTTGAATGCGAACCATCCCCAGCTGAGGTCTCCTTGGCCTTGCTCATGAGGGGCTGCCCCAGTAGGCCTTTGAGCGGCTGAGCTTGCCTGGCCCTGCTCGCGAGGAGCTGCCCCAGCCGGCTTCTGTGCTGCTGAGCTTCCCTGGCCTTGCTCGCAAGGAATTGCCCTGGCCAGCTTCTGCGCTGCCTGCTCATTGATGCTGGGTGGGACTACCCATCTCCTCCCCCAGAATGCCTGTGGCAGCTCCACCTGTAGGGGCTTAGTTCCTAGCAACTTCTGAGCCAGGCTACTGTCCTCTAGCTGGGGTGTGGCTCTGGGCTTTAGTGGCTGCTTCTCCTCCTTGGCTGGTAAGAGCTCTGTCTGGGCGGCTGCTGGGCCCCTATTCCCCCTGTCTTGGTCCTTTTCCTCTGGCCTGCTTAGCCCCCTCTCCTCCTGCTGGAGGGTGGGACTAGCTGGTCTCTCCCTGCTCCCTCCAGCCCTCTGAGGCTTTGGCCTTTCGCCCCTTTGCCCTGGAGTAGGCAGGTTCTGGACCTGGTTTCTGGCTGGGGTGGCAGGGCTGCTGCCTCCCGGTTGCCTCTCACTGTTCCCTCCTGGCAAGTCTGGGGGCTGGGACTCAGACCCCGGACAGTAGTATCCAGAAATGGAGGAGGGGGTGTAGCAGCAACAAAGACAGGTACCAGTATCAGGGCCATTTGGAACACACAGGTGCACCATAGTTACAGAGACCTAAAGAAAGTAAACCTAGCCTAAAACTAATTTCAGGCTCCTCCAGTCGGGCGTCAGAGCCTGAGGAAAGCTCACCCTCCAAGATGGCCTTCTTTCCCATGCCAACTGCTGGATGAGCTTCAGAAATGGGGAGGAGGGGGCACCCTGCACGCTCTCTCCCCTCCAAGAAGCCTGATGCCCTTCCGTCTTTGGGGGCCAGGAGGCTGCCCGGCTCTTCCTCTGCAGCACTCCAGGATGGCCCACCTTTTATAAGGCCATCCTGGGTGGATCCTTGCCCCTCTTCCAGGTTCTGTCCTTCCCTGGGGCAGGGAAGGTGTGGCCACTGCTTCTTTGGGGGCCCTTGGTTGGTGCAGGAAAATCCAGAGGAGGAGGGCCCTGCGACCCCAGGCATCAATGTATTCATAGTCTAAACACATCCAAATTATTGCAACATACTTTACAGGATCTGCCTTTGAAAGCTTCATTTAGTATAAAACTCAGGATTACTGGCTGGTGTAGGATATTGAGGGCATATTTTGCCAGTTTTAAAACTTCACAGGCTCCCTACTCAATTCCAGGAACAATTAAAAAATGCTGGACGAGAGCCCTAAATGTTCTGGAACTATTTCCTGGAAAGGTCACCTCGTGTACAAATACCTGCCTAACAATTAAGATTTGTGGTCACGGCCATCCCTATGTGCTCCCAGGTTACCCAAGAAAAGGCCTTTTTTATGAGACCTCTCACCTTTAAAATGCTCATCCAAAAGTGGATCTCATTTTTTAATTTTAGTTACTAGATTAAAATGTTTCTTTTTCTCCTGTTTATTTTTTGTTCATGGTTTTAAAGTCTTTTTTAAAACTAAGCCAACGGTTATTACATTCTTATGGCTGTTGTTATATTTTAGAAGTTTCAAATGGTGTTTAGCCTGTTTTTTATGTTTTTTGTTTTCATTGTTAGTGCTGTTTTTACAGCTGTGTATGGGCAGTATTGAGATTTGTTTTGAATTTTCAGTTGGGGAGTTGCCTTGGGAGCTTTATTTTATTTTGGGAGTTGTTTCAGGGCATGAATTTATTAAATAAATAAATGTTAAAAGAGTTGTAGTGAAGGGACTCTCAGATTCTTCTTCAGTAACTAATCTCGCCCAAGACATGGAACGCAAAAAGGCTATTGGCCATGTTTGCATATAAGGGCTAGCTGCTAGGGATGCTCAAGCACCACTCATGTTTCACTTATGTTCTGCAAGCAGGGAGCTGATTTTTCATCATGCAGTTCAGCTGATCATCATCAGCTTGAGCCTATTCAGTGGGTGTCAGACTCCACCTTTAGAGGGTGGGGGTGAACTGGAGTCCAAGGAAAGTGAGCCTTCCAGCATCTCCCTTATTCTCAGCCAGTCTGGGGGCAATGCTTAATCAAGAGGAGGGAGGGCAATCTTACACCCTTCTCCCTCTGGTCTTTAGCACCTCTTTGTTCTCAAGGGCACAGCCTGGGCTCTTCCTCCCCCAGTTTTCTCAAAAGATCAGCCTAATAAAGGTTGACTGAGGCGGGAACCCCTGAACTCCTGCCAATGGTTGCAAGGCACAGAGTTGTCAATGTGGAGGCACAGAATTGTCTGGCAACTTCTTGAGTCAGATTTGAATCTGGTAGCACTTTTAAGGCTAACAAGATTTTCAGAATATAAGCTTTTGAGAGTCGAAAAGGCAGATCTGATGACAGGAACTTTGATTCTTGAAAGCTTATCCCCTGGAAATCTTGTTGAGCTTTAAGGTGCTACTGGACTCAAATCTTTTCTTCTACTGCAGACCAAGATGGCTACCCACCTGAAACTACCTTCATGCTTGAGTTAGATGGTCATAAGGCAAGGAGATCCAAGACTCAGCTCAGAAATGATTGTGGCTGTCAATAAAAACAGGGTTTCTCACCTGTAACTGTTGATCGTCGAGTTTCTTCTGTGCAGACACACATTGGGACTGCGCAGGTGCAGGCCAGCCGCGGAAAAGATTTTTCTAGCTTTTAGAGATGTGAAGGGGACGTTCGGATCCACTGCGCATGCGCACCGGTGTTCCCGCCAATTTTGAATGCATATATATCCGAACGTCCCCGGCATTCCCTCAGTTCACCTGAGCCGCCGGAGAAAAACTCAGTTAACCAAGCACTCACAGCGGGGTAGGTGGGAGGGAATGTGTGTCTGCACAGAAGAGACTCGACGATCAACAGTTACAGGTGAGAAACCCTGTTTATCGTCTTCGTCCTTCTGTGCAGCCCCACATTGGGAGAATAACTAGCATCTCACCAATGGGGGCGGGTGTGAGTGTCTACTTGAACAAAGAATGCAGGACAGCCGTGCCAACAGCTGATTCACGCCGTGCATTCACGTCCACAGAATAGTGTTTGATGAAAGTGTCTGCAGTGGACCATGTCGCAGCTCGGCAGACGTCCCGGAGCGGCACTCCTCGCAGGAAGGCAGCAGCAGCAGCTTGCGCTCGAGTGGAATGAGCAGTAACCAACAAAGGGCATTGGATTCCAGCTTGCTGATAACAAAGTTTAATCGTAGACACAATCCAGCGAGAGATGGACTGAGCAGAAGCAGGTGAGCCCTTGCGAGGGCCAGAGTAACATAAAAACAGGGCAGGAGACTTCCTGAAACATTTGGTGCGATGTAAATAAAACAATAAAGCACGCTTTACATCCAATGTGTGTAGTGCCCGTTCCCCTGGAGATGAGGGTGTGGGAAAAAAGGAAGGGAGGAACACCTTTTGCTGCAGGTGAAATTTGGAGACCACCTTGGGTAGAAACTCCATGCTAGTGTGGAGCATGACCGTACCAGGGAAAAACTGCAGGAAGGGAGGGTCACACCGCAGGGCAGACAACTCCCCAACACGCCTAGAGGACGTGATTGCCACCAGGAAAGCCACCTTCAGTGTGAGTAAAGGCAGGGGACAAGAGGACAGAGGCTCAAAGGGCCGGAGCATCAGTTGGGAGAGTACCAGGGACAGACTCCATTGCGGAATGGGATGGGCCCTAGGAGGGAAGGTCTTGAACAGGCCCTTCAGGAATTGCTTGGAAAGCCAGTGTGTAAAAACGGTTTTCCCATCAATCTGCTCATGGAAAGCAGAGATCGCAGCCATGTGGACTTTAATGCTCGAGAAAGCAAGACCCTGCGAGCACAAAAACAGGAGGTAGTCCAGAATGATAGGTAAGGGGAAATCAAAGGGAGAAACCCCTTTTGGGGCCAACCACTGGGAAAAACGTGACCACTTCCTCTGGTAGGACAGCCTGGTAGACGGCTTCCGGGCATTTTGAATGATTTTAAGAACTTCTGAGGAGAGGCCTACTCTGGAGCGCACAGGAGCCAGGCAGCCAGACTCAGGACCGCCACATTGTGGTGCCTGACCCCGTCCCTGCTTAATAGGTCCGGGGCCGGTGGTAGCGCTAGGCACCGTCCCTGTGAAAGGGAGAGTAAGAGAGGGAACCAATCCTGGCGAGGCCACTGTGGGGCAATCAGGATACAGTGGGTGCTGAAGGCCCTGACCCTGGAGAGGACCTTGTGCATGAGCGGGAAGGGCGGGAAGGCATAAAAGAGCCCTGGGGACCAAGGTATTTGGAAGGCATCCCCTAGGGAGTGACGGCCAATTCCGGCCCGGGAGCAGAACAGCGGGGCCTGCCTGTTGCGGGCTGTGGCGAAGAGGTCGACCAAAGGTGTCCCCCATGTGTGGAAAACCTGGTTGAGGTAAGCCCTGTTCAGGGACCACTCGTGCTGAGGCAGAAACACCCTGCTCAATGTGTCTGCCGAGGTGTTGAGCTCCCCGGCAATGTGCACGGCTCTGGGAAGGACGTTGTTGACCATGGCCCATTTCCAGAGAGTCGTTGCTTCCCTGCAGAGCTTGAGCGAGACCGTTCCTCCCTGCTTGTTGAGGTAGTAGCAGGCCGTGGTATTGTCCGACAGGACCTGAACCCTCCTGTTCCGAATGGCATCTGCAAAAGAAGCAAGGGAGTAACGGATCGCTCTAAGCTCTAAAAGGTTGATGTGCATGGATGCCTCAGACGGGGACCAGATGCCCTGAGCTGAGAGCTGCCCACAGCGTCCTCCCCATCCCAAGTTGGAGGCGTCAGTATAGACGGTGACCTCCGCTAGGAAGGGGCCGAAAGGACAACCTTCAGACAGGTTTCCAGGGACAGTCCACCAGGCCAGAGAGTGCTGCACCACCCTGGGGATGGAAAACCTCTGGTGCTGACCCATAGCAAGGGGGTTGTACCTCTGGACAAACCAGTTTTGCAGAGGCCTCATATGGAGGCGTGTGAAGAAAACTACCCCTGTGGAGGAGGCCATAAGGCCCAACAACGTTTGAATCAAAAGGGCAGTTTGATACCGGTTGTGCAGAAAATGCCGGGCTAAAGAGGAAAGCCTGGTCAAGCGGTCCGGGGGCAGGTAGGCTCTGCCCTGCAGCGAATCGAAATGAACCCCAATAAACCTAATGGCCGTGCCCGGGGTCAGGATAGACTTTTCCCCATTAACCACCAAGCCCAACCTAGCCAGCACAGACAGAGTGAGGATAATATGGGCCCGGAGCGAGTCAGGTGAGGGTCCCACCAGGAGCCAATCATCCAGGTACGGGTAGATAAAGCATCCCCTGGACCGTAGGTATGCCACCACGGCGGCCATGCACTTCGTGAAAACCCTGGGTGCAGAGGCCAGCCCAAAGGGCAACACGGTATACTCATATACAGAACCCCCATAGACAAACCGCAGGTATTTCCTGTGGCCCTCGAAGATAGAAATGTGGAAGTAGGCATCCTTCAAGTCTAGAATGGCTAGCCAGACGCCCACCTCCAGGAGCTCAACGACCCGTGCCAGGGTCAGCATCCGAAACTTTTCAACCTTCAAATAACCGTTGAGGCCCCTAAGGTCCAAGATGGGCTGGGAACCTCCATCCTTTTTATCTACAAGGAAGTACCTTGAGTAGAATCCCCACGGGGAAGTAGCGACATTGACCACCCGGACAGCACCTTTGTTAACCAACTCTATAACATTATTGTGTAACACAACATCACAACATGGAGAACCACGGGGAGGGAGAGAGAGAGGAGGTGCATCTGTAAACAGCAATTTGTAACCATGGGCCACAATGGACAGGACCCAAGTGTCAGAAGTAACAAGTTGCTAACAGGGCAAAAAAGGCCGAAGCCTGTCCAGAAACCGGGCAGCAGAGGGAGTGTCCTCAGAGGCCAACAGGGGAGCGTTCAGGGTTAGTCAGAAGACCGAGGGTTTCTGCACAGAGGTCGAAGGCTTGGGTGAAGAGGGCTGTTGCCTGCCCTTGGACCGGCCGGAGCACCTGGAAGAGTGACGCTGCTGGGCTAAGTAGGACCGGTGGCCATACGACTGGTCCGAGAAGAAGCGCCCTTGACGCTGCTGGTAAGGCTGGTAAGGGGTCTGGTAGGATCGGAACCGACCGTAACGATACCTCGGACCCGACGGCTGAGCCGAAGGAGCGACTCCCAGGGACTTGGCCGTTTGCTGGTTCTTTTTCATCAGCGAGAGGGATTCATCTGTTTTCTCCGAGAAGAGCTGGGGACCCTCGAATGGGAAATCCTCCACTTCCGCCTTCTTCTCTGGCGGCAGGGCCGTGGACCGAAGCCATGCGTGCCGACGCAGGACCACCGAAGTCGCCATTGTGCGTGCCGCAGAGTCGGCAGCGTCCTTGCCCACTGTCATCTGCTGTTTTGACAGCCTTATGGCCTCAGCTTGAAGGGCCTTCACCAAGTGGCGGCGATCCTCGGGGAGATCGGAAAGGTAAGAGGACAGCCATTTCCATAGGAACAAATTGTAGGACCCCGTTATGGCCTGGAAGTTGGCAATACGGAATCCCAAGGACGCGGACGAGTAGAGTTTCCTGCCCATGCCATCCAGTTTCCTTCCTTCCCGGTCTGCCGGGGCCAACGAGGAACCAGAACGGAACCGAGCCTGACCTTCCTCAGCCACAATGGAAGAGGGCTTAGGGTGATTGAAGAGGTACGGGCAGTCGTCCTGTTTCAGACGGTAGTACCTCTCAATCTTTTTTGCTGTCGCTGGCAGGGACGCCGGAGTCTGCCAGATCGCAAGAGCGTTGTCTACGAAATCCTCCACGGGGGGAAACGCCACCGATGCGGGGGACCCGGAATACAGCGCCTCTAGCAGCTTGCTTTTAGGCTTGGAGGTCGTGGAGGAGACGTCTATCTCCAGCGCGGCAGCCATCCTCACCATTTGCTCGGAGAACAGCCTGTAGTCGTCGTTTGGGGATGACGAACGGGGCCCACCCACGGTGTCATCCGGGGAAGGGTCAGAAGCCACATCCGAAGAGCACTCCGACGGGGAAGCCAGACCCTCCTCATCTTTGGAATCCGAAAATTCCGGCGAGGTTTGCGTCGGAACCGAAGACCGGCATGCTGTCGGGGCTGATGGACGAGCCGCAGGAACCGACGGGTGGAGAAGCATACCAGCCGTTGGAGGAGCGGACGGAGGGTGCCCGAGTAGCTGAGCCGGAACGGAAGGTTGCGGAACCGAAGGGTGCTGCAGGAAGGGCACGGCCTGCTGGAACCAGGCCACGAAATCCTGCCAGGAGGTCATGTTTCCAATCCCCGCGACAGGCTGACAAGGAGGCAGAGGAGCAGGCAGCGGGGCAGGCCAGCGAAAAGATGCCGGAACCGATGAGGTAGACGGCATCGGAACAGAGGCCTCCGAAGGTGCCGGGGCGGACGGCAGGGAATGCTCAAAAGATTGGAACGGTTCCGGGAAAGGCGGGGAACGGCATGAATTCCTCGGGAACCGATGGAGGAGGCGTGCAAGGAGGCGACGGGGTGTGGAGACTCACCACATCGTCAGGGATCAGGACCGGTCCAGATGGAGTACCGGGTTGCACAGTCGGAGCTGGGGATGGCGCACGGCCCTTGGCTTTCGATTTTGCCTTGGCCTTTTTCGGCGGGGGCTCCGAAGCAGCCTCTGTAGCCGAAGCTTTGCAGGAGGGCCGCGGCTTGGACGAGGAGCGCTTCTTGGCCTTCTGGCTCGATGGACGATCCCCGGAACCGGAGTCAGACCGGGCCTCCGGAACGGGTTGCCCCGTCGGTTCCGACTGAAGCGGCTCTGGCGACTTACGAGACGGCGCCGGTGAAGGAGCGGCGGAGCGGGGCCTATCTCCCGATGAACCCGATGGCTTGGGGGGGAGAAGATTGGCATCCCACAGGAAGGCACGGAGCCTGGCCTTCCGATCGCTCCTCGCTTTCGGGGTGAACGACATGCATACCGCACAACGCTCCACGACGTGGCCCTCGCCCAGGCAGATGAGACAGAGCTCATGGCCATCTGAGTGGGTCATCTTCGTGCTGCACTTCAGACATTTCTTAAATAAGGCTGTCTGAGACATCCTGGAATGATATCTCCCTCAAGATGGACGCAGGAGAATATCGTACAGCACAGTAGTCGACGAACAAAACTCCGAAGAGACGCTGAGAGAAACAAGTAACGCTAGAAGAAGGACCTTTTCGACGGCGGCGAAAAAGGAACTGAGGGAATGCCAGGGACGTTCGGATATATATGCATTCAAAATTGGCGGGAACACCGGCGCGCATGCGCGTTGGATCCGAACGTCCCCTTCACATCTCTAAAATCTAGAAAAATCTTTTCCGCGGCTGGCCTGCGCCTGCGCAGTCCCAATGTGGGGCTGCACAGCAGGACGAAGACGATCAGTATGTTTACCTGCTGAAAATACTCACAGTGCAGTTTGCAGCACCTAGGAACTACTCCTGTAATGACACAAAAACAATGGGCATATTTCCCTTCTTGCATAGTAGATACTATTGGATTTATGTGTATCTGTACAGAAGGATGAAGCTCAGTACTGATGTATTTGTCTTACTGCTAAGATACACAGTCCAAAGAGAGTGCAAATTATCAACACTTTGTACTCAAGACAAATTGACAATCCAGTTTTAGGTGCAAGCCAGGTCAACACATCATAAAACTACTGATCCTTAAAAAGGCTTACACACAAGCAGTTTCATTGTGACAGTTCATGAGCATGAGCTATATTAGGCCTAACAAAACACAGAAAGGAAACACAATAAAGCCTGACCTCAAAGAGTTGTATCTTTTATAAGATTTTTGGAGCTGTGCCCTTCTTGGTCATTGTGGAGACCTTCGGCATTTTCCATGCTCAGAGCTCTTAGTAAGGAAGTGTATAGTCTAGAAAAAGTCACAATGAATGTAGTAATAAATACAGTGGTGGTATCAATATAGCAATGTTGATAACTGCTCAAAGCTCTCCACTACATTAGCTCAGTAATGGGGTGAGAATTTCTTCTATTCCATTCATTTATTGTTCAGAGGAGGGCCTTGCCTTCCGTTCTACTCTTCCTGGATTTTGATTTAACTAGGAGAATTTCTAAAATTAATTCTGGTATTGAACCATGGGCATCTGGCTACAGCATTCAATGACTTCCATTCAATTTGCATCTTCTTGTCCTTCTTTTACCTTACTGGTGCATGCATGAAAATTGATAAAACAACACAAAAAAGCAGTCTTGATGTACCTGTAGGTATGATGGTATCAAAGTTTTTTTTGATATGTTTTGATGCTGCACACATGCACTTTTGCCTGTCACAAAAACTCAATACGCATCAGGATCATGGATGGGATTTATTTTTGCATTGTTTTATTAATGCATCAGTAATACAGAGAACAGAGAAGGAGAGAAGCAAATACTGAAAACTGCATTAAGTGGCAGATACCCTGCACATTGTACAGACCCTGGATTTTTAAAAAAAGATAATAAATCACTCTGATTCATCCACATTGCAGATGAGACTAGAAACTGGCTCTAGAACCAATTCCTTTGTCGTGTAAGAGGTGTGGCTTTGAGATCACTAAGACTGGATCTTTTACTGGCCTTAGAATATATGGAATCATGAAATCACATGGCAAGACCACATGTAAAATTTTCTATTCCAGTCTCTGGCACCTGAGGAAATACTTATCTCCCGTGGGAACTGCCTATCGGATCAATGCTACTTTCCACCAAATATACCTGGAATAGGAGCCATAGGCGTGGAATGATCCATGTGTTGCATGAAGAAAAGCTTACGCATAAGGGAATGTGGTGGTGCAATGCTATTCATAGAATGACCAGCCTGACCATAATGATATGAAGATAGATTACAGCTGAGCTTTATAAACAAGTTAAAACAGAAAAGAATGATTTGAATTCCACAGCGCCACCTGGTGCTTTTGTAGAGAATGGCATGGATTTTTAAAAAAACATTGACAACAATGTGACAACTTTGAAAAATCAACTATTATACCCTGGAGATTTCTGGGAAAGTGCTTTTTTCACATTCTGGAACCTGCCACCAACCATCACTTCTGTCTGAAAGAGGAAAGTTGGTTATAATTTCATTGTATAGTCTTCACAATGATGGGAAGTGTCATTTCAGATGCATTCTGGTCAGTGTATCAAAGACTGCAATTTGCCAGTTTCCCAGTTAGATCTTAGCTGCCACAGGACACTGGGACTTCATTTGTACCTACACGATTCCATTCATTTCTGTAATTTCAACAAATCCCCCAAAAGAAATTTACTCAATAAAATATTTTGATTTATGTCAGCTTTCCCCCCACCCACCAACAAAACAACCACATTCTCTTCCTTTTAAAGAACAGACTAGGCTGTAAAGGTTCTCAGTGGGCCTTTAAATGGTATAGCCATTCATTCTGTACTTTACCCTTGTATACCATTATTATCCATAACAACAGAACAACAAATTGGTGAGATGTGTTAAAATCCACAGGCACAAATTAGTACTATTAAAATTCATGATGAAAGTGGATATACTTCCAAGGACTTATGCTGATCATAATCCCTTACTATTGAAAATATCAGAAACAACAAGGAAATTTAGACTATTTTGATAGTAATGTCCCAAGGCCATGAGGAGGGAGTTTAGGATTCTATAGGTCAGGGATGCCCTGGGCGCCTAGGGAACCTGACAAAGTACCATCGGAGGATACTGGCACATGCTCGGTTGAACATCTTATATGTGTACTTCTGAATGTAAGAGGGGCCCAAATATGGTCTGAAGAAACCCCAGAGGAAGTTTTTGAGGGCTGCAGTGGCACTTGGCAGTCCTATGCATTCAAAATGTTGCACATGAATGCATTGGTGGTTTTGAAACTTTGAACCTTCATTTTCAGATGTCAGCTGCATTTTGACACGTTATATTTCAAGAGTATTTGCATATGCAGATATTAGCAACACAGTCAAAAGGCGAATCAAAGACAGGCAGATGATGTTCTTATCACCTTCAGAAAAGAGAAATCAAAAGAAAACTGGGAATGAAGGATCATGCAGGCTTCATGCCCTGTGAATTCCTTTCTGCCCAGGAAAGTGCCATCAAATAGGCCTCAAGTTTTCAGAGGCGGATAACAAGGGCAATCAAGGACCTGGAAAGTGTCCTGTGATGGAAGCTTGATTTGGCTGGGTCTGTTTATCCAGGAGAAGAGAAGAGTTCGGAAAGCGGCGGTAGAGTGGGAAGAATATAGCCCCTCAAGAGCTGTCATATGCAAGAAGGAAAGAAATTGTTCTCTGATGTTCTGGAGGGACTAGAAATTTAATGAACTTAAATTCCAAAAGGGTACAGTTCTGTTGAGTATTAGGAAAAACTTTCTAATAATAGGAGCGGATCAAAAATGGACCAGTTACTTGGGAGTGGAGACTCTCATTTAATGTTTTCAAGAAGAATCTGGACAGCCATATGTTGGGAACTGTAGCTTGGATTCCCTACACGAAGCAGGGACTTGGACTATAGAGGCAGTAAGGTCCCTTCAAAACTCTACCATTCTACAAAATGTCATCTATTTAATATTATTTGTAACAATAGTTAGCATATGTGTACAAGTTTCTGGTGCGTATCAACGTATCCCTTACTTGTCTTCTAACAGTACCCATTGGATTGGCTCTGTTGTGTGTCTGTCTGGTACCTGGCTTTCCCAATGTGGTTAACCTATGCAGGTATGATATTAATTGTAGGCCTACATTTGCAGGGAAACTATATAACTATGAGCTTGTATTACAGACCTCAACCTGAAGATGTGATTTTTGGCCAACAGCTGAATGCCCATTTTGAAATTATCATTCCCATAATTCTTTGGTTGAGCATGGTGCTAGATCACTATGGAAATGACTCATATTCGTTTAGCTTATACAGTGCCATCATAACGTCATTTCAAAAATATCTTATTTTCTTCTCCCGGATGCCCAGTCGACCAAATACCTTGCATTGCACTATGTGGAAGAAGGAAAGCTGCTGTTCTGCTTCCTGGATCAATCAAAGCACAAAAGCCATCAAGTCTTGAGTGGTGCATGTCTCTGTGTGTGCTCGTATTGCTTACGTGACACAAAGTGTGCAAATTTGTGCAAAGTGTGCAAAGTTTGCACATACTTAATTACATGAGCGCAGTCCTATTCTCTTGATCTTTTTGCTTATAAAAAAGGAGTGAGATGATTATGGATGTATGCATACATGTTGCAGCATATACACAAAGATGGATACACCACTACATGTATCCTGCACAGGGGTGGCGCAAGGGTTTGCGGCGCTCACGGCTGCCCCCCCCCGCATGCATGCAAGCACGCTCGCACCGGGCTGCGTGATGATGTCACGCATGACATCATCATGGGAGCGCACGTGCTGCCGCCAGCCCGATTGCTGTGGTGGGCGGCCTCTGAGCTCTCCCGCTCGGTAGCCTGCACCGCCGCAGATGGCCCATGGTGGCTGCGCCCGGCCGGGGGCTTGTGCTGGCGGCGGCGGTGGATTAGCATTGCCACCCACATGAGATTTCTCATAGACACATGTGCATTCAAGAATAAAGAGACTCCACTCACTGTGCACTCTCGTATTCAGAAAAAGGAGAGCTCAGAGCTGCCTTAACGTAGCTAGCATAGAAGACGGTCCTAGTGTGCCCAACCTGTCAGAGACTAATTAGTTGCGAAGATGGGGGCGTGGCTGAACCCTTCCCTTGTCTGCCCCTTGAAATTTCTTCTCATCAGCCAATAGAGCACTCTCAGTTTTTTCCTGATTTTCTTAGCAGTCTATCCCAAGCACTGGAATGTCCCCATGACTGGTTAGTAAACCCTGCCAAGAGAAAACAGTTTTGAATAATAATAATAAAAAAGAATTAGGAGGGAGAAGTGTCTGTCCATCACCCACCTACGTGTTTTATCAGGACTGGTTTGGCTTCTCCTGCCGTCACTTCTAGTTACAGATTCAAGCAACAGGATGGATGAGACAATGGGCAGGAGGGGTAGCCGCCACCTGTGGTCTTCTGCTTGAACCAGGAATGGTGCACTGTGCAAAGAAGAATGCTGGTTCCCTTTCCTCACCCACCTACAGCAGCAGCAGCAGTAACAACAAAGACTTCCTTTCCTCCTCCAGAAGGAAGTGGGAACAGCAAGCTTAATACCTCCCCACTGAATATACGGTACATCCACCCACCCCTGGATATTGTGCTATTGCTGCACTGTAGCAATTGCTTGAAACTGGATTTTTCCATGTGGACAAGACAATCCAGTTGTAAATGATTGCTGTAGGGCAACAATAACGCAATATGCAACAATGTGTGGTTACAGCCCTTGTCATCTTAAAGGGCTATAGTTTGGGCTTGACTCAGAAGCAGTTTGAAAGTTTCCAGCCGGGATCAATCATACTCTGAACTCCTCAATTCTTCTGACTAGCTTTTGCGACAACTGACTTAACAGTGAGATTCTATGTAGTTATTCCATTCTATGCCCGCTGAAATCAAAAGGCTTAGAATGCTACTCTGGGAGCTACGCTGCATAGGATTGTGCTGTAAATCAACTTCCTCTCTGGAAATTACATGATGATGGCCGTTTTCACACTGCTTACCATCCACAGAACATCGCGCCGAGCTCCCGGAATGCAAAATCACAACAGGAAGACGCTGCCGTTCCAGGAGCTCAGCACGATGTTCCGTGGCCAGTAAGCAGTGTGAAAACGGCCGATTATTATGTTCTCAGAGTGATGGTTTACAATTTATTCGTTATACAAATAAAAGTTAAAAGAAGGTAAAAATAAAAGAAACCATTTTATAGATTCCACTCCCCCACTACCCTTTGGATTAGGCTCTGTATCCACTGTTAGTTGCTCACTGTAGACAGAGCACAAAAATACCTTACCAGTGCAAGGCCAAGAGCCAGCTTTCTATTACTTTTCATTGGCATTTCCATAATTACTGATGGAATCTGAGCCCCATTGTGTCCAATACCCTCTTTCTCCCTTCTCGACTAGGCCAGGGGAAATGCTTTCAAGAGTAACTTAATCTGCCTGGCATGTGCAAGGTTCTTTTGAAAAGCCTGGATGTTTTGCCACTGCACAAGCTAAATGAGAAGTATGCTTCAGTTATTTAATTAAAACTGATTGTGGAGTGCAGGCTTCCATTACTGGCTAGTCCCTGAGGGACTGCAAGGGATTCAGCTGATCACACTACTGCCACTGTTGAAGTATATTTGTGTACAAGCATCCATAATGCTGCCCTGTTGGAAGAAGGGGGAGGGGGAGAGAGAGCTCCTGAAAAGGTTTGGCATTGAGCTGGTTGGGATGGGAGGGAGGAGAGAGAGAGAGAGAGAGAGAAAGCCACTGAGCATCTTTCATAATCTAAATGCTGACTGCCGACTGCCAGTGGGGCTGAAACACTGCCCGATTGTCCAAGGGTAACATGGGTTCATGTGGGAATACTCAGCCGTATTCATTCAAGAAGTGGGTTGCTTTTCAGGCTTAATGCAGTCATGGCTTTGGGTTGGAATTCGATCCGTGGCCAATGCAAATTGGAGGGTAGCAGTAGGACAGAAAACACACTTCTGCCAGACCAGTTTTCCCCAGCACAGATGAATTTGTCTAAATCAGGATGTTTTCAAGCGTCGTTAACTTTCCAAGTCAAAATAAACATAGGCAAGCCAATGATCCTCCAGGGTAGCTGAAAGAACCACTCAAAGAAACGGAGACAGAGGAAGCGCTTGCAAATGGCTGGTAGGGCATGCCTTTTGGTTCTGGGGTACCAATGCAGCTGAAAAGTATGACAGGGGAATCCTAAGCCGAGTTATACTTTTCTAAGTCCATTGACTCAGAAGAGTGTAACTCTGCTTTGGATGGCACCCCACTGTGAGTCTCTCTACACAAGACATCTTATCCAGGGACACTCAGGTGAAAGATCTTACTCTTGTTCTCCCATTGTGGCTACACATGTGCCACTAGGGAGACAGAGTACACTTGAAGATAAAACCACACAGAAAGTAAGCCACTTGAGCGTCCCCCTGTAAGATGTCTTGTGTAGAGAGACTTTGAAACTTTCTGCAACCAGGTATTTTTCTGCTCCCCTGCCCAATGCCATAGCTAGAGGGCAGCTTTAGGCTTGCTAAAACTAAGCAGACATGAGTCTAGTGAGCTTCTGGAAGAATCCTAAATAAACTGCCTTGAGTTCCATGATGCTAGAATGACTTCTGCTTATTTACGCATTTTATTTCAAACAGGGGCCCAAAGTGTCTTACAACATCATTCTCCTCTCCTCCATTTTATCCTCAGAAGAAAAAGCAAGCCTGAGAGTAGATTAGGCTGAGATTACTGTTCCAAACGTAAGTTCCTATGGCAGAGCGGGGATTCAAGCCTGTCTCTCCAACCGTATTCCAACTCTGGCCATGCTGCCTCTATCTATATTCCAGAAATACCATCAAGTTCACAGTAGTCATTTCACAAGGTAACTAGCCCTGTACAAAGCTTTTCTTGCAATCTCCCAGTTCACTTCGGAGAAGAATTGGCACCCTATCTCTCGCCACAGGACCTAGCTTTGGTAATCCATGCAACGGTTACCTCTAGACTAGACTACTGCAACTCGCTCTATGCTGGGCTGCCTGTGAGCTTGACCTGGAAGTTACAGCTGGTCCAGAATGCAGCAGCATGCATCATTCCAGGGACGCCGTTTAGGGCACATATCTGTCCTGTGTCGTGCCAGCTTCACTGGTTCCCAGTTGAGTTCCGGATCCAGTTCAAGGTACTGGTCTTAGTATTTAAAGCCCTCCATGGACTGGGACCTGCGTATCTATGGGACTGCCTCTCCCATTATGTGCCCCGCAGGGCCTTGTGCTTTGCGGATAAGCAGCTTCTGGTGGTCCCCGGCCCAAGGGACGTTTGGCTGGCTTCAACTAGGGCCAGGGCTTTTTCTGCCCTGGTCCAGGCCTAGTGGAACACTCTTCCAATGGAGATCCAGGCCCTGCGGGACCTTTTACAGATCCACAGGGCCTGCAAAATGGAGATGTTCCACTGGGACTTTGAGTAGGGGCCAGCTTTTTGTCTCCCTTCTGACCACCACACCCTCTTTTTGCAGCTGCCCTTGAGTTATATCATGGTGGTGCCGGGGCTTATGATGATCTTGTAGTAGCCGATCTGTCTGATGGCGCCTGAATTTTAATGTGTTAATATGTTAATAGGTTTTTATTGTATTTTAACAGTATATTTGTTGGATGCCGCCCTGAGCTGCTTGCAGGAAGGGCGGAGTATACGTTGAATTAATTAATTAATTAATCAATCAATCAATTAATTAATTAATTAATTAAATAAATAAATAAATAAATAAATAAGAAAGAAATGGTACTGTTGAATTGTTAACCTTGAGCCTTTCACGTCCAGTAATAACATGATGCCTCTTTGTTCACAAATATTACCTGGGTGGCATTCAGATACTAAACTAATGAGATGAATCCTACCCCTACCCTTCAGCTCCATTGAGCAAAGTTTAAAGCTTTCCTCCAGTCTCGGAACCTTCCCTCAGCTTATGTGGTTTTTCTGCTGGAGGGTGGGTTCTTGGAGGATGGTAGAATCCACCCTATACAAACCCAGCTTGCAGCATGCTCTGTTCACACGGGTGACTTTTTCTTTTTTACTCAGATAATCCTGGTTAGAAAATGACTCTGGTTACCCAAACGTATAAAAGCAGTGATGCGGGCTAATCAGAATTGATAGATGGTTGGATGGATCATGCATGTGATTTAAATTTTGGTTTAGAAGTGGCGGGGGGGAGAACTCCAGTTAACCACATGCCTGCATGGACAACTGGGTTTCTCTGCATGGGGGCAGGGGGGGGCACATGCATGAGGATGATGATGTAAAATGACTTCTGAGTGCAACCCATGTGTAAATGCATCATTTGCCAATTATGAGGATTTAAAACCTACTACTTTCCTTTAACGGGTCTGCAAAGTTGTTCTCCAGACATAGAAGTGCACAAAAAAAGTTACCCATCTATAGGATTTCTTCTACATAACTGGACAATAAAAACCATGAAGTTACATTTTGAACTACTGTCTTTATTTTGTGGCACCTTTTCACTAAAGTAGTGACTTTTTGTACTAAAGGTAAACCAGTGTGGATTGTTCAGCTGTTTACGTTGTACTATTATTTTCCCATTTTTTGTGCATGTGTAGCTTTACAACAAGATGATCTAATAAGACATCACATTAGCCCCCAAACCAAGGGTTGCTGGGATATGGTCAACATTTAGCACAGAGGTCAGTGTTCGCAAAGACTTCTAGGCTGCACACCCAAGCATTTTCTCAGCTATGAAGCAAACTACTGAAGTGCAACTCTGTCAGTGAGCACCTACTGACGATTTTAGACACAAAAGACTACATTGATGTAAAGCTTTTGAATTAGGAAAGAGACATTGTGGCTTATGGACCGAATGTCTGGGAAGACCTGGATTTAAATCCTGGCTCAGCCCTGAAGATGGATGACAATGGATAGTTTCTCTCTCTCATTTTAATAGCTGACCATGTTTGATGCATGACATGCAGTGCAATTTTTTTGCATGTCTGTCAAAAGCTGGTAAATAATGTGCAGTGGATATTAGTCCAAACTAGTGTTTGATAGACAACAGTATCTAATTTTCTAGGCAGAAGTGGCAAACTTCATATTTTGCTCCTCATTTCAGATCATTTAAATGGAATCATTTTTAAGGTGCCTAAATTTTGCACTTGAACTTGTTTAATAAGGAAGCAGTTGTTTAAATATCTGAGATCTGTACCATTAAAATTAGTTCACAATGAGGATTGAGGACAATTCATTGTATGTATATATTACTTCTATATGTTGATAACTTGTTATTATGTCATTGCTGGCTGATCTAAGATCAAAATAAATAAAAATGATACACAACAGGCAATAGTAATGCATATTTTACTATATTTGCTGATTGACAACTTATAACAGCTGCCAAAATCAAAACTATGAAGGAATTTCAAAAAAACCTACAGCATTTGAAATTCAAATACTGAGGTCATTTCACATTCAAAATTCCATATGGTGCATTTGTAAAATTCATTGTATTTCAATATTTTAATATTCAGTGATATCAAACATCAATCCTGCTTCTTTTGTAATCATAGCATTACACATTTTTTTGTTCCTTATATATATTTTATTTTACTTGTTATTTGGTTTCATAAATTCATCTTGTACTGACTGGCCTCAAGAACAACAATCCAGTCAGCAGAGGAAAATACTTTGGGTTGGATCCAATTATTCCTTTTTGTTAAGAGCCAAACTAGACATGAAGGTTTTCTACAAGTTCAATCTGGGTTCCCTGATCCAACTCTCAGACTCTCACAGTCAGAAAGCAGCTGAATGCTGCATGAGAACCCCTCCGGGAGGGGGCAATAATGCTTCCAGGGTCTTTTCAAATCAGGAAAATAGGGCAAGGGAAATGCTGGAGCCTGTTCTTCCCACCTGTGCTGCTGTCTTGATCTGAATTGGGCCCCTCTGACACTTAGGAACTTAGTTCACAGTCTGACCGAGACAGTGCAAGAGTCAGGTCAGGAGAACCAAGGCCTGACCTGTGGGAAATGATCTAGTTTGGCCTTAAGTAAAATGGAGAAGCAGAGCTCTGCAGGTCACCAATGGAAGATCTCTCCCTTAGCAGAAAGGAGTCAATGGAACTTATTAAACCCATGAGCATCAAATTCTGTCCCAGCAAATTTCTTTGCCAAATTGGATCTGTCAGCTTATCAACACGACACAGCAAAAATTACCTGATTGTGCTAATTTCATTACCTACAAAATTATTATTTAACATATATTTATTTATGCATTTATTTAAAGAATAGGTTTCTGTTCTCCTGATGTGAAGCCAGAGCATATAGAAGTCCTTAAACTTTGCAGCCCAGGAAGTGGCTGATGATCTCAAGATGAGAATGTTCTGTATTTTCCCTCTCCACAACTCCAAGCAAGCTCAAAGAATAGATAAATAATGATGGAACAGAGAGTGCGTACATCCTGACCTTCTTCAAATGACTTCGAATAGACATGGGCACGAACCGCATTACGAACTTCAAAAACCCACGAAATTGGTGATCGTGCGATCATGATCCGGCAGTTCATGATTGTCCATGGCAAACGAACCAGCATTCGGAAGAAGCCTGGTTCAGTGCGTTTGGCTGCAGTTCAGGAAGCCAGACGGTCAGGCGCCAGCAATCAATTCCCCTGGAAACAGAGCCGGGGGAATGCCTGAACTCTGTCTGTGCTTCTTCTGTTGCCCTGGAAACTCGAATGGAAGCCCAGCTTACCTTGATCGGCAGGTCTTCCTTCCAACTACGGAGCTGCAAAGCGGTTACAAGTTGGGAGAAGACACCCAGGGGAGGGAGAGGGAAGGGGGTGTGCTGTAGCCACGGGCACTCCAATCTCATCCCTGCAAACCCTGATAGGCAGCTCTGACGGCCAAACACAGACCTCCTGCGTTGTTCAATGGGACCCGTGCTTATAAATAGCTGTGGGCTCCCAGGCTGGGTTTCACTTTCAGCGAGCAGTGGAGTGGGACAGAGCTCTTGGTTGCTACTTGCTAGCCTTTGGGGAGAGACTGAGAGAGTATAATTGAGCTTGGATTTTTGTGGGAGTTTCCTGGGGGCCTCGGATTGGAGAGGGTATAACTCCAAGATCCCTATTGCAATCTTGACCAAACTTGGATGTTGGCTGGAGGAGAGCCTGCTACACACTCCTTGTGAATATGGGCTCTCTAAGTGCAACGGGGGCCGTTCTGAGCACCATGAACTGCGAACCACGAACCAGTTCAGCAACAGGATATGTTTGTTGTGGTTTGCGACTTCAGGATCATCATCGGCACCAAACCACGAACCGCAGATTCATTAAATTTTTTTGGTTCATGCCCATGTCTAACTGCGAATCAGGGCCTGATATTGGGGAGGGCAAATTGATAAATTTTACTAGAGTTTAGGGATATCAAAATGGTGTGCCTGGACTGGACTGGAAGCCCTGTTTATGTCACTTTCAGAATCAAAACTTCTTTTATAACTTTCTTTCATAATTCATAAGATTCTGTTTGTAGGATGGGCTGCATGTTACAGTTTTTTTCTCGGGCCTCATACAGAATGCATGGTTCCTGAGAGAACATTCAGTCAGGTCAAAGAGAAATGGGGGGAATGTGGGCATGTTTGATACAGCATGGCTTCCAATGTTCTCCAGTCCAAGAAGGCGAGGAGACATTCAAAGTGGAGTCTCTCCCCCGTGATAAATATGCACAAGTGCTGAAGTACAGGGGTCTGGTAGGAAAAACATGAAAGAGAGGAACAGATGAGAATGTGGCATCACATTTATTGACTTCTTAGAGCAGTGGGCTCTAGTAAATTCCTTCCTTGTTGCACAGGATATGGTTGGAATAGTCAGAAAAGCTCTCTTTCCCCTCAAAGCCCCCCCTTCATGTGATGCTAACATACAAAGATCTGCCTTAATCCACCCAGGTGATCAGTCTGAAAACAGCATCAGCACTGGGATAAAAAGAAAATAGGCCAGATGTGTTTGCATAACGAACAGTAAAGGCAAGTTGTATCGCTTTCCTTCACAGTTTGCCATGCAAACACATCTGTCATGCTTTCTCTTTCAAACAATTCCACAACTCTTGATTATGGAAACATACATTTTCATGAGTCATTTTACTCAACTGGACAACTCTCTCTGGATGCAATTCATCTTACTGAAAACATCACCAGCTCTCCTATTGATTATGCTGGCTGTCTAAAACCAATTCTGCACTGATTCCAAGAGTATTCAGCATCTGATATGGGATAAAAAAGGATCTGTCTTTATTGAAGATGCATAGATGCTGATTAGGACAACAAGATCCCCTTCAGAAGTCAGCAGATATCAACAGAAAACAAATTCTGTTGCATAAACAAAAGAGTCAAGAGCCACCACGGGCCTACCAGAAAAAGATTCACACTACAAAGAACAAATTGAAACTTCATAAGAAAACAGATCACATGGTTTAGTCAGTGCTAGGAGCCCCAGTAGTAGGGTTGCCAATTCCAGGTTGGGAAATTCCTGGAGATTTGGGGAGCAGAGCCTGGAAAGGGCAGGATTTGGGAAGGGAAGGGACCTCAGCAGGGTATAATCCCATACTCCACCCTCCAAAGCACCCATTTTCTCCAGGGGGATTGACCTCTATGGCCTGGAGATCAACTGTAATTCCTGGAGATCTCCAGCTACCACCTGGAGGCTGACAACCCTAGCCAGTACTAGGCACAAAACCAGAAGAAATTTGTTGCATCCAGAAAAAGTAGCAGAAAGGCCTAAGAACCGACAGTATACAGCTAGGCATACACTCCTTTCAGCCTGTGTCATTATATTGCTGCCTGCTCCTGGCTCAGCAGCCTAGAGGCAAAAACCATTCCAGAGTGCAGATCATGTAGTGTGTGCTAGACAATATGGCACCATCTCATACTTTGGACCTGACTTGCTCAAATAATTGGCCACTGGTAAAAAAAAAATACAAGCTGGGATTGGAGCAGCTAATAGCTGCTTGAAATGTTATGAATTCCCCTGTTAAAATTTCCTCTCAGGAGGAAAGCAGTGTGAAAAATCTCATCAAATGAAAGAATCAAATTTTGATGAGGACTCACATCTTCACTCACAAACTAATGTAATATTTATTAATTTATATTTCTCAAGACAAACAAGTGTCTCTGTTTATTGAAAAGTATAGTAGTATATAGCAGCCAACCCATGTGTTTTATTTATTCATTCATTTGAGGATTTACGCTCTGCTTTTCAACTCAATATTGCTCTCCGAGCAGAGCACAATATTAAATCCCTCCCCCTCCAAATTCATTAAAACAATTACAAACTAAATCAGCAGCATTATCTTAGCAGCAGGAAGAATACAAACTAAACACAACTCCATCACATGTGAAGGCTAAAAGCCTATTGAAAACGAAAAGTCTTATTGTGTAATCCTGTACCAAGTTATTCTTCTCTAAGCCCATTGAAATAAGTGAGCATAGCTTGGAATAACTCTGGGTAGGATCACAGTGTTAATAGGCCATCTAAGGAAGCAAGGCTCTCAAATTTGATGAGTCAACTGGTAATGAAATCCCTAAATACAAGACCACAACAGAACCCACTCTACTCATTGCTAAGAACTACGTAGCCTCTGAAGCAGACAGCACCCATCGGAAAATAAAACAGGAATTTAGTGATACCTTAAAGGCTAACAAAAGTTATTCCGACATAAGCTTTTTTGATTCCCAGCTCACAGCATGAGAGGAATGATGAAGCCAGCACCTACAGCAGAAACTCAGTAGAGGATCTCTCTCTAAAGAGAGCTGGGCTCCGCAGACCCAACTCAGCCTTCTGCAGCTATACAGCAGTTAAAAAGTAAATGGCTGGCAAAAAAGGGCCTCAGAATGCCTCTGCAGGGAGAGGGGGCTATTCTCTCCCCCTCAAGCTGTTTCCCCACGTCACAATAGCAGAGGGGAGCCCCTCTCCTCCTGTTTTTACTGCTCCATGTGCACAGAATACTCTACATGGAGCAGAAAAAAAGAGGGGGAACATCTCTCCCCTGCTATTTTGACATGGGGAAACAACTTGAGAGGAGAGGGAGGAGGCTCTCCCCCCCCCCCAGAGGCATTCTGGGGCTGTTTGGGCTCTCGTTTATTTTTTAACAGCTATTCCCCGAAGCTGCTGCATAAGCTGCAGGGGACTTGAGTTGGGTCTGTGAAACCCAGACTCACCTCTTTCAAAACCTGCATGTCTAGCTTGACCCTCAGTGATTGGGATGCCCTTATGGAAACAGCATCATTAGCGTATCAGCCAAAGCTACTAGAGCACACTCTAGTCCATCAGGAGAGGAGACTCAGCAATATCCTCAAGCTGTGGATTTCGTTTTTCATGGGGATTGCTCATACAGGGTGGGAAATTCTACCACTTTTACAGCTTTAGGGACATAAGCAGCCAGCCCTTCTAGACTGTTTCAGTTATTCACTCTCATCCAGTCCATTAGAGATGCAGGCAGTCATTCAAAGAGGATACTACCACATCTGACTCAAACTGAAAGGAGAAAGAGAGCTGAGTAGCATCAAGGCACACGACAACCCTCTCCAAAACGGCACGTGACCACTCCGAGAAGTGCTGTATAGATGCTAACAATAATGGGAGCTTGCTTTATCTCTCCCACTTGCCATCAGTGGTGCTATGGTTCTCGCTCACATTCTTCTATTAGAGCATAAAGCTTGGCAAGCACCTTTGATTCTCATCTCTGGTGCCATTGTTAAACAGTTCTTTTTTGTTCCCGTTCCATCCTAAGAACAAATACAGTTGAAGTCAATGGGCATAGAAAGGTGCCACTCAGTTTAGGATTTCACTGCTAGTTCTTTCTTTCTCAGCTTTCTCCGGAGCATTCCCCCCCCCCAGCAAGACGATTTGCAAAAGCTGATGTTACCCTAGGCTCTCTCTGTCTCTTCAGGCAGCGAGGGGAAGGAACAGAAGGAAAAGCGGTGGGGGAGAGGAACTTCAGTTCCCAGAAAGACTTGCGAAAATGATCCTTTATCCTTCACGTGTAAAACGTCACTTGTAGCAAGGCTCTCATTGTGTTTGTTTAGAGCTATGCTGGGACATGTGGAAATGACCATAGTTAGGAAGAAGCAAATTTTATTGGCTCCATTCTGTTATAATTTCTCTGCCGGTTTAAGAACACAAAAAGAGCCTCACTGGATCAGCCAATTTAGTACAGCATCCTGCTTCACACCACAGCCAACCAGTTGCCCTGGAGGGCCAACAAATTTTGTGGGGTTTCCATCCTCTAGGTGGTGGCTGGAGAATCTCCCAGAATTACAACTGATCTCCACGTGGCAGAGATCAGATCCTCAGGAGAAAAAGGCTGCCTTGGAAGGGGGACTCTATGACATTAAACCATGCTGAGGTCCCTCCTTCCCCAAATCCCACCCTCCCCATGGAAAGTGGCCTCAAGTCATAGCTGATTTATGGCGACCCCTGGTGGGATTTTCATGGCAAGAGATTAACAGAGGTGGTTTGCCATTGTCTGCCTCTGCATCATAAGCCTGGTCTTGGTTAGAGGTCTCCCATCCAATTACTAACCAAGGCCAACCCTGCTTAGCTTCTGAGATCTGATGAGATCAGGCTTGACTGGGCTATCCAGGTCAGGCCCCATGCGCTACCACCTCTCACCCCCAAATTTCCAGCAATTTCCCAGCCTGGAGCTAGCAACTCTAAGCTTTACATTCATCAGGCTTTTCTCACCTTTCTTTCTCATTTCTTTTGGGGATTTGCCTGAAAATACATATTTGACTATGTGTTTTACTTCACTTTCAGGTATGGTATTTCACATAAGGTAGGCTGAATGGGGATGCAGGCCGGCTTTTGAACTGACGCCATGCCTCCCTCAGCCCAGATGCACATGCACGTATGTGTATGTGCACAAAAAAGAGAGAGAGCTGATAGACCGATAAGACGAACTGGGAACAGTAGTGGTAGGTGTTGGCAGAGTCCAGGAAATAATCCAATCCATGTTTTGGAACTTGCTTTCAATACATTTACTGCAACAGGTTTTTTTTTCAAAAGACAATAACTGACTGCAAGCCATTAACGCAACAGAGAGGTTTTCAGAGCACAAGCACTAACACATACTGACACACAGAGGAGAGAGAGAAAGAAACAACAAGAGGTAGATTGAACTGCAAGAGAAAATATTCAATAAAACCTAAAGACTAGAGAATCCTCCACAGCTCCCCCTAGGGTACAAGTGGACTAAACTATTTTTTCAGCAGTATTTACAGTAACTAGACTCTTAGCAGGCTGTCACTTCTCCAATAGTAGGAAGCGAATATGTATTATTATGGGTAGATGAAGCACATCTAGACACATTGTAGTTGGCAGAGAGAAACAGCATAAATTCTTGGCATCATATCTCATTGGAGGATCAAAGCCTGTTATATCAATAAATATCTGCTTAAATTGTTTTAGGCAGTGAAATTAAGAGAGCAAAAAATGCAGTCAGCTCCAGGCCAAGATAATGTACCAGTGAATAGACAGATCCAACCTGGAAAACAAATGTGGCAGCTGAGAATTGCATGATCTCCCTAAGTCTCGCTCCTGAATGAAGCCAGACTGAAACAGGTCCAACCAAACTGTATCATTCAGGAATATTTGGGAACTGTTCAGCCAGTCTGCTTTGACCACTTTGGCCAAAAATGTGGGATTTAAAAACCAGCCTTCTTCTTCAACTCATGAGGAACAAATAAGGGATATTTTTGGTGGGTTTGGTGCTTTTTTCAAAGCAGCTGGGATTTAATAACGTCGTTTTTTTTAAAAAAAATGCATTTAAAAGTCTATAGTCCGTTTTATCCAAAATCCAAAGCAACTCACAATAACAATATTAAAAACAAGACAATCCAATAAAACAGTAGTGTCCTCTTCAAAGGAGAACTCTTTCTTTGGGCTCTTCAGTGCTATCCATAATAGCTAACGTGAAATGCTTAAATTTTATCAGTTGGGAGAAGACACCTCTGAGTTATGGAAGTATCTAAGACAACTTCCAATGCAAGGGGTCAACTAAGATATCACCAGGGCAACAGCCAGCTGAGCTACAGAATCTTCTAAAATTGCCCAGTGAAACACCGCTGTGCCAATGCATAAATGTACCATTGTTCCACTTATGCAGTTAGAACTGCAGAAACAGAAGTGCTAAGTAGCTTGTATAAAAAAACTGTGTGATTCTGCATAGCTTTGCTCTGTATTTCTGAGTTAATAATGTTTTATGTTATATTTTAAAAGCAAATCTTCTTGGCTGAAAAAGTTACATGCACGCTGAGGGGCACTGACCTGCCAAACAAGTCATAAGTTGCTATAATGGTGTTGGAGCTATGCATCGCACAAGTGGAAGACAAGGTCTGGACACAATGTATGTGACTTAGTACAAGCATCTTTTAATATTTTTAAGTGTCTCCATTTGTGTTAAATAGCTTCAGGAAGCAGAAAGGACCATAGGATACAGACTATTATCTCAAAACCATTTAGATCCATCAGTTGATCAGTAGTAGATTTCCTGCCAATTCATAGGGTCGCCATAGGTTGGAGGTGACGTGACGACACATAACACACACAGATTTCCCGCCTATAGACCACCCCATTGCCTGTTCAGAATAAAAGAGTGGAACAAGACTGTGACATGCAACATGACTGGAACCGGACATTTGCTATGTTAGCCCCATATCTATCATGCATCCATGAACTTCTGAGCTGTACCTGTCAGCGTGGAAATCAGCTTTCCCCGGAATAACCTTGGAGGAGCTCCACACTACATGCAAGACCATCTATGTGAGTTGAGTTCCTGTGTGTGTAGAACTGAGTACAAAATTCAGTTTGAAACCATATGCCTGACAGTATGTGTGCTAAGAAAAGTGGAATCCTTATTTATTAATTCAGAAACATTCTATATTACCACTCCAGGGACCTGTTTGAGAGGCTCACAAAATCCAGCAACACAATCAAATAATTTTAAACAGCATTAAAAAATAAAAACAATACGAATAAAAACCATCCAGGGCCTAAAACAGCATAAATTCAGCAGCCCTATATGATATTCATCAGAGGGTCCTTAGGCTGTGTGAACAATGGCAACACCCTGTCCCCCATCCATTTTTCCTGTTCTGGTGCTTAACAAAGTACCTGATTTCAACACTTAAGGCCATGCATGACCTTGAATCATTCTTCAAGGTCTCTTTTACGCATGCCAGATCAGTTCATGTCCATGTCCCCATTGTTTCATACCTTTTTATTGTGCTTTCTCTAAGTCATATTCTGTGTTCATCACTAAGCCAGCTAATGTCACAAGAAATTCTCTCTCTCTCTCTCTCTCTCTCTCTCTCTCTCTGTATGGAATCTTTGTCTAGGTCAATATGGCATTTGTCTGAAAATGTTATCTATCTGCACAGAAAGAAGGCTTGCTTTCTCCACCTAGTGGCTCAGGCATAATATACTTTGTGTGTTAAAGTATCATAAAGAAGAAGAAAGAAAACAAAAAAAAAGTGAAATCTATTTCACTTGTATCTTTTTATTTCCACAAACAGTATACTTTACGTGCAATTCTAAATTAAAAAACTTCAAAGCTTTCAGGATTACAAGTATGTATTCCTTAATGCAGATATTTTCAGATTTTGACACAGTAAGCCTGCTAAGTCAGTCACATGGTGTTGGATCCAGCCAGTTTTTCCATTCCCAATTTCCCTCTGTATTACAACTGCCATCGCATGTGGGTTTTGTACATGCAGATGTCATGATTCTCAGGCTCAGCACAGACCTTTTAGGTGATCAAAGATAGTGTCACCAGCAGAAAAGTCATGCTCTGAGATGTTTCCCAAGGCTAGTAGGTTAATACAGGGCGGGGGAGGGGGGGAATTGAAAATCCTGCATGTGTTTAGCTCTTTATCCAGTGCTGCTTGTTCACACACGGGCTCTAATGTTTCTTCAAATGACTTTCTTACAGCATGTGCAAACAAATGCTGAGAAGCTCAGTCCTGTAGGTGGTGATGGACGTACATAAGAGGCTGGATACTGGCAAGCAATCGGCAGGCACATGATTGTCAAACAGTTACTGCACGACAGATGGCTACAAGGCCAGCATGAGACATCAAGCGAGGTACATGCCTATGTGAGCCAGCTCACAGATAAAATGCAAAAAACTGGAAAGTAGTACATAACATTTTACAACAACAGTTAGTGGGATTTCAGATGATCAAAACCGAAGGCCCTTCCTTTGTCCTGCACCAAACACTCTCTGTCCTGGGCGGCTCTCACTTAGTGGAATGTCCTGTGCAATGAGACCAAGCAGGGTCCATCACTTTTATCAATCTTCACGTTGTGTAAAATGGAATTGATCAGGACAGGAGAGCATGTTTATAATGGGAGCAGGGTTTTAATGCCTGTGGAAAAAATTAGGCAGTTTTATTGCACTGTTTCTAAATTTTGTAATTTGTGAGTGAGAAAGGTGGACTATTAATGAACCAAGTAAGCAGGTATGTAAATTGTGCAAGTGCTTTTCAGCGGTGGTGGTGGTTCACTGATCAAGGGCATGCTTGGTGTGCTGGGCTTAGGCTTCTCCCGTTAAAGGTGCTCCGGTGGCAGCTATGGGAAAGACCTCTCTGTGCCGGAGTCTGTGGAGAACTACGGGCAGTCCATATCAAGTTACATGGACCAAATGACTCAAAGTAAGGCAGCTTTGCATGTGGCACCTCCATGCTGCATTTATTTATTTTATTTATTTATATTTCAATTTATATACCACCCATCCCCAGGGGCTCTGGGCGGTGAACAGTTAAAATTGATAAAAACAAGAACTAAAATCAATATACAAACAATAAAACAAGTTAACAAAGTGCAGTGGTGGGGAGAACCCTCCCCCACCCCAAAGGTGGGAGGCCGACATGGCACCGCCCCCTTTAGAGATAAGAGGTAATTGCTGACAAACTATGCAAATACCGGCAACTGTACTGAGTCTAGTTTCTTTTATCTTAGCACTGGTCCACAGTGGAGTTATACAGAGACCAGAGAGATTTAAGCTGTCCTTTACAAGGAGAAGGGAGATCTATGGGGACGAGGGGAAAGTCCATGGCTCAGTGATAGAGCATCTGTTTTGCCTGCAGAAGGTCCCAGGTTCAATCCCAGACATCTTCATTGGGAAGGATCAGGTAGGTGCTGGGAAAGACCTCTACCTGAGACCCTGGACACCCACTGCCAGCCAGAGCAAGCAGGTCTGCACTCAATAGACAATTGTCTGACTCACCATACGGCAACATCATATGGTCATACGTGTATGTAGCGGGAAATTTAGAAGCTCTTAGCACTGGCCTCCCCATCAGCATATTAAATGTTAACGCTACAGCTTTGATAAGCTCAAGGTTACAGCAACAGTATAGGTTTTTAAAAATAAACCCTCTCAGCCATCTTTCAGCAACCCGTCAGATAAAATAAGAACAGTAATGTTTATCCGCTGGATCAAAAATAAAAAGTTAGCTAATTCCACATCATATTTTTCTAACATGTTCCAGAGCTAACCTTTAATTCACTCTTCATAGTTTCAGACAATCTTCCTCAACACACAACGTCTCCAGTAAAGACTAATATGAAAGCAAATGATTGGGAAGATCTGATATTGCAAGGTTAAAGATCTCATTCTTTCCTATCAGGGGACCACAGTCGAATTCTCCAAGCTGCTTTTGGGTTAATCCCCCACACTCATGATCTCTAGCAAACTCCATTTATCTGGCCAAGCGGCCAGGAAGCAGGAATCAATAAGAAACAGGTAGGAAAAAAATAGGATGGCCAAGAAAGTCATTGCACTGAAAGAAAAGCTTCAGTCTGCATGCTGCCGATGAAAGCGACGCATACATAAACATCCAGCTGACTATTTACTTGCAAAAAAAAAATCACAGCTCCCTTTCAGCTATCAGTTCACCTACTAATATGAAAGGTTAACTTCAGGCTTCTTTGGAAGACATAACTGCAGCTCTGAGGTTCTAGACTTCCTTATGCACTATGCACTGGTGGAAGCCCATGAAAGAGGTCCCGAATTCCATACTAAGCTCCTCTTGCCATCTCTCTTCCCTCTGCTGCTTTCACATCCTAATCTTTGAAAGCAGGAAAACTGTGGTAGGGTTGCCAGCTTTTTCAACTGGCCTCTGTAGCTGTAGCTTTGGGCACAGCCTGTGGGAAGATTGGCCCATGTTAATGTTCGTCTCCATGTTTGTGAAAAGCTTCACCTACTGATTAAGCCGCAGTTAAAGGCACAAGCAAAGGATAGGCCAGGTTTTCTCCCCCGGGTCAGTTGGCAATGCCGTTCAGGATCAGGATGCATGTCTTCCTTTAATGAATGTGTTGATTCCCTGTTGGTAATCATGGCGCACTATATGCATTGCAGGAAGATATGAATCAGGCAGTGTGTTTGGAAAGAATGTGTACTTCAGGCTATCTAGGTGCTTAATATAGAACTGGCTGCTTCTATGGGCTAAATTGGATACCAAAGAACTATGCTTCGCTGGAAAATAATGATTCAGAGTATTGCTTAACTAGGGGTAAAAATATTCTCCAGTTTTACCAGCTTCCCTTTACAAACACAGCCAATGTTTCACATTGGTCCATGATGACAAACTCTCAGTCGAAACACATGAGATGAAATACCTAGGCTCAACTCGTGTTCTCTTACCTAAAGGTTTGTCGGGAAGTGTAGGCGTCCTTGCAGCTTAAAGTTTAGCATTTACAGAGCAGCAGGGAGAAGTGCAGGTGTCCTTGAAGCTTAAAGTCTCCCGGTGCAGCCAGGCGTCGCTCTGCAGGGCCAGGCCGGGTGAGGGGAAGGAAAAATGCCATGGTGCACCTTGAGAGTGGGAGGAAAGGTGCCCCACGCCTGCACTTCCCTCCTCGCTGCTCTGTAAATGCTAAACTTTAAGCTGCAAGGACACCTGCACTGTAAGTGCTAAACTTTAAGCTGCAAGGATGCCTGCACTGTAAATGCTAAACTTTAAGCTGCAAGGACGCCTACACTTCCCGGCAAACTTTTAGGTAAGAGAACACGAGTTGAATCTAGGTATTTTGTCTCGTGTGTTCTGACTCTCTGTCTTCTTGCAAGCCTTTTGGTGGATTCAAACTCTGGTTTCTCCTACCTCCCACCCCACCCTTTGTGGGCATTCCTATGGCAGTTCCTGTTTACCTTGATAAATTTCCATGGCAAAGACCAGTGAAACCTAGTCTGGCCATGGTTTTCTTCAATTTGTATGACAACAAGGGAGGGAAGGTAGGTAATTGGCTCATCTGGCTTTAAGACTTGCTGGCAAAAAGAGTTGTATGAGGTAAGAACTAATTTTACCAAGTCATAGTGGTTTTGGTGGTGGTGGTGGGGATATAGTCACAAAATGGAGAAATAGATACTTCCTCAAGTATCTGACAGTTTAATTTCATTTCCTTCTTGAGGTGTATATGGTGAATCATAAGTATACAATAGCTCCATCTCCTCAGAAACACTTTTTTGTTTATTATGCACGTTTTTATCCTACTCCTCCAAGAAACATTCCAGCTGCATTATCAATGTACTCATGTTATTATGTTCACTACCTTGGGAATCCTATTTGGGTGGAACAGCAAAATGTTTAAAATAAACAAGTAAATAAATGTTCCTAGTCCTTATTTTCTTTTGTTTTTGTTTCTTTGCTGAGAATTTGGAATGCCCCAGAATACCATTGGCTGGACTCGGATTATTTTGACATATGTATCCTAGGCCTCTCTACCTGCAACAGCATTGGGATGCTTGAACACCTGCCAGTTCAGGTCACAGCCTATTTGCTGGTTCCAAACAAGAAGCTGATTTTTCAACAGTTTGACAAATACTTCAGACCGGCTGATTGGATTCATTGTCGTGTATTTAGAAAGCACCAGTACAGTGCAAATGGTAGTGTTTCATGCATGCACATTCTCAGCCAGATGGAAATACTACTTCCTTCCTTCCTGCAGACCTGACAGCCAATTGTAAAAAACAATTGTAGACACTGTGCATTTTTTTTAAAAAAAGTCATACATTTTGGCATTCATCAACACCCATGTTATTGACTCTATTTCATGCATGCACATTTTTGTTTAGTTTGAGGATTTACATCCTGACCTAGCTAGCCCAGGCAAGCCGGATCTCACCAGATCTGGAAGCTAAAGAGGATTGGCCTTGGTTAGTAATCAGATGGGAGACTTCCAAAGAAGACCAGCATTACTATGCAGAGGCAGGCAATGGCAACCCACCCCTGTTAGTCTCGTGCTTTGAAAATCCTAGCAGGAGTCGCCATAAATCAGCTACAACTTGATGGCATTCTCCAGCACCACCAGGAGATGCATAGTCCCCCTGACGTCATTTTATACAACACAAATGAAACGGCCCCTGCAAGGCAAGGAAATGACAGAACACCCCAGAGAAACACACCACCCCAGCTTCAGTACAGCTGTAAAGGAATTCAACAGCCGTTCAAGGTAGATGGAGAACAGGTGAGGAGATGGGATGTTTGGCTCATGGGCAATATGGGCTGTTGGACATAGCTTGATCATATCAAATGTGTTCATTGTACAGTCTGTGGCATCCTTAGAAAAGAATGGAAAGCCTGTCTGAGGTAAAACCTCCCTTCTCACATACCCGAGCAAGGGTGGCTCAGTTAACAGAAGATGACAGTAGTACAACATCCCATATATTCTGGGATGAAAAATAAATAAATAAACTTATTTTTACAAGTCAAGAAGTGTATCAGTTTCACGTTATTACTTAAGCTTGATGGTTTCAAAGATAGTTCTCAGTTCTTAAAGTTTCTTTTCATAGGCTGAGTCACACAGATATACATAAACTTTCTCTCAGGTGTACACACAGTTTGCCTGCTTCAGATAGAACAGTCTTTCACTCAAATATACATAGACTTTCTCTCTCAGGAGCATCATAAAACCTTACATCAAGATTCTAAATAGAGGCAGCCAAAAAGAGTTCCCGACTGGGTCACTGACTTACCTGAATGGTTTGAGCAGCAGCAGAGAGACCCAGCAGGATCCTGGCCATCTCAAGGAAATGTAGGCCATGCCGCTCCTCTCATTGCTGAGTCCCGAAATGGTCTTCAGCACCGTCAGCCATCTTGTTCCCCTAAGCAAATCAACTTTTAGGAGCAGCCAAATGAGCATCCTCTTGTTACCAAAAGCTGAGCATTATTTTTCAGCTCTTCAAGAGAACAAAGGAAACCTAATTCTTCACAATAGCAAAAACTGTATTTTTTTCAGCCCATCTTCCCTCCAAAGGCTTATGCCACAGTGAAGTAAATAAAATTGGCAAGAGTGCAGTAAAATAAAACAGAAGTCCAGGGGCTTTCCTTTGTGATTCAGATTTCCAATATTTTGGCTTGGCTACCCACTGTAATTGAAGAGGGAAATATCCTCCACACACACACACACACACCCCATCCCAGGAAACTCCAAAATCAAGGCACCAAGTAATATATCAGTAACTCACATTGTACTTTCCCATTTGTGCTATTTATAGTACAAAATAACTTAAACACAAAGATACACAATAGTTCCCATCAACTTTTCTGCGGTTTTTTCCTGTGCAAGTATTCATACAGTAGTTTGCTAGGTAGCAAGCAATCTCAGAAAGCCTCATCGGTTACATAGACCATTCTCAAACATGATTTGATTTCTTGCTTGATCAAAGTTCCACGAGAAAGCTTGAACAACCTATTACTTTAGCTCCATAAAGTGTTCCCACAAGTGATTGGGGAGAAAATGTAAATACAAACCCAGCCATGTCAGATTTGGTTTTACATTAACAAAATGGCTCTTTTTTAAAAATCTAGGATTTTGCAGAAACCAAATTCCTTGCTGTATCCTCTTTTCCCTCATTATCACCTGTCAAAGTATAGTTTCCATTCATTAAACCTTCTCTTATATTATTACTTCAAAGAAAATTCTTGCACAGTTGGCTCAGCGTACTGTGTATTACATTTCAAGAGAGTAAAAAGCCTTTATTTCTGCAAATTTGTTTATTTTGGCAATTGATGTTTCTTCCTCTTGTGCCTTAAAAGCTGGTTTTTAACAAAACAAAAGCTTCAAAGTCTTATTCACGGCTTGAAGTTAAGATGGAAACAAACCAGAAGGGGATTGGCTTTCTAAATGAGAAGGGGGGGCGGGGGACCTTAGATCACTGGAATAGACTATTTCCCTGTATAGATTTCTGTATATATCCCGTGTACAGTATCTTTGCACATTACTAGACTAAATGTCATTTATATGTCTCATTTTTTCTCCATTTCAGTTTCAAAGGGTCTATTTGGCGGGGGGGGGGGCGCTTCTAGGCTGGAAAGATTTCAGACTGTTTTGTCTCTCCAGTGACCTGTTGAGTCATGGGTGATATCAAAGAAAGGATCTAGAGATGTTCATAACCTTCATGTCCAAAGGGCACATTAGTTGTCTTGCAAGATGTGAAAACATCCCTTTTAAAACTCAAAATCCCCTGATGATGTAAATATGCAAGTATGCCAGGCCTATAAGCACCACCGGAAAGTGGTCATGTGGCTATGATATCAGTGCTTCTTTGGGAGATTACTTGAAAGACCTGTTCTCTCTGAATCAGAAGACCTCACTCGTGGCAGCGAAGGAAATAATTTGGAGTCAACACACTGCACTTATGTCGGACTATGCACTACATGATACATCCACTGGGTTTTAGGCCCGTTGTGCCTAAATGGCACCATTTCACGACTCATCATGACTCTGATTACTCCACCTGGAGCACTGCTTCATTCCACTGAATGAATGGAATGAATGAATGAATGAATGAATGAATGAATTTATTTACGGTCAGAGACCATAACAATGACAACCTTCATGCCACTGAAGAATTTAAAACAAACAAACACACACCCCGGCTTTTAAATTTGCAACCGTTTCAGAACAGAAACTTATTTTTAGAATAGGAACACCCCTGATTTTAAAAAGCAGACGATTCTCTCGGAACGAGGGTGGGGGGAGATGAGGGTCCCTGAAAACTCAGTTGAGTTGCCCCATCCTGCTTACCAAAGATTCCCTCTAGTGTTTTTGTTTCCAAGAACACTGTCAATTGTATCATGCTTAAAGGATCCTGACAATCACCTTTCAATATTATGAGCATCTACGGCACAGAAAGATGGGTCACAAAGGGTTATCTTATGGAAGTTAATAGAGATAGGTTATAATGGAATGGTTTGGGAAGGGAAAGTACTGTGTAGTCTATATTAGAGTATATAGTAATGTACAGTATGTATTATCTGTTTGCTGTATGCATTATCCAACTCTGCACTGTTTTCTATTTCGGTAATATCATTTTCTGTATTGTTTAACTTATGCCTAATGCGATGTTTTGTTTCAGATTTCTGTAATCCTAGTTTCATTGTTTCATCCTAGATATTTCATCCTATTGATTGCATTGACTTACACTTAAGTCTCAGTGAGAAAGATGAACTATAAATAAAGTAAATAAAATAAAAGTTGTTATTTGTGTTCATTGTAAGTGGGTCTGTTTCTGAAATTAGCACTAATTAAGCATGCTCAAGCACCTGTTAGCTTGGCTCATAGTTTGCTCACCTTTTGGAAGCATGGAGCCAATCATTCAGCAAACAGTTCAGATACATCCAAATGATTTTTTTCCAAAAACTCTGTCCACTGAATTTGGATGGATCTATTTAGCACGATTGCACTGCTTTCTTGTAGCTGCTGCCCCACCACCCATCTACTGCTGCCACTACTATCTCCAATTTTTATAAAGCACACAATAAAAGCGAAACAAAACCTTTCTGAGATTTATGAGTTGACTTACTATTAGCGTTTATGCATGCCATCACTCTCTGACCATGTACTCAGCTAAACTTGCACATCAGAGCTTGCCATCTCTTCTTAAATAGATGCTGCTGGCTGTGCAAGAGCAAAAAGCTGCACCTGAAATCTGCTCAGATGTAAAGAGGAAAGAAACAGCAAGTGGTATTTATTCCCCAGGACCATGGTCACATGGCTCAAACCACTGCAAATCATTGCTTTAATGAATAGACCATGACTCTGTCTCTTCTTTATTAAATGAGATGTTTTCATTTGAGAGTTGAGCAAAAGCAAGCCACAAGCTGAAATGCCCTTTCCCCATAGCCAAATTGGCCACACACCGGTGCAATGCTGTGCCAGAAGAACTTCAACAGTAACTGCTGAGGCCATCTGATCAGGTGCTTGCCTTGCCCGTAATCAAGGCAGCCTGAGCCAGGTAAGCTCACCTGCGAATCATGTTTGTGTTGAAATGTGCGGCATGCCAAAAAATGGCAATGTTTCTTCCGCTTATTCATACTTGTCTGTTGTCTACTCCTAGGCATTTGGGATCAGTGATTGCAGTGGACTCAGCAGAAATTTCTATTGGTAATTAGGAAATTATTGATTTTCCATTCAGTCTTAGCCTAACTAGAAATGTGGCAGCCCCATCGACTGATAAAGGCTGGTTGCAGCCCTCGTGTGTGGTAAAACTCGTGATAGAATGTCATATGTGTGGGCTCACTGGCAGACACTTTTTGCAATATCTGCCCTTGATGGGTGGTATAATAGTCATTATCCTCTTGGCAAGAGGCTATTGCATATTGAGAGAGTTCACCTTGGCATTGTTTGGTCATTTGTATGAGCTCTTTGAATTAGACTGCCAAAGACAGGGAAAATTTCATCACACAGCAGGTGCAGATGTGTTAAAATGCATGGTGAAACCATCATTTATATCCACTCAGAATGGCTGGGGGCCATAAAAGTAGAGAATATTGCTCATGTTTTTCAGGATCAAAGGTCTTTCCATCCCTGGCTTCCCCAACAACCTCCCTAAATGTGAGCCATACACCTGTCTGTCTGCATGACATAAACACTAGGGCTGCTCATTAACACACATCATTATTCCTGCTAGTTCTTCATGTAGACTTCATGCAACACTTTTCCTATACAGCCCCATGACAAACAGAAGAAGACAAAGTGGAGTGGAGAAAGTGGTGTAAAAAAATCCTTGTGAAATGCTTGCTTGTTAAAGGAACAGGAATTAGGTCAGGGCTATGAAGAAGAGAAGCCTGGGGAACAAAATTCCCAGATTCTGGATTTCCTGCTTCTTTACTTTGTTTTCATGTTCTCGTTCAGAAAAATGCTTGTAATTTCTGTGTTTCATCATCAACTAGAATCACCTCTAGGTATCCGTAACAAAGTATTTTAACTTTTGCTTGACTTGAAAGGTAAAAAAAGCAGAGATTTTGCTACAGACTTTCAAGTACTTAAGCAATAACATAATAATAAATGATATTTTTACTATCTAATGGACCAAGAAAAATAGTTTGCAACCAAGGCCACAAGCACATTTGCTCAAACTAAAAAGCCTGACTCAGGAGCTAGAGGCCGAAATTTGCATCTTTGCTGTGATTCCTTTGAGCTGACCCTGAAAAATCCATCTCCAGGTAATTTACTTGTGTTTGTTCAAGTAGTACAATGATAGGGTGGTATACGGGTGTGTGATGTCCATTCTGAAACAACCATTTCAACATCTGGTTTAGATGAGAATAGTAGGGATTTGTTTTATATTCCTTGGAAAACATCATGCCTGTTGATGTGTCAAAGACCAACAATTGTCAGCAAAATCTGATTCTTGTTTTATAGCTAAAACATTTTTGCAAGACTATTTTTTTTCCAAAGTACATTTTAACCATCACAGTAACAAGTTTGTCCTTGAAGTATTTCCCTGTGTATTGGAAACATGGCCTTCTTTCCCAATAGTTCAAAGGAAGAAGAGGCATAATTTAAGCTTTTGTTTTTTAGAGTAGCAGCAAGAAAATCCTTCCAGCTTCAAGCAGGAGAGCATAGCCAAGGCTGATGAAAAAGGAGACATCAAAGCCTTTAATTTTTCTTTCTTCTAGGTGGTTGCTGAAAATCCTGAAACAAACGATTGCTTGAACACACAGTACATTAGAGACCAACGGAAACCTCAAAAGTGGATCACTCATTGATTGTAAAGGTGATCGTTCTCCTTTGTTTTCTAGTAATCCCAGATGCTTCTGGGAGCAGTGATCTATGGATCAGACAGAAGAAACAAGGCAGATTAATTATTAAGCCAATGATCCTGGAACAGTGCGACTTATCTGTTAGCAATAGTGAGGAACAGTGCCCTTTTCAAAGAAAGCATTGCAAAAAGCTCATCCTTTTGTTTTCCGACAAACAACCCAGACCTCTGATACCTTCTCAAGGGATGGTGAAAATCTTACTGGTGGGAACAATAGCGTATTTATTTGAAACGTCTCACTGAATCTTCTGGAATCTAATAAAATATTGATCCCATTGACATCAATGGCCATTTTCTGTCATGGAGTCTTCTTGATTGTGTTTATGAGAGGAACTGACAAAAAATGTAAGATGTATCATATGATATGTAAAAATATGAGACAGAGGTAAGAAAAAAATAATACAATATTGTTCTGTTTTTATAACTCCATTAGCAAGCTAGTTGGGAGATCTGATGACAGCCTGTTGCTTTTCTCCTTAAACTATACAAGGTTCATGTCATTAATTGAGACTGACATTGGTGACAGAAAGAAATGCTACACATAATGTCAAAAGTGAGTCTTCAGAACAACAGATCACAGCAGGAACCTATTACTAGACTGTTTTCACCTGAAACCAGAGAGGTGCTTTCAGATCTCTGACGCTATGCTTGAAAATGAACAAGAGATGCAATATCTTGCTCATGTAGGGGCTCCATTCACATTCAAACCAACTGAAAGCAGTTGAAGACTCATATGTGGAAAAAGCCTGAATTGGGGCATCAGGCAGCTCTCACTAAACAATAATTGCAAATATCCTGCTTTTCTGGTTATTATATCTCCTTGTGCCTATTTCCATTTCCACACTTTTATTCCTATATGCCTGTTTCCAGTCTCTCTCCTCTGCCTCCACTCAACTCCCCTCTGTGGCAACATCCCTTTATAGTCCTCCAATCACATGCCTGTTGCTGTTGCTTGTTGGCTTGTCCACACTGCAGCGCCAAATGGGCACTGGGCACTTCAGAAGGCAGCGTGACTCCTCTTTGGCAGCGACAGCTTATTTCACAGAGTGCGATGAAGCATTATCTGAAGCATCCATTCAACACAGCAGGGGAAATTATGGGATGCAGCCTAGAGGGAAGGTCGATGACACACAACTCTGGTCTTGAGCATTCTGGCTTCAATTTAACCTCTTCATTCAAGAAGGTTAAGAGGATTTACCTGGTAAAGATGCCTGAGAGAAGCTGAGAGTTTTTAACAAGAAGAGGGCCCCCTTTTTCAGATATATAGGAGTCCTTATGGACTCCCTTCCTTTGGGAAAAAAATTGAGATCAGAAAGACTCTCCCCACTTTTACAATAACCACACTCTTTCACTTAATTCTTTTTCTAGGAGTAGAGATTATAAGACCTGTACATGCTAAGGCATCAAAAAGATTATAAAGTAGCAGAAAAATCATACTCCCAAACCAGAAAGACATTCAACATTTTAAAAATCATCTTTGTTCTCAATCTAGAGATATGTATGCACAGCGGTTGGCAGAGCATCTATAGCTACAGGTGTTTGTCCACCAGAAAGATAACTGGCACAGTCAGGTTTATCACCATCCTAAACAGAGTTACACCATTATAAACCTGTGGACTTCAATGGCTTTAGAAGGCTGTAACCCTGCTTAGAATGGCACTGTCATTCTCTTGACTCCTGGGTCAAAATAGCAATAGTTATCAGTTCTAGATGGTTAATATGGGGATATAATCATAGCAACAACGTATGAGCGCGTAGTTTCCAAACCAGATCAGAAGCCTACACAGAAGCCTACTGCTTCTCTGTGCTGATGATCCACGCTAGACTGGGGCAATAACCTTGAAAATATATTCAGATCTAATGGTTTACTTGGATTCCAATCTCAGTAGGTCAGAGAAACTGGTAATCTATGAAGCTCTTTGGGAGATGACAAAATGGAAGCCCCATATGATCACATACTTTGCTGGTACTTGGCATTCATTTAGAAGTTATTATTATATTAAAGTTTCAAACTGTTTTTTTTAAAGCTAAGAAGAACCCAAAGCAGGGATACCAAGAAATGTTAAGATGCATCGCCTACCGATTTAATTGCACCACAACAGCAGCACCATTTAACAGAGTGGCTTCATGTGAAGCTACAAGTGAGATAAGGGGTGAACAATATTTTTACAAGTGAATTATGAGCAATAAGAATGATCCAATAAAGGCATATGAGTGCAATTTCTTAATGCACTATTTCTGCAATAATCAGCCTCCGTGTAGCATCAATGAGGCATATGTACTTCACAGCGCCATTAGATTATTGAATGCTCACAGTGGGCTGCAAGTGCACTTACAGCTCATCAAATTAAGGCCCCCCAAAAGAACAAATTCAGTGCAATCAAGTCTGCCAGGCATCTCATTTTGTAAGCGGGTGGATTCCTGAATGATATGATTAAAAATGTATCAATATGCTTTTAGGAAATGGCATTGATTCCTATAAGAAAAGAGACTTCTTTCCATCTTTCCGGTTATTGCAAAGCTAGAGAGAGAAACTTCATGCAGAAAACAACATCTGGATAAACAGTCATGTGGGGAGGTTCTGTCATGGCACCTCCACATCACTTTCATGTGAAATGGTGATCAGATGGCTAATGATAGGATCTTCTCTATGTGGGGGATTGGGAATATTTTAAAAAAATCACTACCATCAATTCCTTGGCTCAATTCATCCGTTCATTGGATTAGATGCAACCAGCTTTTCTACTGGTGAAAATGAAAGGAGGTGACCTGAAATGGCTGTGCTGGGGATCATGGAGACCTGCATGTGCAAAAGCCATGTCGGCTCAGATCTGCGGTAGGGAGGGGGATGGCTAGAGCTAACCCATAGGCACAATACAATAGCTCTGTACACAAATGACAGTGAGTGCATGTAAATCCATGTATAACATACGCTTGATTTTTTCCCTGTGCATGTTGAGTAATTATTATACACAATGTGCGTACAGCTGAATGTGCAATTTAAACCCATTTCTAAATGTTATTTACTGTAATTTATTCCTTACTATTCTCCTCAATGGGGACCCGAGGTGGCTTACATAATTCTCCTCAATGTCAGGATCTAATATATTGAAGGATTGTTGTTGGTCAGAGTTATGCCATGTTTAATCTGTAGTCACTAGCCTTTTTCTCCCTCCAGGTCCAGGTGTTATTTTGACTGCGCTTTCCATGGGAGAGAATACTCTTATCTGTTTCTACAGCCAGAGACCTTGACGGGCCGAGCCTTCCCACAGCAAAGTTCCCATTGCCCTGGAAGATGGGGGGGGGGAGGCTGGGAGTGAAGAGTTTGATGTATCACCAGTTTCGTTTTCTTCTCTCATTCTCAACAATGTATGTGTTCAGCCAAGATCCTTTCTAGGCCTTGGAATATGGTTACTTGTGTCAGAGCCTAGTCTTTCAATAAACCTTTTGAAATCGAGAAATTGTGCTTCTTGCAGAAGGGGGAGACGAACTCTAGATAACAGGGATTCCATAGTCTGACATTTTGTTGAGAATCATACTTTTACTCCCCTGACCCCTCACCCAGGGAGGATGGATACCAGCGGGAACCTGACTGATCCATCTGTGTCTGGACAGGAGGGTGCCGGGATTACAGAACTGCCTGCTGGTGGTACCGGGCAGGACCGAGTGATTCTTGAGGGAGCTCAACCAAAAACGAGTGGGATCCGTGGATGTGAACAGCTGATATTGTTGCCAACTCCTCGGCAGTGGGGTTCCAGGCCACGGGAAACCAGGGAGAGGCGAGCTGGCACCATGTTTCCCACTCGATGATTGATCTCAGTAGGACTGCCGGGTTGACGGAGCAGGGAGCAATGGGAGGACCTGTTTGGGAAACAGGTCGCTTATCCATGCTCTCGGCGGGCGCTACTTGGACCAGCTCCCAACCGTGGTACAGATGGGATGCAGAGGCCAGGCGCCTGGTGGAGGATGTCCACCAGGGGGAGGCCAGTGGGCCTCAGAACTGGGAGACCGCGCGTAATGAACTCTTAAGTTGGGATTACACTGATGTGGGCTCAACTGGAACTTGGGACATGGGCGCAGGAGCCCAAGCTGCAGACCCATGGTGGAACCGATTACAAAATCAAGCCCATGTGGTGCAGTATGGAATACTTGCAGTTACGGGAATGGCTAAGGGCTGGTTGGCGAGTGCTGCGGAAGAGGAAGAAAGCCCCAGGGAGACAACGGGGGTGACTTCGGCCGGTGAAGATTGGGTGCCGGGGATTTCAGGTGATGCCGTGGAAGAAGCGGATAGACAGCAGCGCGACTGGGAGGAGACCCTGCTCCTACCGGATCAGATGGTGCTGACCGAGGAGGAGGAGACGGAGTACGGTACTCCTGCCCATTACCGGCGGCTAGAAGGCCGGTTGGATGCGATGGAAGGGGACCTGGCTCAAGCTGTCTATCTCATCAGCCTGCTGGTGCAGGGTGAGGGCTCCACCCAGCTGGCTTCTCGAGCCCGAGAGGCAGGAGGGGCACACGCTTGAGCTCAGCCGCCCCCTGCTCTACTTGCTCCAGGACCCCAGCCACAGGTTCAAGCCCAACCTGGGCCCCAACAACCTGTGCCGCCACCGGCTACTCAAGTTCCACAGCCACAACAACCACCGCCGCCCCCGCTGGTCCTGGCCCTGCAACCGCTGCCACAGCCGCCGCTGGTGCAACCCGCGCTAGCCCCGCAGCCTTTGCCGCCACTGCCAGTGCAACCCGCGCCAGCCCCGCAGCCACAGTTACCCGCCCCAGACCTACCACTGCCACCTCAACAGCCGCAACCGATCCTGGTGCTGCCACCGCCAGGGCCCGTGGGGCCAGGAGCACAGGGTGGGACCCAAGCTCCTCCAGCAGGACAATTAGTGCCTCCAAGGAGACAGGCTAGACCAGGTGGGCAGGCGCCGGGGGGACCAGCGAGACCAGCGCCTAGACCTCAGCAGATCCTGGGTCGAGTACCGGCTCCCCTCCGACCACAGCTGCAACAGCCACTGCAGTTTGGCCCTCCACCGCTAGCCCAGGGACGGCAAGGTGGAACGGAGCTACCTATGGGATGGATTAAGTTGGAGGCCACCTTTGATGGAGATACCGACAAATCTGTCGTGGATCTGTCGTGAGGAGGCCCCAATGGCAGATCACACAGGAGTCCACCCCAGTGGAGGTGAGAGAAAGAGGGGGCATTTTATTTGTACCAGTAATACTAACTAATCCAAGGAGGGGAACTCATATCCAGGTGCAGGCCTTAATAGATTCGGGTTGTTCAAGAGACATTATTTCACCCGCCCTGGTAAATGGCTTGGGATTAGAAACCTGATAACTTAAAAGCCCGATCATCTTTGAACAAATGGATGGTTCCAATATGAACCTGGCCGTTCGAGAGACAGGGGGGGATGGGGGGGAGGGAGACGGGGGGGGGACTGTTGAGAGACAGAGCTGGTGCCCACGGGGATGGGCAAACATTGGGAGAGCCGATCCTTTATAGTTAGCCAAGCGGCCAAATATCCCCTCATCCTGGGCAGTCGATGGCTGTGGGATCATAACCCTTACATTAACTGGGCCGAAGGCATGATTGTGTTTGATCGGGAATACTGCAGCAACCATCATTGGCAAACGGAGTGGGGAGAAGAAGCCTCATTGAACATAGAAGTAGTGTTGCTCTCCACAGAAGAACTCAATCTGATTCCAGTGGAATACAGAGACCTGGCACAAGCTTTTAGCCAGGAGGAGATGGACAGCTTACCACCGCACTGAAAAACTGATTGTGCAATTGAACTGACCCCAGGAGAAAGTCTGCCCAAAGGAAAACTTTATTCCATGAGCCCAGCTGAAAGAGAGGAGCTCCGAAAGTTCATAGATAAAAACCTAGAGAGAGGTTTCATACGCCCAGCTACCTCCCCCCATGCCGCACCGGTACTGTTTGTCAAGAAAAAAGATGGAGGATTGAGGCTTGGCACGGACTTTGGAAGCATCAATGCAGTATCCATGACCAATGCCTATCCAATTCCCCTGATTTGGGACCTGCTAAGTGTGGTGGTGCAGGGTAAGATCTTTTCAAAGTTGGACTTAAAAGATGCTTATTTCCATGTTAGAATCAGGGAGGGGGATGAATGGAAGACTGCGTTCAATATGCCATTAGGCCAATATGAATACCTCATCATGCCTTTTGGCTTATCCAGAGCACCTGCCGTTTATGCTACATAAATTTTTATACAAGGGAGTGGTTGTTTATTTGGATGATGTGTTAATTTTTACAGAAACCAGGGAGGAACATGTTAAATTGGTCAGAGACATTTTGACCACCCTGATACAACACAAACTCCCTATTAAATTGTCCAAATGTGAGTTTCATAAAAAGGAATTGGACTAGCTGGGCTATCGCATTTCAGGACAAGGACTAAAAATGAACCCTGCTAAAATCCAAGCAGTGAAAGAATGGCAAGCCCCTACTACCAGAAAGCAATTACAATCTTTCTTGGGCTTCACTAACTTTTACAGGCAATTTATTGAGGGATTTGCCCAGATCGCCCTCCCATTAACAGATTTACTCAAGACAAAAGGGAGGGGAGATCAAACAACTAAGCCCGCAAGCAAGCTTAACTGGGAGCCTGAATGCCAGGCGGCATTTGAGAAATTGAAGGACCAATTTACTTCTGAACCGGTCCTCCAACATCCAGACGAAAACCAAACATTCATAGTGCAAGTGGATGCGAGCGATGTGGCCGTTGGAGGAGTCCTCTTGCAGAAAGGGGGGGACGGAAAAGTATGGCCCTGTGCATACTTGTCTAGAAAATTCACTGAGGCTGAGAGTAATTGGAATATCTGGGAAAAGGAAGCTTTCGCAGTTAAGGTAGCCCTTTCTACGTGGCGGCACTGGCTGGAGGGGGCACGTCATCAGTTTGAGGAGTGGACTGACCACAAAAACTTAGAAGCTTTACGCACACCCCGAAGACTTAATGCTAAACAGCTTCGGTGGGCCGAATTCTTCTCTAAGTTTGATTTCACCCTAAAGTTTCTTCCGGGCAAATCCAACTTCTTAGCAGACGCTCTCTCGTGCATGCCCCAACTGCAAAGCAGAAGGGACGAGACTATCGATTCTGTCTTCTCCCCCCATCAGTTGGGAGGTGTGGTCACCACTCATAGCCAAGCAACCAAACAGCAGAGTGAGCCAAATGGGTGGAGAGCTAAAGTGAAAAGCGAAGTGGAAAAAGAGGGGGAGCAAGTGCCCACAGGAAAAATGTCTCAAACAGCAGTGAGAGACTGGATTAAGGAAAACAAACTTTATATTCCTGCCAGCCTCAGGAAAGAGGTGTTACAGCAATGTCATGATGCCCACACCACAGGCCATTTCAGTTACCTAAAGACTTTACACTTGGTTCAAAGACAATTTTGGTGGCCGGGAATGAGAAGGGATGTGTCGCAATATGTCTTCCTGTCCTATGTGCATTATGGCCAAACCCAGAAGGGGAAAGCCTCCTGGATTGCTACAGCCCCTAGAAGTTCCCAATCGGCCTTGGGAGGTGATCTCTATGGACTTTATCACTGATCTACCCCCCTCAAAAGGTTGTACATGTATTTTAGTGGTGGTGGATTTATTTTCCAAACAAGCTCATTTCATTCCGTGCACCACTGTGCCTACAGCCAGAAAGTTGGCCAGTTTGTTCATGAAACATATTGTAAAATTGCACTGTTTTCCTTCCAAGGTGATTTCAGATCGCGGTGGACAATTTGTTGCCAACTTTTGGCGGGAGCTTTTACAAATGGCAGGCATTGAACAAGGATTAAGCTCCGCCCACCATCCCGAGAGCGACGGACAGTCTGAAAGACTAAATCAAGTGTTAGAGCAATTCCTCAGATGTTATATTAATTTTCAGCAAGATAACTGGACTGAGCTGCTCCATTTAGCAGAATACTCGTATAACAATTTGGTCCACAGTTCCACAGGAGAAACACCTTTTAAGATTGTGCATGGATATGAAGGAGTAGCATTTCCGTTCAATGTACAACCAGAAAGCAAGCAAGCCGGAGACTTGGGAGATTGGTGGACCTCCATCTCCAAACAATGGACCTTAATTCAAAAAACTCTAGCCAAAGCGAAAGCAGATTATAAAAAGTACGCTGATTGTCATCGTGTGGAGCAGTGGGAATTGCAACCTGGAGACAAAGTCTACATCTCCACCAAAAACATCAAAACAGAACAAGCCAGCAAAAAATTAGGGCTAAAATGTTTAGGACCTTTTCCAATTAAGAAAGTAATAAACGGAGTGACCGCAGAACTCGAACTCCCAAAGAATCTACACCATGTACACCCCACATTTCACATCAGCCTACTGAAAAGGGCACCACCCCCAAATGAATGGCATCCAGAACAACCAATACCCCATCCAACTCTTATTGATGGCCTAGTACACTATGAAATAAAAGAGATCTTGGACTCAAAACGCAGACATAACAAACTCTTTTACCTAGTCAGGTGGAAGGACTTTGAGGAGGGGTTTCGGGAGTGGGTGGAAGCTTCTCAGGTCAGAGCCCCAAGGCTCCTCGCAAAATTTCATTCTAAGTATCCTGAAAAGGCGGGACCAGAAGGGTGAGAGGAGGGGTCTTAAGGGGGGCAGAATGTCAGGATCTAATATACTGAAGGGTTATTGTTGGTCAGAGTTACGCCATGTTTAATCTGTAGTTGCTAGCCTTTCTAGGCCTTGGAATATGGTTACTTGTGTCAGAGCCTAATCTTTCAATAAACCTTTTGAAATCGAGAAATTGTGCTTCTTGCAGAAGGGGGAGACGGACTCTAGATAACAGGGATTCCATAGTCTGACACTCTCCTCTATTTTATCCCAACAACCACCCTGTGTGGTAGGTTAGGCTTAGCATGTGTAACTGGCCCAAGGTCACCCAGCAAGCTTCATGGCAGAGTGGGAATTCGAACCTGGTTTTCCCTGATCCTAGTCCAACAGTCTGACCGGCACACTGGCTCTCTAGAATATTTATCCAGATGCTGCTCCGCAGCTTAATTTGTAAAGTGAATGCTCATTTGCTTTTACAAACATCCACTATAACTTGTGTACTGGGCTAATGGAGATGACCTGACTGTGCTTGGAATGGTGATGTATTGTAGAAACGTCACTTAACAAATTCACACAGTAATTTCCCTCCACAGATTCTTGGACTGGTCAGCCCAGAGTGTCTGTTTTGGTTAGCTGCCCCCATCCACAGATATATCAGAGTGCTTGCTGGTTTAGTTAGGCTCAAGTTGTCTAAATCGTGCTAATCCTTCCTACTCCTTAGCTTGGACATCCCTTACATAAGCAATGGTGCTAGAAAATGCCATCAAGGCATAGCTGACTTATGGCGAGCCCTGATGTTTTCAGAGCAAAAGACTACCAGAGGTGGTGTGCCATTGCCTGCCTCTGCAACCCTGGAGGTGTCCCATCCAATTACTAACCAAGGGCAATCCTGCTTAGCTTCTGAGATCTGACAGGAACAGGCTTGACTGGGCTATCAAGGTTGGGGCTTCTTCCACTATATGCAGGTCAAAAGTTTTTTATGATTAAAGTTTTAAAGAGGAGAAATAAGAAAACCAATGATGGATTTTGAAAAATTAGCAATACATGGCGGGGGGGGGGCAGGGGAAGACATTTTCTAAGATATAACCTTTGTTAGTTTTAGATAGCAACCAGGAGGGGAAAATTGTAAAGATATGGACTAGGGTTTGGAATCTGTAATTGAACCAGAGTTCTAGATAGTAGCATTGAATACTGGTTTACATTTTTCAGTAAAATTCACAGCAAAAGAGAATATGATCAAAATGTTTTATCAGTGGCATCGAACCCCTTATAAAATAGTTAAAATTTATCCAGGGGTTAAAGGTGATTGTTGGATTTATTGAGTTGCTGACTCAAACTTTATATAGTGACCACGTTGTAGAGACAAAGAATAATGGAAAATTATTTCTAGAGCTATTTCTCAAGGAATAAGTAAAAGATTTGTTGAATGATGTAGACTTCCTTCTCAAAGATACCCAAGAATTTGTTTTAAATGTCATAACCTCTTCAAGGTTAGTCTTTGCTGGATATTGAAAAAGGAAAACAACTCCAAATAAAGAGTGACTGAAGAGACTCAAAGAATGTGTACACGAGAAAACCAGCCTGTATATTTCACGGGAAATTTTTACACTTTGCTGTGTAAGCTTGCTAGGTGACCTTGAGCCAGTCACACAGTCTCCACCAAACCAACCTCACAGGGCTGTTTGAGGATAAAAAGGAGGAGATGAGAATGATGTGAGCTGTTTTGGGTCCCCATTGTGGAGGAAAGCAGAGTATAAATGAAATAATAAATACAGCTGAGGGGAAAAGATAAAAGGTTAGTAGATGGTAGAAAGGTGAGAAGGAAGCAAGGAAAGGTGAGGATATGGGGGGGAAAGATAAAAGGTTAGTAGATGGTGGAAAGGTGAGAAGGAAGCAAGGAAAGGTGAGGATATGGGGGGAAAAGATAAAAGGTTAGTAGATGGTGGAAAGGTGAGAAGGAAGCAAGGAAAGGTGAGGATATGGGGTTTACAGGAGGAGGGAAAGAGGAAATAGTGTAGGGAAGGGGATACAGGAGAAACTGAGGTGCCCCCACACAAGTCCATCTGGGTTCCTCACCATTCAGCTGGCGCCAGCACTGGGCACAACGCAACTGGGCCACAGTTTTTCTGGGTAGAGGCTGCCAGGGGGGAGGGTATGAATGAAAACTAAAGATGAGGGGTGGGCAGATAAAGGAATGAGGGAGTGGGAAGGTAGCAGGAAAAGAAGCTATGGGGACTTTCAAGGAAGGAACAGAAACAGCTAGGGGTATGTGTGAGATGTCTCCTGCAAGTCCTTGAGGGGTCCCTGCTTGTTATTTTCTACTTTTGCAATTCCATTCTTGTTTTTATTGTTTATGACATACCATCTCTGACCATTTTTTGCATTATTTCTAATTTTCATGATCCTAGTCCTATTGTATTGTTGGCTGTATGCTTTGTGTTATTTGATTGCATAGTTTTACAGTACTAATACTTTATGGTTTTTTCCAGATGCCTATAACCGTGGTCCTCTTGTGTGGTTTCATCCTAGATGTTTCATCTTATTGATTGCATTGATTTACATGGTGCAATCTGGCTTGAGTCTTAGAGAAAAAGTAGGGCTATAAAGTAAATAAATAGATAGAAAATTTTGGATATTTATTGATGATTGTTTCCAAAGAATGGTCATCCTGTGACCATCAGATATTGCAGCTGAAATATGAATTGAGCTAACATCTTAAAATAATATTAGTAATTTGCCTCTTTGGTCTCATTAGGTCTGAATTAGGCACACACAATATATCTTCTGATCTGAATATGAAGTTAAAGATTCTAGGATGACTCTTCTTGCGTTGTTACATCATCAATGGGATCTGAAACAAGAAAAGGTAGCAACAATTCAGTGGAACATCAGAAATACAAATGGTTTATCCCTTTAGTACATGCTGATTTAATGAATCTAATGCCCTGTTTTTAAAGGAATCGTCCACAGATTAATAGTGCCATCTGCTGGAAGGAAGTCAATGGAATATTTACTTATGCACTGAATACAAGCTGTAAAAAAAAGAGAAAGACCATAGAGTGTCAGCCAGTGAAACTCCATTAATTATGGATGGAATTATGAATGAATGGAATGTTAGCATGGAAAGCCTATATAACCATATAATGAAAAATAAATAAGAACTGATAAGCAAATATATTCAAATAAATTTATTATAGTCTTTTTCATGACATTAAAGCACATTTCTGCTCCATGTATAAACATGATAGTCATTGAAAATGTGGCCATTCATTGAAACAAGGGAAAGGTCAGCCACTTTAAGGGTAAAAGAAAAACCACACGTGTCACAGAATTGCAGACTAATGAGGCAACATGAATATTTTCTCCATAAATGTATCTAAAATTTGGTTCTTTCTGACCAATGACACTCATCTGGATTGAAATCCCGGCTGAGAAATGGTAAGCACTAATAATAAATGACAGCCTGTCACATTCTGTCACCCTCAACAGTCTGTTAAATATTGAATAGACAAAAAGTATCACTGGCAGTTATAGCCGGTACCAGTTTTCACTGGTGTGAAAAGGTTATATTATATGGTAGCGACCTCTATTGGATGTGCCTGTTGTCAAGAAACTGGCCTCCCTGCCCATTTCTTGGCTGACTTGGTTCAGGCTCTTCTTCAAGACAAGTAGGGCCAGATCGATGGGGGGGGGCATGGGGCTAGTCTACCCCTGGCGCCGCCAAAGAGGTGGCGCCGGGCGCAGCTGCCAGCCCCGGGAGTGTGTGGGTGGCAGGACAGGCGAAAGGCAGCGCAGGTGGCTGGGAGGCTACCCGTGCCATTTGCCTGCCCCACAGGACAGGGGGCGCGTAGCAAGCTGGCCGCCCCCTGTCCTGTGGGGCAGGCGAATGGAGTGGGTGGCCTGCCCTCCGCTTGCGCTCCAGCCCTGAAGAGAAGTCTCTGGAAACTTACGTAAACTTAGAGCTAGCTGTTCCCAGAGAGCTAAATTTAGAGATGGTATTCATAGAACCCAGGGGCAGATGAGATCATTAAGATCAGAGCCCATCAAGGCCAAGAACAGATGAGAGGTTCATCCCAAGCATTCCATCCCATTAGTGCTTAGAGCATTGGTGGGGTCAGTTGCTCTGGTAGCGAATGAGTCTCACTTGTAGAGAGACGTGGACATGTGTCTTAGCAACACCCGGACTGGACATTTAGGATCAGACCATGTTGAGGGTGACATGGCATAAAAATGGGGGGGGGGGGGTTAGTTTGTTAGTTGCATTTGGCTCAGCTATGGGCATAGCTTTTGACTAAGCTCTTGCCCTTGCCATTAGCCATCCTGCTAGAACTGGCAGCTGGTCAGTTGTTAGACATTAAAGCTGTTAAGTATTTTCGTGTTTAGCTATTTAGACTGTTATTTTCTTTCCTGCACAATTTCTATGTATGTAATCTTTTGCACATGGATGAGAGGCTGTAATCTTTGAACAAGGATTTGCGATGTTATCATGAAAAGAGACCTACAGTGCATTCCTAAGCAGAGTTAGTCCCTTCAAAGTTTCCTGAAGTCAATGGCTTAGAAAGGAGCAACTCTGTTTTGGGTTGCTCTATTATACTGATCATCAGAATAAGACCCAATTGATTGGAAGCTCCGAAATGTCTGAAGTCTGACTATCAAGCAACATTAAATTCAACTTCTACAGCAAGCATGGAACTACGAAACTAAACGCAGGCGTCAAATAATACCCTAAAGAAATAGCAGAATTTTGTGAACTATGTGTGAACTCATTCTTTCCAATACAGGGATTAGAGTAACATATCATTCCTTCAAAAGATATAGCTTATTCCTTAAACATAGACAGCATTCACACATGTACCAAACCTGAGGGGGAAACATTTGAACACTCTGCTACTAACATGTAAAGTTTCTGTTTTTCAGCAAAGGAACTTCAAAGGGGAAATCTGGTGAGAAAATGCCTGAATTAGAATTTATCAATACATTTAATTATATCAGCCAGGAATTAAACAGAGTTAACACTTTTCTCTCCCAGTACAGGTGTGAAATCGTTTAACGCAAGTAGGTAGACTATGTTATCATCTGTTACAAATGTTGTGAAGGGTCAGTGCATACACCTTTATACTTTTGAATGTTGCATAGAAATGTCACAAATAGTATATTCTGCTTTTTGAACTCGCTGTTCCCATCCTCCGCCTCACCCAGTGTGTGGGGTGTGTGCACGCAGCACTGGTACATCTAATGCTCATCATGGCCTCATCTGTGTTTATTTAAATCTGGAGACGAGAGTCATGAATAGGCAGGACAGGTCTTTCTACAAACCTGAGAAAAACCCCAGATCTGCAGAACAATGTGAAAAAGCACTTTAAAAAATAGAAGCCGCACCAAAATCTTTAAGAAAGAAATTCCCTCTGTGGTAGCCATTGTACAGGTTGCTGTCAACCACAATACCAAGCCTTAGTTTTGTTCAGTAAAGGGCAGGGGGCAGGGCCCTTTCCAGGTCTGTTTTGGCCTGTGAGGGGCCACTCATCAGGCCCATCCCCGCAAGCCATCATTGGCAGGCAAAACTGCCCACAACGATTCAACTGCAGCCACCACATGAAAGCCAGTGTGGTGTAGCACTGGTTAGAGTTTCAGACTGGAAGACCCACATTCAAATCCCCACTCTATCCTGGAAGTTCACTAGATAATTTTGGGACAGCCTAGGCTTGCCAATCTCCAGATGAGGCCTAGAGATCTTCCAGAACTACAACTGATTTCCAGACTACAGAGATCAGTTCCTCTGAAGAAAATGGCTGCTTTGGAGGCTGGACTCTATGATATTATACCCCACTGAGGTCTCTCCTCTCCCCAAACCCCGTTCCCCCCAAGCTTCACACCCAAATCTCCAGGAATTTCCCAACCCAGAGTTGGCAACCCTAGGCCAGTCACACACTGACAGCTTTACACACCTAATAGGGTTGCTGTGAGGATAAAATGGAGAACAGGAGAATGCTGAAAGGTGTTTTGGACCCCCACCGGAGAGCAAGGTGGGGTATAAAATGAAATAAATAAATATAGCTGAAGACTGGGGTAGATAAAAGGTAAGTTGGCTGATGGGCGGGAAGAAGGAAACAGGGAAAGGAGAGAGGCTATGGGGACTGTCGGGAGGAGAGAAAGAGGAAATAATGAAGAGATTTCCCCTCCCCCAGGAGTCCTTACAGGTCCCCCACCTGTATATGTATATGGGTATATACTGGCCAAGAATTCTCTCTATACCACCGATGAAGGGGGATGGGTAGGCTGAAGCCACATATGTTTAATCAGGGCTTTTTTCGGGGAAAGAGGTGGTGGAACACAGTGGGTTGCCCTCAGAGAAAATGGTCACATGGCTGGTGGCCCCGCCCCCTGATCTCCTGACAGAGGGGAGTTTAGATTGCCCTCTGCCCTCTGCCGCAGAGTGCGGAGCAGCGTGGAGGGCAATCTCAACTCCCCTCTGCCTGGAGATCAGGGGGTGGGGCCACCAGCCATGTGACCATTTTCAAGAGGTTCTGGAACTCCGTTCCCCCGCGTTCCCCCTGAAAAAAAGCCCCGTGTTTAATCAATAAGACAGCACTTAAGTACTGTAAGATTTTGCTTTTGCTATAACTGGCCAATATAGCTATCCCCTTCTGGAATACATATGTTACATTTTACTCTTTCTTGGAAAGCCCAGAGCAGCTTATGGCCCGGGGGTTTTCAAGGATGGTCCCATCCAGATAAATTGATCAAGATCTGAAAATCAGAAATGGGCATATATTTAACCTGAATAGTTTGATACATGGAATTCATTGTATAATGTTCAACAGTTACCCCTTTATTTTCAAAAGCAAGAGTCCCCAGCCTTTTTGAACCGTGTGTCCACTTTTGGAATTCCAACATGAGACTGCAGAGGTGATGGTAGCTACATCTACAAAACAGCTGTCACAGAAGTAGAACCAACCACAAAATACCAGGAAGTATACACAAGTCTAATAACTCTTCAGTGTTTCAGTAAGAAGCTCCGATGCCCTTTTTATATGTTTAAAAGTATTTTCATGCATTCACACAGCTTACCTTCACAGAATAAAGATTTCTGTGCTATGCTGGTAGCTGCTGTCAAAGTAATTATTTTTAAATCTGCACAGCCAATCAGATCTCCAGTGGCCAATCACAAGCCCTGCTGGTCAAAAATCCCACTGGCCCTGCCCACTTTCTAAAAACATTTGGTGGGCACTAGGATAAGTGTTGTCTGGCACCTTAGCAACAACAGGCCCCACTCTGCCCCTCCTGATCTATAGGCTACACCTCTTTCTAACACATACCCTCTATTCTGCAGGGGGTTGTTCTTCTCACAACATGAGAAAATCCAAGTTGCCACTGGCACTTGGCAGAACAACAGAAATGAACAGATTTGATGTATAGAAGCATGTTACCTCTAAGCAGCTTCCAAGGCTAAAAAAGGTACTTTGTTAGATACACTGTCTGATTTTTTTTTTTACAGCACAAGGGGGAAAAGTTCTAAGATGTGCTGGTGACATCTGCTCGAGCAATTTACAGCTTGAAGCTGAAGATGGGCAAACTTCAAAAGGTCTGGCAGGAAGCCCTAACTGCAACAGTATATCCAAATCTTATGGAACAATTGACGCTCTTGCTGCTGGAGAGAAGCACAACCCACAATTGTTAGCGGAGACTGGTAAATGAATCCTATTGGAATCAATGAGAATCCTTCTCTTTATTTCACTCCACACATGTTGAATCTGTTAAAAGTCAGAATTTGATCTTCTTGGGCTCATATTTTGATATTGTTTTCACTGACCGGGTGAGGCATAAGCCAGGATATTGTTGGTTCAGATCGTAATTGGGGGTATTAGGCAAGCTACTTATTTTCTGAATCTACCCCTCCCCCAAGATAATGGGATGATAAAACTTGCCTATCTTAGCGCTCAAATAATGTTTATGAATTGCTTTGGCACAAAAGAACTTGGACCAGGATCTGAGATTTTTGAAAGTTACTGTAAGATTCGAGTCCAGTAGCACCTTAAAGAACAACAAGAGTTTTGAAAGTCAAAGCTCCCTTCATCAGATATTCTTCATTAGAGCTTTGACTATCAAAAGCTCCAAATCATGTTGGTCTTTAAGGTGCTGCTGTACCTGAATTTTGCTGTTCTGCTGCAGATTAACATGGCTACCTGCTTGAAAAGTTATTGTGACTCACTTTCCGAGAGTGCTGATAGTAAAACACCTGGGGGAAGTTCCCTCTGTCATATTCACTGTGATAACATGAGCATCTTTCTGATTACAATCTCTGTGCCTTTTGGATTTTCATATTGGTATATGAAAAGCCAACTTTAGGAATAATTTTCTATCCAATAGGCACAGAAATGATATTTTAGAAGATATTCAGGTAAGATTCTTAAATTTGCATTGTTTGATAGGGTGATTTTAAGGTCGCTAGAACTCCAATATGATTTTCATATTTGTATATGAAAATCATATTGGATTTCTAGTGACATTAAAAATGCCAGCCTTTCAAACAATGTACATTTGTGCTTGTGCATTCATAAGCTACAAGCTGCAGTTAATCTCTCTCTCTCTCTCTCTCTCTCTCTCTCTCTCTCTGTTATTTGAATTAATGATGGGGTTTAGCAATGTTTTTAATTCAAGACTTAAGGCCTTGCAGTTGTAGGAAGTGCAGAGACAATTAAAGATAACAACCCTTGTTTCTAAAAGTGCAGTTAGACATGCTGTGAGTAAAACAGCTGAGGGATATTAAAACTATCACAATGAAGACACTCACAGCTACAATCTCTAATGTGATATTAAACATATATTATAGAACACCGTAATTCTCATTACAGAAACTTGCTGAATCCTTGATTGTACTTTTCTAGAGATACCTTCACTGTGAAAATATATGGTCCAGGATCTTGTAAACAACAATATCCCATCACTGTCCTTAGTGGATACTGAAGAAACTTATCCATATCTGCAAAGCTTCTACTGTAGATCTGTCTCAGCCCAGGAAACCCAGTATATACAAGGTCCTTGTTCAGAGACTCATCAAAAGATTATATATATAGTCATGTAGCTGGCCATGATCTAGGAAATTTTCATGCTATTTACTGACAAGAAAGGACACAGATGTAGCATTTACATTTGGTACCTGGTATTCCCAGAGTCAATTTCCATCCAAAGTAGTAACTCCAAATATACATTGGATCATCACTGGTCCTTTATCTCTAATGTCTCCAAGTAACAGTATAAGCACACAATCTCTACAACAGTAAACAAAGGTAAAGTGTGCTACTTAATGGATGTGTACATTGCATAAGCACAAACTTGGACAATTTTGAGATCAGGAAAAGAAACTCTATTGAAAGGAAATAGAAGGTGGTGGCTTCTTGGGAGGCCTAGAGAATTGACAGTTAAGACAAAAGGTCAAACTACTATGGGAACTTGTTACGAAGAAGAGAATGTATTGCGGGAAATTCCCAAAGTACCTGAAAAGCAAAGTGTAGGTTCAGCTCTGCTCTTACCATGTACCAAAACAGCATACTCATTTTCACTATGAGGGCTACAGAGAAATAAGGCTAAAAGCAAGTTACTAAATAACTGTAGGGAAGGAGTATGATAATAAAAAATTGAGTGCTCAAGAATGATCCAGGCTAAATTTTCTGCTCATGCAAGGGATTTTTTTCAGTGGAACTGAAATTTCCTGCCTCTCCTCCCCCACTGGTTTCCCCAAAATGCTGTTCCTGGGAGACAGGGGCCCCCAGAAACAGCTTGAGAGGCAAATCAGAGGTGTACAGCAGAACAAGGCAATTCACCTTAAAAGTGATTGGGGGGCAATTTTGACAGGAGAGGTGATATGACATGAGAAGGGTATTGAGATTATCAGCTCTTTTTATAGTAAATATCTTTATTGGAAACTGGAAGTAGACAGACAGCAGACAGGCTCAACAGTATCTAATTTATACTCACAGAAACCACACCCACTTTTAACAACAACCAATAAAAGGTGAGCAGCTAGAATCCTGGGGCACAGCCAAAATATGTGATTGATCAGTCTACCAAACAATGTTTCTCATCCCATGTCCAGGCCATCACTGTGTCTCGATAGGCTGAGATCTAGCAAGCAAGCACTTACTATTATTGATCAGTAGAATAGACTTTTCATGCAATTCTACCTTTAAACACTTAAGCTCAATTTAGACACCATATTAAACCATGATTCCATTAAACAGACCTTGGTTTGTCTGGACGCGGGCCACTCCATTAACTATAACTAGTTAGTACCTGTCAAACCAGGCTAAGAAGTCAGGATCTGGCTGGTTTGCTAACTCTAGTTAACCCACAGTTTGTTAACTACAGCTAGTCTTAACTATGATTTAAGAAAAACGATGGTTTAATAAAAAAATACATTATACAAATGACTTGTGACTTAGTACTGTTTTTTTAATCAGACCAAAAAACACAGAAACACAATACTTTCTTTAATTTTTTTTTATTGAAAGCTTCATCAAAGAAAAGAGAAGTTTAAACCTAACATCCACTGATTTACAGAAAGCCCCAGGAATGGGGGAAATGGCAGCTATTAGGATTGTGATACAAATGAAAAAATGTAGAAAAAGACAATCTTCAGCAATACAGAACTTTTTCATGACATTTTGAAACATTAGCACATAGATGCCCTTACAAGTCAGAACCACTGTCTAATTCCTTTCAGAGGTTTTGTGGGCTAGTGTTCAGGAACTAGGGTGAGGGGATTTGCAAGGAGGTCTTTCCCATCTATATAATTAATTTTGAAGCCCTGATCTGATACTAACCCAATGGAAGCCTTCTCATTCAAACGGAAAAACAATTTAAAAATTGCTGCATGAGATCTTGAAACTTCCTGATTTTTTAAAAACATAAAACTTTTTTCCCTTTAAAAGTATACAAATGAATTTATTTGCTTTCCTGTCACTTAAAGGGAGGAGCTGTTCTAGTATGATCCATTAGCCCAATTATAAGATTGTACAAGCACTTCAATTAGTAGAGCTGTGTTCCCCATTCACTGGGCCATTTCACACAATCCTTGTTCTGTAACAGAGTATAGGTTGACTAGACCCATACGGCGCCTTTGCCAAAACAGTCAAATGAATGCTTTATGTAAAGCTCTGAAGACTCATCATGAGCAACATGGTCATTGTGAGTCAAGGCAGGAGATCACACAACCACCACACTGATGGCTTTAATTTCTTGCTTGTGGCAAGTAGATTGATAGTTTTCATCAGGGCTTTTTTCTGGGGAAAGAGGTGGCGGAATTCAGTGGGTTGCCCTCGGAGAAAATGGTCACATGGCTGGTGGCCCCGCCCCCTGATCTCCAGACAGAGGGGAGTTCAGATCGCCCGGCAATCTAAGCTCCCCTCTGTCTGGAGATCAGGGGGTGGGGCCACCAGCCATGTGACCATTTTCAAGAGGTTCTGGAACTCCGTTCCACCGCATTCCTGCTGAAAAAAAGCCCTAGTTTTCATCACAAGAAAGATGCTACTGGTCTTATAGACCTTACTTTGAAGCAACTGGTCAAGGTTGTGGAATCCAAAAGGAGAACCATTTTCTTGCCTCCATTTTATTTAACAAGTGAGTCCAGTCCATGATAACTGTGTTATCAGTTTGCATTTTTCCTTCAGTCACCTAAATGTCTAAGATCAGCACTTCTTGTACTTGGAAGGACATGGATGAAGAACTAAATTGCTTATTTCCCCTTTTGGCAAAGACATAGCACGTATACAACTTACATTTCAACCTACAATGCATTCAAGGTTTGTTGAACTGGCTCTTCTTCAGCTTTTAATACCAAATGACTTCAGGACTGGGAGGGCTTTTCTTGTTTCAAAAGTGAATGTCTTAAATAATAATAATAATAATAATAATAATAATAATAATAAAACCTTTCAGGATCAGAGCCTAGTAATCTGAACACAGCAAATTTTTCACACCACTTTATTTGGGTGCAAGAACCTCAAGTGTAATAGCTGTCAAAATTTAGACCACTTTATGTAAACACGAGAATTTTAATTTTCATGGAAGCAAACCCAACATTCATTTTACAGCCTTTGTCATACATTTTCATCATAAAAACAACAAAGAACGTATCAGTAAAAGTAAAAATACTGTTTATTTTCTGTAGTTTGAGGTATGAAGAGGAACTTGATGTTAGAATCCACTTTAGGTGATAGGACAACAGAAAAGGAGGGGATGTTTTTTCCAAAAAAAAAGAAAAGAAATAGCCTTCTTTCTGAAATTTGATGGTTCCTGAAATCCACTAAACAAGGAATAAGGAGATCTGCTGAATTACTGGCCCTCCTTCTGGCCAGGGATGCACATGGGTTTTAACATGCTCGATTATGTGTATGCTTTATTTAAAATGAAATGATTCACCTGACACTGTAGAGGAATGAGAGAGCATAAAAAGGGAGAGGTTCTCTGAAACATGCAGCGTGCTTTCCTTCACAATCCCATCACACCGTTAGAATATCCTTAGTCTATGTAGAGGACCTGTAAAATCCTTTACACCTGTGTACATCAGAACCAATTTCATGTTAAATAAAGCCTTGAAAAGAAATGTTGACCATGTATGATTTGAACACAACTATCTTCCAATTCCATATTTGGTCTCACCACCACATGGATTGATTCATTATGTTAAGCCCATTATCACACCTTTCACATGACTCTGACTATATAGGCAACAGCCTATGAGTCTGTTTCACTCATGTCAACCTCAGCATTATAATGAAGAGGATGATGGGTGATAAAAATACCTTCAGGCTTAAAAATTATGAACCAAGGCAGCTTTCTACATATTTCACATCATTTCTTCAATACCATAGACAACATAATTTAGCTCAAAATACTGTGACATATTAAAAATAAACTTTATTACACTGCAGGCATTATCAAATCTGCTGAGTGTGGTAGCCATACATACATAAATACCTTTCCTTCTTATTTTCAATAATGTAAAATGCATTTTAATGCTTAAGCTCATTGCAGAATCCCTTGTCTGTCTGATCACCAGTTTTTCCTACTACTCAGATGTGAACACAACTATAGCAGAACATAATACAATATAAAGGAGGCATCCAAGACATCCAATTCTGTTTCACAATGGAACTTTGAACTATCGTAACAAGACACTCTAGTCTCAGCTTCTTAGCAAACCAGAGTCATGCATTTAGGAACCCACCACTAGGAACATCTCCATGGATTATCTAAAGTAGTGTCCAAAATTGGAGGGGCGGAGGGAGGGTCACTGAAAGCATCAACAAGAAAATTAGAATAGCTTCTTTTGGCATCTTTTAGACTAACATCTCACTCCATAACCAGTTATGATCAAATACTTGGAATAAAGTAAACTGGGAGAAAATTGGCTTCAATCAAAATAGTATACTTTGGCTGAACTGAGATATGGATTATTTTAAAGGACCACAGTCCTCAGACTATTTGTTTTTAAATAATGTAATGTTAAGAAATATGCAAACTGCAAGAGTCTGCATGGTGCAGAGTGATAGGCTAGGACTGAGAAGACCAGGTTCAAATCTCTACTCATACATGAAGCTCATTGGGTGATCTTGGGACAGCTATGCCTAAACTACCTCATGGGGTTGTTCAGAAGATAAAACGGAAGAGGAGAGAACCATATATGATGTTCAAATCCCTTGGAAGAAGTACAAGATACAAATATAACCAAATGGCAATACTGACACACAACTACGAATCAGTTGTGCAGTATCATCTGAAAAGCTCTCCTCAGTAGCTCAGCTCCATGTTGGCATATGGATGTTGGCATCATATGGGATTACTGTCTTCATGCCAGCAACCCCATTTCCTACACAGCTGATGCTAGTGTTGTAAGTAGCAACAGACATGGTGATGATCTAAAGCAGGGGTCCTCCACTTGGTGCCAATGGGCACAATTGTGCCCACCAATACCTTTCCTGGTATTGAAAGTTGGTGGGGACAGGGGGGCTTTTGCAAAGCATGGCCTCTGATTGGCTGTTGGAGTATTGATTGCAGATTTTTAAGAACATTGCTTTGGCAGAAACTGCTTCCACAGCACAAGGATCTTCACTGTGTGACTGAAGGTAAGCTCCAGCAGCCATTTTGTGGCTGGCTCCGTCTCCTGCAGCAGCCATTTTGTGGCAGCCATTTTGATGCTGTGCCCACCACACTATAGGATTGCTGTGCGCACCACACTGTAGGGTTGCCAGGTCCCCCGACCCCCCGTGGGAGATCAGAAGCCTGGCACCTACCTTACAGAGACCCTGTTTTTGTTACACGTGTGATCCCAGGCTTGTGCAATGATGTCATTTCCTGGAAGTGACGTCCTTGCACGAGTCAAAGGATGGCATGGGAGCACACCCACTCTCACCAGGGGGCTGATTGGCCTGCTGCAGGGTGTGATTCGGCTTGAATTGGGCCCACTGCGGGGTGTGATTTGAGCTGAATCAGGCCGTTGTGGGCATGAGAACTCGGTGTGCTGCCCAGGGGGCACCCCAGGAACCATGCTCCTACACCGGCCAGGTAAGTGGGGGCGAGGGGGAAGGGTGGGAGCAAGGGATCCCCTGCCCTGGGCAATGGAATTGCACCTCTACCACACTGTGTCAGAATTCCAAATGTGCTCACAGGCTCAAAAAGGTTGGGGACCTCTAATCTAAAGGAAGTTGTGCTTGCAGAATCTTCCTGTGCATTGTTTATTATTCCGGGCTAGAGATGGGCACGAACCAGAAAAAAAACAAACCGTGCAGTTCGTGCTTCGTCATATTTCATGAACCACAGACTTTCACGAACCTGCTCCGGTTCGCGAACCAGTTAGTTTGGTTCGTGAAAATGTCACATCCAGGTCAGCAGAAGGTCTGCAGGAAGTCCATCCCCTGTTGCCTAGGAAACTGATTGATTGGCTCCAGGCTGTGTGCAGTGACAAACCAAAATATGAACCAAACAAACCAGCCTAAAGTTCATGGCGGTTCGTCAGAAATGGGTTCTGACAAACTGCCGGTTCGTGTACCATGAACTGGCCCAGTTTGTCACGAACATTGGTTCGTATTTCGGCTCATGCCCATCTCTATTTCTGGCCTATATATCAAATTTAGGATGTGAGATTATTAAAATAGAGAAGATATGAGGTCTGGGGTCCTTCCATCCATTGGTGTAAATGCTATTTGGTGCCTGTGTAAGTATGGGCAAAGAAAGCATGAAGCTTCAGAATGTGGATCCAAATGGGTCCATTTTTCCTGCCAACTGGATCAATAAAGTATGGATATGCAAATTGCATCCATGTACCTACATTTTAACTCTTGTTCTTAGAACTGAAGAATCTCTGTGCAAAAATGTTTCTAATATTATTTTAGGGAGTGTAACATAACTCGAAACTGGTAAGGAAATGCTTGATAAAGTAAATTTCCTCAAACTAATGTTTCTTTGGAAGAAGATATCCTTCTTATTTGAAAATATCAGTGGGTTAAAAAGAAGAAGATGCAACTAATATTCACTAAGAACCTATGTTTAGCTAACAAACCCTTTACCCTTTTGAGGAGCACCATGCTGGTGTTCTGAAACATGCATTGAAATTAGGGCTATAATCCCCCAAGCACCTCTGGGGAATAGGAGGGCTTGCCACGGGCATGGCAGGGGTCTCTTTCCTCTCCCGCAAACAGCTGCACCATGCTGCATTGCAAACTGCTTCTGTACTCTGCAAAGTTGAAAAAAAATAGCTTGCTGTGTGGCAGGAAGAACTGCTGTTGGTAGGAAAGTTGAGATAAAAGCCTCACCATGTGTAGAGATCTTATTACGTGGTGATGGATCCCAAAATACTGTTCTGCTGGCATAAAGGCAGTTCCATTGGCAGAGGAGGAGGGGGTGAGTTTTGACACTTAGTCCCTCCTGCTAAAGTCCCACACTTTGCCCCCTTTCATGTTCTGGAGGGTCCCTTGACCTTGAGGAGCAAGATTGTAGAGGGCTCTGTAAGCTGTAATAGGAGCGGTAGGGGAAATTGAGGAAGTCTTGCGTCACTGACTTCACTCAGCTGGCAGTGCTTTGGATCCTGCATATGGTTCTTAAGTTGAGGACCCTGATGGTGATTGAAAGTACCATCAACTCATAAGCGACTTATGTCAATCCTGTAGGGTGTTCAGGGCAAAAAACAGAGGTGGTTTGCCATTGCCTGTCTATGTGTAGCAACCCTAGACTTCCTTGGTGATCTCTCCTCCACATACTAATCAGGACCGACCCTGCGTAGCTTCTGAGATCTGATAATATCAGGCTAGCCTGGACCATCCAGGTCAGGGATGAACCTTACAGGACTAAAATTCATGGTCCATTCAGTTGTTCATGGAAATGTTGAATGTTTTTTTTTAATGGGGAGGTTTTTTTTTTTTTTTTGAAGAATAAAGGCTTTTATACTGGGTGGTATCCTACCTTTGGCTAGAATAATTTCCTCCAGGCTAAGGAACCTTCCTCTGTTAGGAAAGGCTCTCTTGGCTGAAGGATGGCTTAAAACTTTGCTTTAGTGAAGTGGTAGGAGACAGGCCACTGAGAATTTCCACAGGCAATGAAAGATATTTTTCCAGCCACTCAAGATACTCAGGTCTGCTTGACACCAAAGTATTAAATCTTCATCCTGCAAATACTGAACAAATGTTTTGTGACTCCCTGAACCAACAGGAATACTCACATGCCCAAAGCTAAACAAAAAACAAAAAACCCTTAATAAGATTAAATTAAGAATCAAGGCTTGCCCTTTGGTTTTCTCAGGGTCTGTATGTGATTCCGTGGCCCCTCACTCCAGCACAGTCCCATACAGGCATGAAATTATCTTCAAGTTTTTAACCAATTCTACGGAGTCTAGCAAAATGAGGTAACGAATCAGTGAGTATTTGTCTTTTCCTTTTACGAAATGCTTGTATAGTAGATGCCAAACAAACTCCCCAAGTGATAGGACCCTCAAAGTAATAAGTATTGTCCAATTATTTTGCCTTAGTAAAGAATCATTCTGCATGATGGTTTAATCTTTTTGCCAACCCCCCCACCCCCAAATCCACAGACATCAAAAGGTTCAGAATGTATAAATAAAGCAGCAGAGTTCTGAATAGAAACAGGCAGGTACCTCAGCAGATCCGTCAGCCACACGGTAGCTACCCTCGCAGCCTCATCGTCAAAAACAACGAGACATCTCTTTGCACCAAACTAGAATTTATACAGAAACAATAATAAAAAAACCCATCTTGCTTCTTTCATATACATCAGGAATTGTGCCACGGAAGGATAATCTCTATTTATACACACAGAAAAAGACAGAACATAAAGAGGAAGAAAAATAAGGCTGGCTGGATTTTTTTTTTTTGCCCACATCTTTTCCAGCAGGCTGCTCACACTTTCCCAAAGGAAAAAAAAGAAAACAAAATCAAGTGATGCTTGCAGAACATAAACAGCGATGGCCAAGCGCATGAAGGAAAGGAAGAAGCTAGAAGTCTTTACAGAATTGTTTTTTCCTGTGCTATTGCCCTTTTAGTCAGAATTATCCATGTGTAATTACTAAAACTACGTGTTCTTTAGAATCTCACATAATCAAGTCCTCTTTCTATGCTAGTTGACCAGATGACATCCTATTTTTAAAGTGTTGCATATTTAGCAGCCATTTGTTTGGGTAACCCAACCCCATCCCCACCCCAAAGGAGATACTACAGTAAAAATAAGGAATTAGTACTCTTAAAAAAATACTTGCTTCTCTAGAAAGTCATTTTAAAGTAACCACAGAGGCCATTGTGTAATCCTCTGAGAGTGTTCCCATAGACCACTTATTTCATTTTACTGGAGCATTTGTGGAAGTCTTGTTCAGTGGATTGTATTCTTAATATTACATGTCTGGTTGCTCCACATTTCCCAATATGGTTACCCTGTTTTGAATACACCACAGTAGTTGTGGTGAAACCTGTCTCTTATCCCCCAAAGGATGACCATTTCAGTCATTTGGTTTATGTTTTTTTTTTAAGTGCTTCCTTTGTTAGGTCTTTCTGCCTGCTTTAGAGAAGGAATCTTGTACTTGCTCATCAAGTTCTGGTTGGGGGAGGGGGGGCAGAAGAAGAATCCAGACAATCACCTCTGACGTGCTCATGTTCAACTCCTAGCCATTTAAATAATGATTGCACGCAAAAGATTCCTAAAGGATCGTACGCGTTGCAAACTAGGGGGAACCAGTGGAGGATAAGGAAATTGGGGGTGATGGTAATGCATATTTCTAAAAACATTTCTTCATAAAATTCTATGGGGAATTGGCAAAATTTTGAGGGGCTTTCCCTACTGCCAGCCTTTCCCCCCAAATTGTCACTGAATGACACCCCCCTCTTTTTTGGAAAAAGGTTACATTTTCTTAGACCATCCATATATAGATTCCATATATTTTTTTTCTTTCTTTTAAAAATAGGTTTAAATTGATTCAATTTACTTGCTATTGTCTTTTTGCCTAATCAAACTAATTAGTGATTGTCAGCAAACATATTAAGACAACAGAAAGTCAGTTAGTATAAAGTGACTGTTAACTTCATGCTTGCATGAGAGAATTAATGTGAGCAATTTTTTAAAAACGTTCTTCTTGTACGGGAGAGCTAAATGAAACATTGATCGTCTCTGCCTTCAACAGCATCTTCTAAGTGACTTGAATGCACCACCAAAATGCAAAATGAAGGTGGCTGGAAAATGACAGAGGGAGAAGGGAGGAAATGAAACCCATGGGATGCAATGAATAAGGAAGACCGCAGTTTCAGTACCAAAGGAACCAGATGATGAAGCAGAAAAGCTCAGCAAAGTTAAAATGCACCTGGGTAGAAACATCGGCAATCCCATACCTTTCTCATGCTGTGAAATCCTGCTAAGTACCAACTACTCAGACCTTTCCATTAGAAGCCTAAGTATGTAGGATGCAAAACACCAGTGGAAGATAGTTTAAACAAACATAGAGTTAAGAACTGGTCCGGCCATGTAGGTCAAATAAAGATTTTTTTTTTAAAAAAAGGAAAGAAACAAGAAAAAAACCTCTATCTTCTGGACTGTGGTAGGGTGTCATTTCATCTTTGGTATAAAATAGGCCATCCATAGGCTGCATTTGATCACAACTAGGAAAGACTACAGAAATTGTCAACAATTTCTTCTAGCTATTGCTTTTTTTGCACTTTTTTGACCATAAGCTCCTATCTACTAAGTTTTTCCCCCCCAATGCTCTTAAGCTAGGTGTTTGCAATGTGACAAGCAAAGCAGACTAAAAAATTTTTAAAGCTCATAAAAAAGACTGCAGATAAAAAGCACTAATGCTTTTGCCAGCGATCACGCTTTGTAAATTAAAAAAAAATCTCCATCCTGCAAGAAAAAACCCGCATTCTTGAAAATGCAAGCTGATTCCCCCGCCTCAGTTCAATAACTTTATTGTAAAACACTTTATGCCTTCTAGATTCTTCTCTGTCAACACTTAAGGAAGTTCATTAAAGTCTCAGCATTTTATTTGATTCTTGAAGTTGCCACAGTTCCTTTATCAACAGTGTTTTCTTCAAAAGAAGAAAAAAATGTTTTCTGCTAAACGGTACAGTTTATATTTTTTTTGTTCACCCTAAAAATCCAGTCTATGAAACTTCAGCACCAGTTAACACCGGTGTGCACTTGAATTCATTCTCCTTTCTTCTACCAAGACGTTGACAGCTTGCCTTGAGAGCCTTTGACGTCCTTAAAATTAAGGCAATTAAGATTCAAGATAAACCTTACCTAAACTTTTCTTTAAAAAAAAACTTCCAAAAATAAAAGACACATTGGGTTTCAACAAGAAGGGGGGGAAGAGTAGCTGATTTCTTGAGGAAGACCATTAATTTTCATTTCAGTTTGCTCCCTCTTGACATTGTCGGCTTCTCTATTGTTGTCTTGAAAAAAAATCTATCTACACTTCCAAGTAAATTCTGAATTTCAAATGTTCATCCAGATGAAATATCAACCCAGTGTTTGGCCGTGGGTTCTTTTCTTTAATAAAAAAATAGCAAAAATAAAACTATTGGACTACATGACTGAACCATTTGCACAGCACATATAAACACTGTTTAGTTTGTTGTTGTTGGGTAAGGTAGAAAATGAAAAAAAAATTCTGTTGATGCCTGTGCAAACTGGAAGCCAACTTCTTGTTCAGTGAAGTTTTTCCATTCAAGGCAAACTTTTCAGACCGACATTCTTCAGTCCTGTTTATTGTCTATAAATAGAAAAGAAACAAATTAAAGTCATCATTTATTTAAAACATTTATTTAAAACATTAGCCGCCTTTCCTTCAAAGGTGGTCAAGGCAGCTTACAATGTAAAATGTAATTATGTACCTAGTTCTCTGTCAAATGGATACAAGCAAAACTAACTTGTCAGCAATTTTAATAAGGACACAGGTCCTAAGCTAAAAATGGGAAGGCAGAAATTGAGAACTTGTAAAGTTTTTGACATGCATAGTCCTCAAGAGGGGGAAGTTTGTATCAGTTAATACTATGGTTAATAGGAAAGAGGGATAATACTGAAGTCAAGGACCAAACATAAGCTTTAACTCTACACTGACATACCTATAATTGTAGCTTGTATTCTGAAAGCATTAATACGTTCCTAGCTGCCAACACAAATTCCCACCTACCCCCTCCTCAATCAGAGGATGGTTTAAGGTATCTAAAGGAAGGAATTCTGATATTTATTGTCTTTGTAAGCTACTCTGCAGCTAACAATAAAACCAGAAATGTACAATAATGAATTATTATTAAAACAAAGACAAAAATAAAGTAAAAATAAGGTACAGTAAAATAAAGGAACCAATCAGTAAATTCCTCTCAGACCATTCCAGGAAAGAAATGTTTTAAAACCAGTCCAGAAGATTGGTCTTGTTCTCTCCAGAATTTGGGAGTAGCTGCTGGAGAGGACCTACTACTAGTCTAGACTTAGATAAGTTTGGTTCCTGCATAGTCTCAAACGATGTCAACCCAGAATCCCCCAAGGCTAACTACCCCAGAATGAAGGGGGTATGGCAAAGACAAAAAAAGAGGCAGAAGGAGGGTGGATTTTAATCCAGAAAACATCAGGTAACCAAAGAGGTTCAAGAAAAACCTTGTGTGTGAAAATATCAAGGTCAGTATAAAAAAAACCCTAAAAATATATTAAATTACAAAATATTCAATCCAATTCCAAATATTAAAAACTGTGTATTAAAAATTTATTAACTTTGGTTACATATATGAGTACCCTGACCAAGATAGCACAGGTGAGCTTGATCTTGTCAGATCTCAGAAGCTCAGCAGGGTCAGCCTTGGTTAGTAATTGGATGGGAGACCTCCAACAAAGACCAGGGTTGCAGAGCTAGACAATGGCAAATCACCTCTGTTAGTCTATTGCCATGATAACCCTGCCAGAGGTCAACAAAAGTCAGCTGTGACTTGAAAGCACCACTCCACATATATAAATACCTTCCCCTAGTGCAAAATAAAAATTCAGAACAATTTCATATGGGGATGTAACACAAAATTACTTATTGTACCATCCCTATAAGAAGAATATTCTGTGAGTCCAAAGTAGCAAGGAAGCTACCCGTTATCCAAATTATAATTCCATATTTTTGAAAACTTGGCTCCCCATTCTGGAATATATTGAGAAACTAAACTCTACTGATGGATTACGGTTTGATAAATCCTTATATGAATTGTTAGGATAATACATTGAGGTATTTCATTTTGTTGATATAACTTCCAACCTTTGGTACAAGTGGTATCATATTTACTCTGTAACATTTTTAGAAACTGTATATAGCTAATGTTAGTCGGTTTGTTCTTATTGACCTTTCTTCTTGTTTCACACTTGCATGTAGTTATATCTTGCAATCAACAAATATATATATATATATTTTAAAAAGGAAGCTACCCGTTAAACTTCTGCATGAGTTACTACTCTGGCTTAATCTTCCAATCAGGAGACAGGCCCAGATCAGTGCTTCACACAGAAACACAGGTGTTAAGCACACCAGAGAAAATGTAATTTTTACTCTTTGACTCTAAGAATAAATCTTTTCAACTGTGGCAATAAAATATATTTTGAATTCAGAAAAAAAAATTCAAGAAACTTATGAGAAGTCTGGGGAGAAGTTGGCCTTTGTTCTGGAAGATGTAACCAGATGTAACCATCATATATTCATTGCTTAGTCTTAGCAAATTTCCATTTCTAAGCCTTGCTGTGAAATGGAAACAGAATTCATCTACCTCCCATTGTTTCAGGATGGTAATTTTAGGGCATGATAAGTACTGCCAGGAGAGTGGGGTATTCCATGGAGCAGGACTTCTTCCCCTTCTCTGAGCCCCCCAAATTCTGATCAAAGGACCCTCAAGGGTAAAATGGGGATCTGTGGTGGGAAAGAAAATAGTGGTAGGAAGGGGAATTCACAGAAATCACCCTCCCTTAATGCCTTTCCGCAGACATACCTGTGGCTATGCCAGCGCAACAGCACCCTAGAATCCAGCCCATAGACTGTAGAGTTTTTGGCAAGTATATAAATATAAAATAAATATAAATGATCTGTAGCAAAAAGACAGGTTATTGTTTTTTAGCCACATCTCTCTATTAAATGCAGCACTGCAAAATCTAGATAATTCTCTGAATTAAATGGGATTACTGGAGTGCATTTGAGAGAAACTCGTACCTGTTCTACAGGTCAATGAACGTCATCAGCTTACTTTGACTGTTGATAGGAATATGCAGATGCATGTTCACTGGATGTTTCTACTGCCATTTGTTGCTGCTGACCACTGGCTTCCTGTGATGAAGGTGCTACTGTCTGTGCAGAGGTATCGGCAACAACACCCTAAAGAAGGAGAAGAAGCAGAAAAATAGGAGCCCAAAAGGGCCTTACTACTTTTACTAATGTCAATGAAGACGGCCATCACAATCTTACCAACTTCATGTGGAGTTGTACGGTTGCTTTGTTGCCAAGAGTGTCAGGGATATCAAAAGCCACATGCTGATATGACATAAATGCTACATATTTAAAAAGAGAGGCATGCCATGATTACTGTTTTGCAGAGAAGGCCAGAAAAGATCTTTTCCTTATAATGCTGTACTGGAATCCACAAATTGTGCACTGTTATACTTTATCACGTGTAGGTGACTGGCCTGATCTCGATCTCACTGAGAATGTGGCACTTCCCCGGCATGCAGCAATGCTGCTTAAGACGGGTGCTGTGTATTGCCGCTCTGGAAGGAGGGAGGCACTACCACGACCCTGTCCTTCCATATTTGGGGGTGGCTGGGCGGGGCAGAGCAAGAGCCTTAGGAGGCTGCGCTGCCCTTGCCCAGCTGCAGTTGTTGAATTTGCTCGGCCCACCCTCCTCACCCCATATTGGTGCAGGATTAGCCAGCTGCTGTTATTAGCCAGGTAGGAATCCCCGCCCTTTTCAATTTGGCACGACGAAGAGAGGTTTTTTGCCTACCTTGCACCAATGTTGGGGAATGAGGTTATTGGCTTAGGGTGGTGCCTGATAGCTGTGTCATGGCAGGTTTGGGTTTCAGATAGGGTGCGGGCCGGTGAGCACCCTTGGTGCTTCCCCATTCGTGGGAAGAGGGGCCTGCTCGAGGGCCTGGTACTGCTTTGATGGCTGCCAGAGGCAGGGGCAGGCTGCCTTCGGGAACCCCCGCTTGCGAGTCCTTCCCTCACTGCTATACGGCTGAGGTGTTAGGAGCTAAAGAGGGGGATGACCAAGTTTGCCTGGTCGGCTAGGTCCACACCATCCAGAGGATGGGTCACACCTGGGGCTTCAGTGCTCACCCAGACAGGTCAAGGTGGCGGTCCTGGGTGGACCCCGTGGCTTGACCTGTACCACTTTAGGCTCTTGCTGCTGTTATTATTGTTAGTTGTATATAGTTAATAAAGTGGCCCTTAGATCCAACTTGGTGTCTGCCTCTTCACATTCCGACTAGGGTGGCAGTGGCCGGATATTTGACTCAGTGGTATTGTTTCCCTTTTCATTGCAGTGAGATCATAATCGAGCCCTGCCAAATAGGAATATTGAGATTGTGACACACAAAGGGGGGGGGGTTGAATCTATATCATGCTTTGAACAATATCGTAAGGGTCTTTGACTCATGTAAAAAGTACTTCCAGTGGAAGGAATGCAAAGGGTTGAGGAAGAAAATATCACAGCAACGTGTAGTGATTTGCTGCGGCATCGTTTGCTGGTTTTTGAACTGAATTTAGAATTTGGAGGAAAAGAATATTTTTGCCACCAGAGCTATTTTGAAAACCAAATTCATTCTTCCAAAGAATAGTTCTTGAGAGCTTCAATACTTTTTTTTTTTAACTTTATTCATGTCCTAGTAATGGATCAACAGGTTAAAAATAATTTTCCAGTAGTACTTCATTGTTCAACACTCAAAGCCTTACCCTTGAAAACTCAAATTTGTTCTTGTTACAGTCCTGTAAAACTAGCTGATGGATCATTCTGGATTTTATTTATTTATTTATTTATGCTGGTAAGGTAGCCACTTACTTTTTAAAGTGGAATTTAGAATCTCAATTCAGAAAGCATTTTTTTAAAGAAAAATTGTAGCATGGTGTTCTTTTATAAAGATCAATGAAGAGTGTTCAAAAGAAGTGTTATGATAACGTTGACAGCAAAACATGATAGAGTGAAAAACCATTCTGTTGCAAAGATTTCAAAAGATGGATGAAAACAGTAGTGATATATCTGAACACATGGGGTGATCATTGAAGAATACCAATATTTGCAGACAAAACGGTGTAAAAGAAAAAGACTCAGTGCATGCAGCCCCAATATAGATATATAGTGGAGGTGTGGTTACACAGCTGCTGGGGGGGAAAAGCATCTTCAGCTAGCCAAGAAGTAGTGACTGCATCTACTCTACAAGGAGGCATAGATCAAGAAGACACAGACACTGAGTCCATGCTGTCCATCACATATAATTGGGTGAAAAGTGGGCTATAACAAAACTGGGAGGAAATATATGAATTTAAGAACGAAAGCCAACTTTTTCCCTACTCACAAATCCTCTCCTTCCCTATTCAGAAGGCCTTATGAGGATGAACAGCAGAGGAGGTCAGACTGCAGCTCTCTTGGTAGCTTGTACTCTGTAGTGCCAACAACATACTTACTCATTAGACTGACATCAGCGGGACTCAGCTCCATGGAGGGAGGGAGCAAAATCCTTCATCGAGGATGAAAAAGCACTCAGTCAGTGCAGCATCCTCCAGGTCTGTATATACAAGAGGATGGTTTCCTTTGCTCAGACATAATTTCTGGTGGCTTGTGGCCTTCAGCAATCTCTACTGGCCAGCGTGGATAAAAATCAATGATTTTTTTTAAAAAAATCAAAAAATCGATTTTTGAAATTTAAATTGGATTTTTAAAATTTATATCTGATTTTGTATGATAAAATGATTTTTAAGGAAAAATCTATCTAAAGATAGTTTCCTATTTAAGATATATTATAGCCCAAAGGTTTTTCATCATAAAATAAGGATTAATTTTTAATTCTGTAGTATGAGACTGTATATTCATGTTGAAATATTTTTGTAAATGAATTCCATTAATTCTTCCATTAGGGATCCAGACTTCTCCCAGAGGTTTCTGTAAGATTATTTGGGGTAATTTTTCTATTTATCTAGAAGATACCATCACAGATGGTTTTGTAGTTCTCAAAACTGTGAATTTGTGTCTGCCGAGATAACATGCCCCTTCTTAACAGCAAATATGTTTTAAAATAGACACACATAGTTGAGAAAGAGACGTCAATCCTATTGCTCCTCTACACAGAATCAACCTCTTACCTCTTAAGTGCTAACTTTCAAGAAGTTCAATGAATAGAAGATTGTTTGGGGTGGAACAGATCTGGATAAGAGGAGATGTTAAGAACTAAGGTCGCTTCCACACATCCTTAATGAGATGGCTTGCCAATGGAACTTTGGAGGGTTATCTCACTCAGTATACACATCACCGTTTCCCATGCGCGAACAGGTCATGATGATCCCAGTTTTTAAGTGCTTTTTTGTGAAACCTGTTTTATTCTGTTTTCATTTCTGATGCCGTTTTTTCCCGAGGGATTATTACTGTATCAATGCACGTGGAGGCTTTTTGTGCTTTTGAAGTGCCCTCCCACAGATCTCCAACCCTTCCTCTCGCCATTACCCCTCCCACACATGCATCTGGCTTGCATGCATGATCGTATAATTCTTCCCCTTTTTTACTTTTTTAATGGCCCTTGAGCTATTATGATATCTAAGTATACAAAGGGAATCATACTGCAGTGCTTGCTACATTGGATTGCTCAGCAATCAGAGTATCAGCCTAGGATCAACACTGAAAACAGAATGTCATTTCTGATTTTATTTCAAACTCTCAATAAGGCCTGTTGTTTGGGAAAATACAATGGGCCCTAGCAGCAGTCCCCCCAGCCTCTCCCTGTGGCATCAGTCAAGGGGGGGATCGGGGAAGAGAGTGGAGGCTCTCTTCTCCTCCTCCAATCCCTTGGCCACCACTTGGCTTGTGCACAGCCCTCCTAAGGTCCCATGGAGGCGGTGGGACCTTGAGAGGGCCTCGCCACTGTGACTTGCTTCTTATTCCTGCATACCGTGCCTCCACAGGGATAAGGAGTGAGTGGTGGGGAACACAGTTTGCCTTTTATACAGTGGGATATTCAATTGCACGATTGCACTACTCTACTGTTCGCATATTTATTAAATACTTTTGCATTTAAAACTTCGAGCAGGAAATCAACGGCAGAGAAGGAGTACTACGCATGCAAATGCTGAAAGACAGGACAATGGTATAGCGGAATCCCACATGCACTCAAAAAAAAAAAAGAAAGTTGAGTGGGAATGCACCAACGTCATTTGTGACAAGGCAAAGATAAAGAACATGTTTTCTGTTTTGGGACTTTTTTTCCCCTGCAACAGACACCCACAAAACACGCATGAGGACAGTGCATGTAGAAGATGAGTTCTTTAAAGTGGATTGGGACTGGCAAACCCCCAAAAATTGGAGTGTGTGGAAGCGACCTAAATGTGAGGAGCAAGGGGCAAGCAGTACAAATGAAAGTGAAACTTTTTGAGCAGAATATTTCAGAAGTCTTGAGATCTTTGTGATTGTTGCCTGAGATTTATCATATTATTCTCTCTCTTGAAGAGAAAACCTATAATGGCAGCAGGCCAGTTTGAGAATATTTTTAACTCATGCGTTAACAAACATAGATGTTTAAGCAAACACAAAAATACATATGCTATATAATGCTATTGTTTTAGTTACATAAAACAATGTAAATGGTTATTGTTATTGTTAAAGATTATTTTTCTTCTTCTAATTAAGTATAGCAGAAAAGTTGTCCAAATATGAATGATTAACCTATTAAACTGGAGAAGGTTCACCTTACAATGATTTCATAATTATCTGTTTCAAATGGCAATTAACCAGTCATTAGTTTTCTGATGTAAAATTAACTAGAGAGCTATGGTTCTAAAAATGAAACCTTGCCTGGGTTGCAAATATTAAGGTTATAAGTTATAACAACCAGCAAGAATGAGCCTTTATGTAAAAAACCATGATCTGAATCGAGTCTTACTGACTAGTCATTTAAATCATGAATGAAATTGTGATTTAAATCAATTTCCTTTAAATCAAATCCATCCTGCTATCAGCATAAGTCTTATGCTAAAGGAAACATCCAAACCTTGGGGTGTTCATCTCTTTTGAATCTTGAATTTTGCAGTCCAATGGTCGGCTTTTGTCCCCTTCGTCATTCCCCATCTACTTCCCCACTACTCCGGCCACTTAATGAAGAGTTATCTCATGGAACATTCTACTCCCTCTTTGATAAGCAAAAATGTTAAACCAAGTGAACTTGCCACATCATCTCTAAAGTGAGATAAAAACAAGTGGCCAATCCCACCTTTAAGAGCAGTTTGGGATTCTAATGAAATAGGATTTACATGTACAAACACAAATAGACTTACTTCAAGAGGGACAGCTGTTGGAGGCACAGGAGTGTACTGGGGAATGTAGGTCCCTTGCATAGGTGCAGCAGCCGTCATATACTGGAATAAAGCAAAAGCAAATTTAATTTTGGAAAATCCAAGCAATGGAAAAACTTGCTATACACATTGAGTTAAATGTTCACCATGCTGTACTCTATTAATCAAGCAAATAATATTACATTCAGTTAGGCCTCCAATTCAACTAAAGAATACCAATATATGTCGGTAGAAGTTATAACTACCTGGTGATATCTTATCACTGAGTAGGTTTGTCACTGTAACCCCACCACCACACTATATTTGCATTACAAATAAATTCTATCCATCCTAGTAGAGCTGCAGTTGCTATTTTACATAAATGAGCTACCATATGATAAATTGTTGTCTAACAAGCCCAGTTGTGTGAAACTGTTTTATGTAATAAAGAATAAACAATCCAGTTATGCTCTTTTAATGTCCACTGATTCTTACTGCAGAGCTAAGCATATGTTGAAATCTTGCCAACTGAAACTTTTAGGTAGCTGAAAATGCTCAACATTGGCTCGATAACACCCAAAGCATATACTGCTGAATATATTAATTGATGTAATAACATGGGGTGAGTTTTAAGATGCTTTCAACAGAGACAGCTAAGCACCCATGTTCACAGAGCTATGTGGCACAGCACACACTTCCTTGTTGATTATACATAAGAATCTAAAGGATATTTCATGATAAAAATTCAGGGGGACTAACAGATTTGGGAGTAATAAAACTGAAACCGGTGTGATTCCTCCTCAATAGGCAATACCTTACTGATTTATTCCCAAATGATGGAGACTTATTTTAGAGTAAACCACACTGAATCCAATGCAACTTACATTTGGGAAAGTACAATAAGGATCTTGGGAAAGTACAATAAGGATCCATGCTACTTTACTATTTAAATTAGAACAATTAAGTGTCTAGAGACCTGAAGAGAAAGAATAGCAGGAAAAAATAAAAATAAACTAAAATAAAGTGAACAGATGTCTCAGAGTTTTCCCTTTCGTAGCTGACACAGCTAAATTGATTCTCTTCTATACGTGAATTATTTTTAATTTCCACGAAGTTTTCCTTCCTATCAACATCTAAAATCCTACTGGAAAGCTCTTGCCCTCAAGTGCTATAAAACAGTCCTTAATTACAAGTGTTTTTCTGACTCTCTTACAGCATCATTCCCTTCTTGCTTTGCTTTCACTGAAACTTGGTTGAAGGCAACAAATTGCTCAGATCCTTCAATGTCGTATCAGTATTAAGTTGTCACATCCAGACATTGCTTTGTTTTGCCACTATCCAATTCTAGCTCCATTCACTGACAAACATACTCAGCATTGTTGGATTGACTCTTCCAACCCCTGTTATTGTCAAAGATGCACAGAAGATCTGAACATTTACAGAATGTGCTTTATGAATTTTAAAATCATTAAAATATGGGCCAGGTTTTCCAGATGAATTAGAAATGGGTGGAAGTATTTGGTTTGATTGTTAATCAAAAATCATGTCTCTCTGGCTAACAAGGCAAACGAACCTGGGAGTGTTTTGATCATATACAGCTACTAGGAGATAACATTGTTACATAGGAAACACAGGGGAAACAAGATATATATTTGGAGCTGGAAGTCTGAATGTAAATACAAGGACTAAATCAACTCAGACCATTACATTTTGACATTGATAGAAATTTTCCTCTGCAAAGAATGAAAGATTCAAATCTACATCCTTACTATTTTAATTGAAAACATTGGGGACAAATGTGAATCAGAAATGTTTAAACTTTATTGCTCAAAAGTCAACCAAACAATAACCATTCACAAAAATACTAAATGTCCTGAATCTAAACAGAATTTTTTTTTTGACATTTGGGAGTGATGGTTATTTTGGTATGTTGTTGCCTGGTTGCATTTTCCTGCCTAGTGGGAATGAAAGCAAGATGAGATGCATTTCAGATAGGGATGATGTTTGGAGACGAGCTGAGGCTCAGTGGCAGAGCATCTGCCTTGCGTATAGAATATCTCATAGTCAACCCCCAGCATCTCCAATGCAGTTGGGCAGTGATGTGAAAGACCTCCCTGAGAGCCACAAGCAGTTACAGTAGACAAAATCAACCTTGATAGCCCAAAGGTCTGACTCAATATAAGGCAGCATCTGGCAAAAGGATCATCCCAATTGGCATTTCTGTACACAAGATTTCTACTTTTTGCCAGTCATTTAGGCTTTGGAAGGGTTTTCTGACTCGATATTTATTTATTTAGTGTAGTGGTTAAGAGCAGCAGGACTCTAATCTGGAGAACTGGGTTTGATTCCCATTCCTCCACTTGAAGCCAGCTGGGTGACCCTGGGTCAGTCACAACTTCTCGCCTTGCCCACCTCACAGGGTGATTGTTGTGAGGATAATAATAACACTTCGTAAACTGCTCTGAATGTGGCATTAAGTTGTCCTGAAGGGTGGTATAGAATGTTGTTGTTGTTGTTGTTATTTTACTTCATTTATACTCTGCCTTTCTCCCCAATAAGGACCCAAAATGGCTTACATAACTCTGTTATCCTCCATTTCCCCCTCTCACAACAGACCTTTTTTTGCATCTGAAGGAAAGTGCAACGGCTTTGCTGGTACCAACTGAGAGGCAGGCAGGACTGAAGAAAGTTAGATGCTGAGGCTACTACTTATCCCATCCTAGGATACATAGCTTAACTCTAAACTGGGATGGATGCAGCAGGAATAAGACTTCTCTCCCTCTTGCAGCCCAACTGCCCTGCAGAGGACAAAGAAAAAGCTTTGCTGTCACACACTGGTAGGAAGACTGGTCTGTAGAGATGGAGAGCGGAGCAGAAGTAGAGGGCCAGGCTTTTGCTCCTCCCTCCAGTAATAAGCAGCCTGCCTACCCTAAAGACTATGGAGGGAAAAGAGACACATTACAGCAAAGAAGAAACAGAAGCGCGCACACACACACACACACACAGCAGATGTGAGGAGGAGAATGGGTGGTAATGACAGACCTGCTGATACAGGATCTGGAAACTTTTAGACGTCTTTGTTTTAATTAAAAGCAGCTGTGGGGAAACCCAATATGCACAAATTCTGCTTGGTCACATGTAAAGCAGAGGAAGAATATCATTTTAAAGAGAAGTGGAACATGCAGACAAGGCGAACTAACCCTGTTTCTCCCACTTTGTTGCCGTAATAGATCAGGGAAATATCATTAGCCTCATGGTTCTTTCTACCCATCTCCAAGTGATGCTTGAATTGGGGAGAGGCGCTTTCTTAAGTGCAACCATCCCATAAGAACTGAAATGGAATATATCTATATTTGGTGTCCTTCTGGAGAAGAGTGTTAACGAATTAACAATTTTAGGATCCACATTATTGGTGCCAGCTCTTAAAATCCAAGTCTAGACACTGCATCACTTCTATAGCTATGTGAAAATGTCTGATTTGCTAGGGACGCTGATGTAAATCACACAGCTGCAGGATATAGCTCAGCTCTAAGGGTTTCATCACAGTTATCTTCTGTTCTCTTCCCTGAACAGGACATTCCTTCTTTTAAGCTTTACCAAAGGTACAGAAGAAAATGCTTTGGGCCATAACTAGATGTATGCATTTCCCAGTTTTCCCACTTCCATCATGGTTCGCCTTTCAGATTAGACACAGAGCTGTGAATCCCATGTTATTTTGATTTATGTGCTGGCTAAGAGCATGAAAAAATTAGCTTTTAAAATTATAATAAACGTTTTCTACTATAAAATATTGTTTATTTACTTCAAAACACTCTAGTACGATGAAGTTTGTGACACACAAACACAAACCGACCATGCAATTAGAAATCAGCAGTAACAAAGATTTACTATGTGGAAAAAAACTGACTAGCCAACCACAACTTCAATGTCTCCTACCCCAATCCTTTCTGACATATATTTAATGACAAACAGAACTAGATGGGTAGATGAGCCCGAAGAAGGAAAGATAACAAATGAAAACTTAGGTCTGAAACCTAAGCATTGACAAAATGATAAATAAGTGGCTAGAATCAAGCATAGTAGACCCAACAAGACATCCTGCCATGTTGTAATGCAAGCTGACCTACAATTTCATACCGAACACACATATGAACATATGGAAACTGCCTTACACTGAGAAGAACATTGGTCTTTCAAGGTCAGTATTATCTACTCTGATTGGAAGAGGCTCCCAGTATCTCAGGCAGAAGTCTTTTTCATCATCTACTACTGGATCTCTTTCACTGGAGATGCTGTTGACTGAGGCTCTATCACTGAGCCACAACTTCTCTTAAATACAGATGAAGCCACGTGACTTGGAAAAGCACCAGATGTAACATTATGCAGCTGTTGCAAGATGCAAAACACAGCGAAGAATGGGTATTATGGGTACAGAATAATATCAAAGAATCCTTAAGTTATTTCATTTGCCATGGAACCAGTACTTTATTTATTTATATCATTTATACCCAGCAATCCTCCCCAGTAGGGACCCAGAGCAGCTTACATCTTTTTCCTTTCCTCCATTTCATCCTCACACAACAACTCTGTGAGGAGGTTAGGTTCAGAGTATGTGATTGGCCCAACATCACCCAGCAAGCTTCCATGGCAGAGTGGGGATTAGAACCTGGGTCTCCTAGAGCCTAGTCTAACACTAAGCAGTTATGCCACACTACATTTATTTGTGTCTTAAATAATGCAATTGCAACCCTTAGGCAGACAAGAAAAATGGACTGGTTCAACTGAATTCTTCAGAGAAGCACTGAAGCTATAAGTCACACTGTATCTATTGCCACTATGTAGGATTGGAGAACTGATGAAGAAGAAATAACAGTACATGGCTTTTCAACTAAGAAAAGTGTTCAGCAGCACACACCTTCTTTCTGAGCCAGAAAAGGGTACTGTAATTTTCATAGAGTTCCTCCCCTCTGCCGTAGCATTAGATACAGGAATGATATACATGAAAACATTCAATGACTTTAAAGTATGTGAGAAGTAGGATTATAGAAGCCCAGTTTGCAAAGCACTGGAGCTGGAAGAGCCAGAGTGGGACTCTAATCTGGAGAACTGGGTTTGATTCCTCATTCCTCCACTTGAAGCAAGCTTGGTCACCTTGGGTTTAGTCACAGCTCTCTCAGAGCTCTCTCAGCCCCACCCACCTCAAAGGATGATTGTTGTGATGATAATAATAACACACTTTGTAAACCGCTCTGAGTGTAGCATTAAGTTGTCCTGAAGGGCAGTATATAAATTGAATATTGTTGTTATTAACTTGTCACATATAATGTACCTTAAATACATTACCAAGTAAAACAGGAATTTTATTGTCAGTTGGTTCTTTAATATATTTGCTGGCTCGTCATAACTTAGTACACATTTATCTGTACTAGCAGGGCTGGCGCGCCCATGGAGGCCAGGTAGGCGGTGGCCTCGGGCACGCAGGCTTTGGAGGGGCGCCGGAGGGGTGTCAGGGGTGGAGGCGCGCGCAGCGAAGCTGGCATGACTGGGATGCAGCTACTGCTGCAGCCAGCCAGCCAGCTCCGTGCTGCTGCCGCCGCCGCCACACACCCCAGCCGGCCGCAGCCTCCGGGCGCGGCCCCAGCAGCAGCTCGCGGTTTGTGCACCCAGCTGGGGTGCGTGGCGGTGGCGGCATGGAGTTGGCTGGCTGGCTGCAGCAGCAGCTGCAGCCAGCCATGCCAGCTCCACTGCGTGCTCCTCCACCCAGGCCAGTCGCAGAAGCCATGAGCTGTTGCTGGGGTGGCGCACGGAGCAGCCTCCGCGCGCCGCCCCAGCAGTGGCTCACAGCTTCTGTGCTCAGCTGGGGCATGTGGCGGCTTCGGCATGGGGCTGGCTGGCTGGCTGCAGCTGCTGCCAGACACACCAGCTCCCCTGCGCGCTCCTCTGCCCCAGCCGGGCGCAGAAGCCGTGAGCTGTTGCTGGGGGGGCGCACGGAGCAGCCTCCGCACGCTGCCCCAGCAGCAGCTTAAAGCTTCTCTGCTTGGGGCTCCATGAGCTGCCCAGCCCCCCTGCAGCATGTGATGACATCTGTGATGATGTTGTCACACAGTCCGTGGCGTGCACGCGTGCGCAGAGCACGCGCGAGCCGCCTCGGGTGCCAGAACCTCTGGCACCGGCCCTGTGTACTAGTATATGATCAAATACTCAATGTTTAGAGAGAATAAAGTTAATTAAGGATTTTTCTAAATACACAGTAATATGTATCTATTTTTTTAAAAAAAATCTTAAACTAGGAAAGAAACAAAAGATCTAAGAAATCAAATAAGGATAATCAAAATTAAAATAAATTTGAAACCATGCTATAGAAGGAAAAGCACAATTAAAAATTCAAGAATGTTTCTCCTCTCCCTCTGTTTTGCTCTCACCTACTTTATCAAAGGTGGCTGTGTCCAGTCATCAAAAAAAGTATAAAAGGTTGTACAAGATTTTGAGAGAACTATTCCTCATTTGTGGATCTGTGCACATCTCATAAAACCATATTATGTCCCATGGAATTTGAGATTATCAGTTGCATGGTATGATCAAATCCCCAATGACAAAAGAAATCTTCCATCTAAAAATAATCATGCAATGCAGTACTATATATGCAGAATTAAACAGTAACTATTCCCAAGTGACTGGGCACAAAATTTCAGTTTTCGTATGCTGTGTTGGAGCTCTGATAAAACCCTGTTCACTTGGGTCCTTATGTTGTGTGTTGCTGGGTCAAGAGGATTCATTCTTTAGGAAAGACATTTGGAGTCTTCCCTTGGCCTAGTTCTCACTGAGGTGATAAAGCAGGGTCTGGGTTGTACCATTTTAGATTGCAGCCAGAGGGGGATATGATTGTAAGACCATTTTCAAAAGAAAATCTATTCAAATAGGAAACTAACAATAGACCCTGACTTCATTAGGTCCTGGATTCAACTTTATTTTAATGCCCAGGAAGTCTTTTTGTATGGAGACTCCAGCTGAATCCACACATACCGGCATAGCGCTAAACTGTCGGAATGCCAGCGTCTTCCTAGCGTGATTTCTGATGTTATCACGCCACGATGCCGCTCTCGTGGTGCGATGACGTCAGAAATCGCACCAGGAAGATGCTGACATTCCAACAGTTTAGTGCTATGTCGGTATGTGTGGATTCAGCCTCCATCATATGGTACCCCCTCCTGAAGGCTGCAATGGTACAACACAGCATTTGATTTAGCACTTCAGTGAGAACTATGCCTTTGGCATCAACTGATAAAGTGCAAGAAGAATGATGGTTCATGTTGCCTTAGTGCTGGAAAGCATTTAATAGAAATACTATTAAACACCATTAAGCACTAGCAAGCAAGCACTTTTAAGCATCAGATAAGCCATCAACCACAACAATTTTACTTGATATAGTTTTATGGGGATGTTTAGCATTTACTTTCACAGGAATTCTGTTATAAATTGCTTTTGGAAGTGGATGCAGAAACGAGTGTGTTTCATTTTGCCAAAGGAACAGCTTTTCTAAAGTTCTGTGCTTGGTGCTCCTAAGCACCTACTCAAATTCTAATCAACCCCTATTCTAATCAAGCTAATTACATTTCACATTGTCCCTCCACATCCTATCTTACTTCTTTGCAACACCTCTTTCACCTTCTGACTGGGATAAAAAGACTCAGAGATGTCCATTCCCACTTGTATCTGATGAAGTGAGCTTGACTCTTGAAAGCATATACCCTGGAAATTCTTTGTTGGTCTTTAAGGTGCTACTGGGAGAGATGGGCACGAACCGGGAAAAAACCAAACCATGCAGTTCGTGGTTCGTCAAATTGCACGAACCACGAACTTTCACAAACCTGCCTCTGGTTTGTGAACCGGTTCGTTTAGTTCGTGAAAACGTCACATCCAGGTCAGAAAATCATCACTTCTGGGTCAACAGAAGTTCACTTCCGGGTCAGCAGAAGGTCTGCAGGAAGTCCATCCCCTGTCACCTAGGAAACTGATTGATCAGTGCCAGGCTGTGTGCAGTGACAAACCCCAAAATGAACCAAACGAACCAGCCTAAAAGTTCATGGTGGTTCATCAGAAATGGGATCTGAAGAACTGAGGTTCGTGAACCACGAACCAGCCTGGTTCGTGCTTAATTTTGGTTCATATTTCGGTTCATGCCCATCTCTACTACTGGGTTCAAACCTTGCTCATCTACTGCAGACCAACATATTCACCAAACCCCAAATTCTAGATAACCACCACTATCCAAAACTCAGATTAAATTTATGGGCCATGGTTCAGAAAACCTGATTCACAGGTAGAAACAAAACAACTTTTTAATGCAAGCCACTGATATAGGGAAAAAAACAATGTATGGATAATCTAATCCTGAAGGAAAAGCAGTTTCCTGTAGATCATTGTTGCACATCTATTTGCACCAACATTTGCACATCTGTGCAAATTGCATATTCAGAATGTTTTAGTTTCAAGTGATTGAAAAAAACCAAGGAAACAGGTGAACATGCCACTGAAACCTTTCACTATGCAATCAGCATCTTCTCTGGGCAATAGTTACAAGTAGAACTTGGTCCACCCGCCACTAACAATTGCCAATGTATGCAGCCCTACTGCATCAGCACTCAGTCAGAACTGCCCTCCTCAATCTAAAGACAAGTGTCAATGTTAAGAATTTCAATGCAAAGCAGCATTTAATGAAATCAGGGCTAGGGGGAAAGACAGCAATCTACTTGTATGGGAAAAGAATTAATCAAGTCTTGTCTCTGCACTGAAATTTCAGGGCTCTGATCATAAATAATTTTAGACAAGACTGGAAGGGATGTACCATTACAAGATGAGAGCTTCTGGTAACTGTTTGAAAGCCAAATAAGATTATGGCTGTTCTGGTTAAAGTTTTGTTCAGTTCATCAATATTTGGAATAAAGTAGGGGAGGGGGAACACCTGCAGGAAAGAAAAAATGAAATGGTATAACAAGGAATAACAATTCCCAAAAAATTCTACTTAGAGGGTAAAAATGTATTGCTCTGAATGTGGTTCAACTTACAGAATTCAGTGGTGAGGGGACACGATGAAGCACCCGACAAACAAATGGGTAAGTTTACAGCAAAAACTGCTTGCTCACTGTATATAAAGGGGGTTGATGCTTTTCTACTTGGCTGGAAGGTAAATTGACTCCATGTTGGCTGGCATACTGCCATCCTCCCCCCTCCATCAGCTCTTGTTACAAAGGTCTGTTTCTAATGGATTGGGTATGATGCTTTCCCATTTTGCTAATGAGAAAAGCTAAAGGCCATTACTTGTTCTGATTAAGATCCCAGCAGGAAGAAATGTGATGTGTACATTACGAGGGCATACGTAAAGGAAATACAAGGCACATCCAATCAATCAAACGTGAGACTGAGAAAAGGAAAATACCACACTCTTATCCTGTGAATACAGATGATAAAAGATGGGAGAAGACGCAGAGAGAAACCGACTTTTAGAGATGACTGCGGGGAATTAAGATTATATTGGTATGATGATCAATGACCTGGATTACTCTCTAGCAAAAAATATGATTACCAAAATGAAAACTTTCAATGGGATGTAATGATTGTCATATTTCTAAGAACAGTGACACATTTCATTCAGGTTGCATATTACAGCTTCTTCTGCTCAAAATTCTAGATAATTGAAGGTGGATCTGAGAGCCCATTGTACCCAAGGTTAGGACAAAAAAATGAGTTTTATGACTTCCTTGTAGACATTTTTCTTAACATTTAAAAGGCTTGACTAAATCTTAGCCAGTGGCAATTTTAAAAATTTAACAGCTCAAAACAATGTATGAAGCCAAAGGTAATGAGAACTGGTTTTCTGGTCTCTCTGTGTTTCTGCACCTGCATAAATGGTTTCAGCTGAAAGAGAGGAAGATTCTGAAGTCCACTGATCAGTTAATCTTACAGAATAACCAAGAGGGGAAAAATGGTACCACAGAGAGTGCTTCAGACAGGTCAGTCAGACAGATATGCAGGCAGACAGGACGGATAAGCCGGCACTTTTCCATCTTTACCATCTATGACTATAACCTTTGCCACAAAGCAGAATTGAAAAATGATTTTGAAATGCGGAAAGTTTAGAGAACAGTCTAAATTCATTCCTGCTTAGAAAGCAGAGCATGAATGTGGCTTGAGATGCAAACTGCAAAATGCCAGTGGAATAAATGGAGTTGGAGGGATGTCCAGATGCACAGCATTTTTAAAGTATATTTGGTATGAACATGCATATATTTTGCATTATATAAAGGAAATCTTTCTCAATTAAAATGAGTAGCGTTCAACAACAGTGAATTAAACAGGGATAGGAGATTATAAATTCTAACCCTGTTAGTCTGAATGTTGCAGCAAACCATGAAAGTCAACAAAAGGTTATGCTTCAATAAATTTTGACTTTCAGGTGCCATAGGGCTGAAGGGAGGACTGAAGGGAGTCTGTATTGTATCTAGAGAGTGATACAAAGTCTACATGTCCCTTTATTACCCAATAGGCAGATACCCACATCAACCATTATGCTGTTAGGTATGTTCTTAAAAGATTTTATTGTTCATTAGCTGTCCTTTACAGTATCAACTTATTGAAAAAAAGTTTTACAATTACATTAAAAAAATCAGGTTCAAAAGCACCTTAAAGACAAACTAAATTTCCAGGGTATGAGCTTTCAAGAGTTAGAGCTCCCTTGTGGTATCTGATGAAGAGATTTCTGACTCTCTAAAGCTTCCACTCTGGAAATCTAGTTGGTCTTTAAGGTGTTACTGAATCAAAATCTTGCTCTTCTACAACAGAACAACATAGCTACCCACCTGAAATAAAAAAACCTTACAGTATAACATAGAACTGCATCATTCACAGCAACTTGTCCTATTGACAATCCAATTGATAAAAGTCTTGAGCAAGTTTTAAAGATACGTGCTTAATAAAAAAAATAACTTGCAGATTTTCCCCAACCATTTTTCTGTTCTTGGCAAAACCTAAATGAGCTGTAACTTAATGCATAAAAAATTATAGTTTGGAGCTCATTTGGTATCAATGGAACAAAACGTAAAAGAAAATTTTCAGGACACAATTTTCAGTGATACAAATCTTTTGAGACACGGACTTCCAACCCTAGAACACTCCCACCAGAGGGGGACAAAAGCAGCACAAAAAGAGTGGTTTTAAGTTTCAGACGCCCTGATGCTTTCTTCACCTGATAGGAGGGGGAACCTCCCATGTGGTGTTTTCCACATTTCAGTATGGAAAACACCATAGACAGCTCTAAAAAAGGCATAGATGATGGAATGGTGGACCAGAGGCTGTTATACTGATATAAGTCTAAATGGAACTTTAGTTCTATATAGAATTTCAGTTTCAATTCTATATGGAATTTCAATTCTGCTATTTAATTTTTAAATTCTTTTGCCTCAAAGGCAGTCAATGAACAATGAAAAGTCTCCTCTGCTCCTACAGCAAGCAACAAGTGCTATGGAATTCCTGTTTTGATGTATGCTCAAGCAACCAGGGTGGCATAATACATCCTGTTCTATTCGGGAAACCACAGACAAGTTAGGGAACATACATCCCACAGAGATCTGGCAGGATCTTTTTTTAAAATTCTCTGGTCCTTTCAACTACTTTTTAGCATGTCAGCCATATGGCACTCTGACAATAAAGTTCAAACATCTTCATTCTGTACTGACAGGCATTAATTTGCTAAATGGTCCCTTTCTATAGGAAAGCCTTTTTTTTCAAACAACAGCACAATTACAGTGTCTGAAGCACAAGTCATTTGTAAATGCAAGTCTGACTTTCATCATTCATGAGTACCACAAGTCCCCCCCCCGCCCAAGAGTGTGATAAAAAACCTGCGCTGTTCTTCAAGGATTCCTATTGTGAACATCAGCTTTCACCATTCTATGTTTATTATGTCTTATATGCCCAAACTATGATGTTGAACTACAAAATCAATAACGCTAACGTTTTAAAGGTATGGGGATTGGGTATTTTCAGAGATGAAAAAGAGTGTGTGAAGTTCTCTCAATTACTAGATGATTTCAGAGGGTGATGAATTTTGCCTCTGGAGGCGTGAGTCAGTCAACCTGCATACCAGCAATATTCCTACTCTGGCCTTAAAGATATTATAATTGTACAAACTGAGACAGCAGCTGCTTATCACTCATCCTGGCCTCAGGACTAAAACTTTCTGTTAACAGTAAAAGATCATGAGAAAGAAGGCTAGAAAAATGTTACAGGGAAGAAAAGGAAAAGGACTAGCCAAAATCAATCCACTGGAAGCAGATGTCACCAGAACCCAAAGTGTCCAGTTATAATAAAAAGTCACAACATCTGTCCTAATCACCAGTTCATACTTTGAACACCCATTATTAATGATTTTTTAAAAAACATAACAGTCTTTGCAGGAAAATCCAGAGGAGAGATAGGCATCTAACACTGCGATGCCAGACCATTTTGCTTGACACTCATAGCCCAAGCAACACCACTCAAGCACCCAAGGTACAGGCAACACTGCTGGGGCCAGAAGTTTGGAGAAGGCCACAGGTGTGGCTTATACTTGTCCTTGCCTCCCAGACCTGCACAGCCACCAGTCAAGGCCAAAGAAAATTTCTGAGGTGCTGGAAACAGTACTGGGACTTGGCTTGCCCAAAGCATGTCTGACCAAGTACAACCCTTGTCTCGCTCCCCACCCCACCCCACAACACACCATCTTCACAAGTTGTATTTTGAGGGGAACTTGGACCAAAAAAAGGTTGCTCACCCTAATTCCAGAGCAAGAGCCATATTTGTCTGTTGCAGCAGACGGCCAAAATAATGGACTGCTTAAATATTTTTTTGAAAAAGATGAATATTTACTTCAAAAAGAGTCCAGTAGCACTTTAAGACTAACCAACTTTATTGTAGCATAAGCTTTCGAGAATCACAGTTTTGTAGCTTATGCTACAATAAAGTTGGTTAGTCTTAAAGGTGCTACTGGACTCTTTTTGATTTTGCTACTACAGACTAACACGGCTAACTCCTCTGCATCTATGACCATGGAATATTTACTTGAAGCTAAACTAGGGACTCTCCAGTGTTGTCTCTGTCAGCTTCTCCTCTGTTAGGAACATAATTGTTGGATGCCCCTCCCCCCATCAAGTGTAGCACCACTTCTCCTCAGTAGGCATAGATTGTGATCAGAGATAAACAGGATACAGTGGAGGAGAGGAGAACGATGTAAGCCGCCTTGAGTCCCCATTGGGGAGGAAGACGGGGTATAAATGAAGTAAATAAATAAATGAAAATCAGAAAGGGCCACCCGGGAGCAACTGAGAAAAGATGAGAGCAGGTGAGGATCGAGTCCTGAACGGCTGTCCTTCCCACTCATTGCATACGCTGACTGTTCACCAAGATGAAAAACTGAATCTCCTTCATCCATGCCAGAATGTCTTTTACATTCCATTTCCCTGACAATTGTCACTAATGAATTTGCTGGAAGCTGTGTTTGCCCATATAAAAACTCAGCTGAGGCAAATATTAGCAAATTTTCTTTTGAAAGCAAAGACTGAGCTCATAAAGGCAAACATTTAGTGAGCTGATTTGCAGAGCTGTTCCTATTTAGTCAGGAAATGGTTTTCCACAGAACCTGTCCTTATGGTTTTCAGCTACAGAACTTAAACTCTTTCTGCATGGGCCAATTTCATCAGTTCAGTTCCCATACTGCAGAGGGGTTTTTGGTGACCATCTGCACTCGATCTGCTGCCACTATGAGGCGTTTCCACAGCTTTCCTGGGAGCATTTATACCCTGACTTTAAAAAAAAAAAAAGTACTTTGCCGTCGGCTGTTTCTCCATGCATACTCTTTATTCCATTTTTTAATGTTCTACCCTCTCCCCCCAATCCCCTCCCAGTCCACTACAATCTGATTGGTTACTCTTGTCTATCCTGCCACTCTCTCTCCCCTCCTTTCCATCCTTCCCCCCTCCCCTCTTTCCTCTTTTTTTAAAAAAAGAAATTTTAAGTCCAGTACAGAATCAATGAATCGCTGGTTTGAAAGCACACAGGGGGAAGTTCCCTTATTATTCTTTTTGCTTTGGCATGGGTGGAAATAATTTATAGGGGGCTAAATATCTGGATATCAGAAACAAAGATTTTAATCTCAAGTTTAAAATTCTCTTTTTATTCCACAGTGAAGAAACAGATGCTTGGGGGCAACAGAAGAGGAGGCAGGAATGGAGTTCTGCAAGCAATGCATCACTGCTCCGATGGAATGATCACTTCAAAATAAAATTCCTTTTAAAAAATATTATTTCTCTTTGTTTCTGGGAAAGAACATTTCCTTGTTCACATGAGTGATTCAAACATATGCACTAATCCTGCCCCCCTTCCTCTATTGTTTCCACTGTTCTTCCACTGAGGTTCTCACAGTCAAACACATGTGGAGTTCCTTAACAGGAAAAAGAGGAGGACAGGCGAATCAGCAAATCAGGATCAACAAAGGGAAGGGTAGAGAGATGGATGCTGAAATCCAGGAAATCGGTCAATCTAGCACTCCAGTGATGAATCAATTCAGCGCATGCACAAAAAAAGGAAGAAAGGGCTGGTACTATGACACTGCAAATGACAGCAATGGTGACGACAATGCAATCACTCATGATCCTGATTCATTTTGGCGGGGTGCAGACCTGAAGGGGGAAAAGATTTATCTATTGAAATAAATTATTTACTCGGACTTCCGGTTTGGGATCCATGGAGGTCTAACGCAGCTCCATTTGCGGAGCTGACCGGACTGCCGTTTCAACTGGCCGGTGGGGTGAAAATAGCCCGCAGCCGACTGCTCCCAGGCGGGGAGCAGGCACAGAACGCTCAAGACCCTAGGGTGAGCTAGATCTCGGACGAGGGGGGGCTCTACACAACGGGTCCCCTCCCGATCCTTGAGGTCCCACCTTGCGACGGGTCGGCTACAATCTCTGCGGCAGTTTTGGGGCCAATTCGGCTGGCATAAGACCTACATACCCAAGCTTCGATTGGGGGAAGAAGCTGAGAGGAGAACTTAAAATCGAAACAGCGATTACAACCCGAGAAAAGTGAAGAGAAGGTAAAGACCATTATCTCCTGATACGGGACAGATTGATAAAAACAGAGAGGAAAAAAAGTAGATTTTTAAACTGCAACAGACTAGTGCAAAGGAGGGGAAGACTCGGCAGGAATTGTATTTGAAAAGAGACTAAGTTTAAAGAAGTTATTAAAGAAATCGGACTATTGTTTTGAATACCTGTGGTTTTGGAGCTGTGAGAAAAAGACACCATCGCGAGATCTGCTGTGGGAAGACAGGAGACAGGAAGTGCGTAATAACAATAGAGTGGCTGGAGAGAGGCGGCCTTTGCTGGAGGGCAGGAAGAAGGGAATCGCCATCTTTGAAAGGGGAAAGGTCGCGGCTTCAGCGGAAAAGGAAGTAGGCCATCTTGGATTACAAAACTATAGAGAAACCATAGAGAAAAGACGCCCGACATTTTGGACTCTTTAAAATTTAATTTTTGCAAGAAGACCGGGACATTTAAAATAGAAAAACGTTAAACTTTACGCCACGGAGTTAAGGAAGAGAGCGGATTCGTGGGAGCGAGCCAAAGCAAGCCCCACGATGTCAAAAAAAGAGTGGCAATCGGCAATAGAAAACCTGGATAAAAACCTGGACAAAAAACTTTTAGATATGATTAAAGAACTTAAGGACACGAAATTGGAGTTGATTAAAGAGGTTAAAGAGGTTACACAGACAGTAAAATCGGAGCTGTCAGAGGTGAAAAAAGGTATGGAAACAATACGAAGTGAATTACAAGGAACGCAGCAGAGAGTTAAAACAGTAGAAGATGCGATGGAGAATTTAGCAGACATGCAACAAGCAGAGATGAGAGTGGTGAAGGGGAGAATGTCAGTTGCAGAAACTAAACATATGGAGAAGCAGCTACGTTTTCGTGGCTTGCCAGAAGTGGAAGGAAAGTCAGCGCAGGAACAGATGACTGAGGTGTTGGCTGAATACCTGTGGAAGGAGGAGGAGGAAGTTGTGGCTACCCTAGATGTGGCATACCGTGTGAATTCGAGAATTGCAACCCAGAGGAAATTACCAAGAGATGTGATTGTGCAGTTTACAACACGAAATATGAAAGAGAGGATTGTGACAAAACAGTTTCAAGATCCATTGGAGATTGATGGCAAGACGATCATTATAATGAAGGAACTGCCCAGATCAGTGTTATTGGACCGGAAAAAATATAAAGTGCTAATTCAGATTTTGAAGGACATGAAAATCAGGTACAGATGGGAGCTACCGGAAGGAGTGTCCTTTGAGTTTGGAGGGGCCAAAAAACGCATCAGATCTGAGCGAGAGATGGAGCGATTTATTAAGGACAATGAAAAAGACTTACCAACAAGATTATGAGTATGGAGTGTAAAGTATTATCTTGGAATGTAAATGGACTAAACTCACCGAGTAAGAGGAAAAACATTTTTCACTGGCTACTAAAACAAAAATGTGACATTGTTTGTTTGCAAGAGACCCATATTAGAAAACAGGATGTAAAATATTTAAAATCTAGAAAACTGGGCAAAGAATTTGTAGCGGCCTCTAACAAGAAAAAAAGAGGAGTGGTGCTGTACATAAAAGAGGAGCTACAGCCAAAATTTGTTATGAGAGATGTGGAAGCTAGATTTGTAGCAGTGGAATGTATTTGGAATTTAAAGAGAGTGTTGGTAGTCGGACTTTATGCACCTAACAGTGCAAAAGAAAGCTTCTTTGAGGACTTAAGGAAGCATTTAGACGATCTTGCATATGACCAGATAATTCTTGCTGGAGACTTCAATGGAGTGACAGACTTGGAACTAGATAAAAAGACTACAACGGCACAAAAGAAAAGAGGACTTTTACCAAAGCTTTTTTTTGAGTTGATTCAACAAGAGACTCTTGAAGATGTATGGAGGAGAGAATATCCTAAAAGCAGACAGTTTACTTTTTATTCTGCAAGGCATTCTACATTATCAAGAATTGATATGATCTGGGCCTCAAAAGACTTAGCGTTATGGACTAAGGAGGTGGAAATAATGCCGATGGTAGGCTCAGATCATAATCCAATTATGTGGAAACTAGGAAAAAGGAGAAAAAGGAAAGCATGGAGAATAAATGAGGACTTGTTACAGGAAAGAGAGAACATGGAAATACTGAGAAGAGAGACAAAGTTTTTTATACAATACAACGTGAATAAAGAAGTACCAACCAACAAAGTTTGGGACGCTTACAAGGCGGTTGTAAGGGGCATACTAATGGACCTAAATGGTAGAGCAAGAAAGAAGAAAGAGGAGAAAAGACAAGAGATTGAGGAGAAAATAAAAGCCAAAGAAATACTGCTAAAAAAGAGACCAGGGAAAAAGAAAGTATACCAGGAAATTAAAATACTTCAAGAACAGTTAACAGCAATGAGTAATAAAGAATTGGAGTGGAATCTTAAAAGACTGAATCAAAAAGCGTTTGAGGGTGCTAATAAACCTGGGAAGTACCTGGCATGGCAACTGAAGAAGAAAAGGGAAAAGAAAATAATAAATAAAATTTGTGAAGACAACAAAACGTATTTGGAGCAGACTACCATTAGTAGAGCCTTCTATAAATTCTACGCTAAGCTGTATAATAAGAAAGAAGTAAATAAAGAATCAATAGCGTCATATTTGGAGAAAACCAAACTTCCAGAAATCTCGGAAGCTTGGAGAAATAAGTTGAACTGTGAAGTAACTGACGAGGAAATAAGTAAGGCGATACAATTTGCAAATCTAGGAAAGGCGCCAGGGCCAGATGGACTTACGGCTAAATTTTATAAGACAATGGCTAATGAACTGGCACCATTCCTAAAAGAGGTGATGAATGGAGTTTTAAGGGATCAAAGGATTCCAGACACTTGGAGTGAAGCGAACATATCATTGATCCCAAAAGAGGGCCAAGACCTGACTAGCGTGAAAAATTACAGACCTATATCGCTACTGAATAATGATTATAAAATTTTTGCGAAGATATTGGCGGAGAGATTGAAGGGGTGGCTCTCGGAAGTTATAGAGGAGGAACAAGCAGGCTTTTTGCCAGACAGACAAATAAGAGACAATTTAAGGACAGTAATCAATGCTATTGAATATTATGACAAGCGTTGTGACAAAGAGGTTGGTTTCTTCTTTGTAGACGCTGAAAAAGCGTTTGACAATTTAAACTGGGACTTTATGTTTGCCACTATGGAAAAGCTACAATTGGGAGAAAGATTCATCAGAGCAATTAAGGAAATCTACAGAGACCAAACTGCAGCAATTGTGGTGAATGATGAATTGACCAGGAAATTGACGATAAGTAAAGGAACAAGACAAGGTTGCCCGTTGTCTCCATTGTTGTTCATCTTAGTATTGGAGATTCTGATGATACAAATACGTCAAGATGAGGAAATTCGTGGAATAAAAATAAAGGACTATTCATATAAGGTCAGAGCATTTGCGGATGACATAATGTTAATTGTAGAGGACCCATTGGAGAACATGCCAAGAGTGATAGATAAGATTAAGGAGTTTGGAGACTTGGCAGGTTTTTATATCAACAAAAAGAAGTCAAAGATATTATGTAAAAATATGACTAAGCAGAAACAACAAATGTTAATGGAAACAACGGATTGTGAAGTAACAAGCAAAGTGAAATATTTGGGAGTTGAGCTGACTGCAAAGAATATAGACTTATTCAAAAACAACTATGAAAAACTATGGACTCAGATAGAGAGAGATTTGATCAAATGGAACAGATTGAATTTGTCATGGTTGGGCAGGATTGCAGCAGTTAAGATGAATGTGTTACCAAGGGTAATGTTTTTGCTACAGACAATACCAATCATCAGAGACTCTAAACAATTTGAAAAATGGCAGAGGAAAATATCAGATTTTGTTTGGGCAGGCAAGAAGCCTCGAGTGAAAGTGAAAGTTTTACAAGATGCAAAAGAAAGAGGCGGAATGCAACTGCCCAATCTGAAACTCTACCATGATGCAATCTGCCTAGTTTGGTTGAAAGAATGGATGACATTAAAGAACAAGAAGCTACTAGCCCTAGAGGGATATAAAAAAATATTCGGATGGCACGCATATTTATGGCATGACAAAGTAAAGGTCAACTCGATGTTCCTGCATCATTTTGTACGGAGAAGTCTATATATAATCTGGAAGAAGTACAGAATTTATCTACAAGAAGGAACTCCCTTGTGGGTGGTTCCTTATGAGGTGATAGACCCGAGAGCTGTTGATAATGAACAACAATGTTTAACGTACAAAGAAATAACTAAAACTGAAGCATCCAAACTTAGGATTAAGACGCAAGAGGAACTATCACCTAACTACGACTGGTTCCAGTATAGACAGATTAGAGACTTATATAACTCGGACTCTGTAAAGGGAGGTATACGAACAGAGAATTCGGAACTAGAGCAGACCCTTCTTAAAGAAGACAAGAAAAGAATATCCAAGGTATACCAAGTACTGTTGAAATGGTATACCGAGGATGAGATAGTTAAAGCACAAATGGTGAAATGGGCTATAAATTTTAATAAAGAAATAACAATGGAGGCATGGGAATACTTGTGGAAAACTACAATGAAGACAACGACATGTACTAGTATTAAAGAGAACATTTACAAAATGATCTATCGTTGGTACATGACACCAAAGAAGATTGCGCTAGGGAATTTGAACACTTCTAATAAATGCTGGAAATGTAAGAAGCATGAGGGCTCCCTCTATCATATGTGGTGGTCGTGTGAGGTAGCCAGGCAGTACTGGGGGGAAATAATAAGAGAAATGAGTGAAATTTTACAATTTCAAATTAATAAGAACCCAGAACTCCTGCTACTGAACTTGGGAATGGAGGGAATTCCAGCTCAACACAGGACGTTGATATTTTACATGACAGCAGCAGCTAGACTTTTGTATGCGCAAAAATGGAAAGTGCAAGAAGTGCCAACTATTGAAGACTGGATTTACAAATTGCTGTACATGGCTGAAATGGATAAGATGACAAGAAAACTGAGAGATCTGGACTCAGGGCAGTTTAACACAGACTGGGAGAAGCTGAAACAATACCTGGAGAAGAAATGGGAGGTGGGAGGAAAACTGTGGCAGTTTGAGAACTACTGAAGTACTGAAGTAGAGGGGGGGGACTTTACCGGGGGGGGAGAAGTGATAAATGTGAATTAATAAGCAGTTAGACTAATAGATTGATATATATATAGATATATATAGGTCAACAATCAGAATATAGATAGAAAATAATTAACTATAAGGATTAAATATAAGGATTGATTAACTAACAATATTTTCTTTTTTTGGTAAGATCTGTAAAATGTACCAAACTGAATGTCTGAAGATATAGATGAGTTAAAGTGACTGACTATGTGATGAGAGGTATACAGAATTATTACAAAAAGATGGAATGAGTAATATATAGAGAATAAGTTAAATTCTTTGATTTAAATGAATGTATGATTTACATGGTTCATGATATATAGAAATATTTGAAATTGAAAAATGGGATAAATTGTTTATCTAAGATGGAAACAAAGACTTACAGTTTGGGTATACAAAGTTAAAAATAGCTAAGGGTGTACTGCTTAGATTAATGGAGAATATATATTTGTTTTAGATAGAGGAATCTAATAGAAGTAAGGGAAAGGGGACAAAGGGTCGGAAAGCTGTTCGAAGTCAACAAAAGGGGGGGAAAGGGAGGGGGTTAGAGATGAAAAATTGGGGAAAATTGAATGTAAATGTAAAAATAATGGATTCTAACCCAATAAAAATTTTTTCAAAAAAAAAAAAAAAAAAAGAAAGAAATTATTTACTCAACTTCTATCAGTGGTGTGCAGGGGACTGACAACCCTCACTGCAAAGCATCATGAATAATCCCCTTTTGCAAAGTTCTCTGATGCCTATTAGACTACTATTAACACTATTATCAGCATCATTACAGCTAATAACAAAATGCGTGGTTCGAGTCACAAAAGCAGCAAAAAGCCATGCAAACCATAGACAAGGTTGCCATAAAAAGTCCAAGTTTGTCGACTTCCTCTCTTTTCCCTCCATTTTGACCCCAGCTATTCTCTAGTTGTCACATGGGGCCCAGAAATGCAGCTTTAAGGCCATCTTCACAACAAAGGGCAAATCCACATTACTCATTCTAAGTCGCATGTTCCCCGCATTCCCCATGCAATCCCGAGTGCTGGTCACATTACCTCATTAAACAGACGCATTTCATTCGCATTTCTCCTGAATATGTGGTCACAGGTTTTCAACAGGAGTTTCACGGTGGCCGTGAACGGGCCAATGCACAATTTACGCGTTTCTTTTAAAAACCACCCCCCCTTCCTGTCTCTCCGGCCGTTCCGAGAGTTCCTATTGGCTGATTCAACTTGCAAGTGCTCCGTAGTCTGCAAAAGACTGTTTTTGACTTCATAGCATTGGATTTATTGATTATGCTGTTTCTGAATCAAATCTGGTAGTTTGAAAAATCATTTTGGGGTGAATCCATCCTCAGAACGGACTCGCGAAACTTCCTTTTTAACTGTTTTTTTTTTATTTTATATTACTGTAATATCAAAATTACGAAATATTGAAATAATGACACTCCAAGGAAGTGAAACTTCAGAAAATTCAGGCACTGAACTGTCCTGCATAGGAAATGCCCACGAAAGCTTCCCACATGCTTCCAAATTTCCAAAAAAGAAACGGGAGAGAGCCATCAGTGCTGTCAGTGGGGGAAAGAGAGGCATCATTATCTTCAATGATGTTTCTTTATAAGGCAAGATCAAAATAACGGAAAAGTGCGCTCAAAATTTTTTTTAAAAATGGGCAGGAAAAAAGGACCTGCCCCCAAAAGCGGTTTTCGAGTGGCCGTGTGACCGGAGGGACGCGCGAGAAAGACGGATTGGAAGCAGGAATGTGAACGAAGAGGAAAAAATCACGGATTGGAGGCAAACGGAAGATATCCGATAAACATGCGGGTAATGGGTGAATGTGGATTTGACCAAAGACTGAATGTAGACAGAACAAGGCAACATCTGTCACACACCCAACTTGATCCCATCACATGTGATGGAAAACAACTGAGACTTTCAAAAAGATCCAGATGAACCTGGCACTAGGGCTTTCATTCCATTAGTCAAAATGCATCCTCAATTAAACACCCCCAGGGCATAGGAACACCCTCCTTCTTGGCTTTCACTAATCAGGACCATTACTATGTGCTTACCTGGATTCCCATGTCCTTCCTCATTTCAAAGAAACATGATTCTCTTGTATTCTGTTCACGCTTCTAGTCCTATAAATGGAGTTAGAATCTTCCCCAATTCTAATAGTTTCATCTTCTGAGCTACTGAGTTTTCCTTTTCCTGGCGGATTTCAGTTGTCTTCCCTGCTTCTCTGATCTCTATGGATTTGTTTGGGTAAGTAACATGGACCCTGGCAAGCATCCCTCTGGCTGCCTCCCAAGCTTCTCAGGTTGTGCAGATGCAAGATTTCCTTTTTGATTACTGACTTTTGGGATATCTGGGCCCCCTACTGACAATCTGAGTATCCGCTTGGGAAACTTATGCTAATAGATAGATAGCTATAAGGCTATGCTTTTCCCCTTTTGCTCTACCTCTTTAGCCCCAGAGTTAGGAGGGGGCTAAAGACTTCACCATATTCTAGGTAGATAGCTGTGTTGGTCTGCAGTAGAACAGCAGTATTTGAGTCTAGTGGCACCTTAGAGACCAACAAGATTTTCAGAGTGTTAGCTTTTGAGAGCCAGAGCTCCCTTTTTCAGACTGAGAAGGGACTTCTGGCTCTCGAAAGCTTACACACTGAAAATCTTGTTGGTTTCTAAGGTGCCACTGGACTCAAATCCTACTGTTCATCATATTCTAGATCTCAGTGCTCTTTTCAAACTTGCCTAGATGACTTGTCATCACTTTGTCAAATGGTCTCTTGGATACTAGTTGAGTGAGTCATCCTTGCTGGTCAGGTGCTGGTCAGCAGAGAGATAGTGGAAGGAAGGTTTTTCCTCCTTAGTCAGGCCTCCCCAGTGTGAATTTGGAATATATTGTAAAGTGGCCTTGTTCACACTGTGTTCACATGTGTCTAGTACACACGTCTGCCCGATCACACACTGCAGCAGTAGGGGGTTCCTACATACTCAGGGATATGCAAAATATATGATCTCCTAATTCAACGAAAAAGGGACTGATAAAGAGCAATACCAAACCTGAACTGCTGCACCACTATGGTGGTAATAGGGCAAGTCCCCCATGGTTTTTAACATGGCTTGCATTCTATAGACTTGGGGGGGGGGGGGGTCTGTGTAGAGGCTTCCATTATGCAGCTTCTGTTTATTTTATTGTTATGTGCCTCTCTTAAATGGACTTTGCCTAAAGTGTTCTCTTTTTTTTTTTTTTTGAAAAATTTTTATTGGGTTAGAATCCATTATTTCCACATTTACATTCAATTTTCCCCAATTTTTTCATCTCTAACCCCCTCCCTTTCCCCCCCCCTTTTGTTGACTTCCAACAGCTTTCCAACCCTTTGTCCCCTTTCCCTTACTTTTATTAGCTTCCTCTATCTAAAACAAATATATATTCTCCATTATTCTAAGCAGTACATCCTTAACTATTTTTAACATTATATGCCCAAACTGTAAGCCTTTGTTTCCATCTTAGATAAACAATTTATCCCAATTTTTCAATTTCAGGTATTTCTATATATCATAAACCATATAGATCATACATTCGTTTATATCAAACAATTTGACTTATTCTCTATATATATTACTCATTCTATCTTTTTATAATAGTTCTATATATCTCTCCTCACGTAGTCAATCAATTTGACCCATCTATATCTTCAGACATTCAGTTTGGTACAAAACTTGTCAGAAAAAAAAGAAAATATTGTTAGTTAATCGCTCCTTATATTTAGTCCTTATAATTAATTATTTTCTCTATGTTCTGTTTGTTAACCTATATATATCTCTATATATGTCAATCTATTAATCTGACTGCTTATTAATTCACATTTATCTCTTCTCCCCCCGGTAAAGTCTCCCCCCTCTACTTCAATACTTCAGTAGTTCTCAAACTGCCACAGTTTTCCTCCCACCTCCCATTTCTTCTCCAGGTATTGTTTCAGCTTCTCCCAGTCTGTGTTGAACTGCCCTGAGTCCAGATCTCTCAATTTTCTTGTCATCTTGTCCATTTCAGCCATATACAGCAATTTGTAAGTCCAATCTTCAATAGTTGGCACTTCTTGTACTTTCCATTTTTGCGCATACAAAAGTCTAGCTGCTGCTGTCATATAAAATATCAACGTCCTGTGTTGGGCTGGAATTCCCTCCATTCCCAAGTTCAGTAGCAGGAGTTCTGGGTTCTTATTAATTTGAAATTGTAAAATTTCACTCATTTCTCTTATTATTTCACCCCAGTACTGCCTGGCTACCTCACACAACCACCACATATGATAGAGGGAGCCCTCATGCTTCTTACATTTCCAGCATTTATTAGAAGTATTCAAATTCCCTAGCGCAATCTTCTTTGGTGTCATGTACCAACGATAGATCATTTTATAAATGTTCTCTTTGATATTAATACATGTCGTTGTCTTCATTGTAGTTTTCCACAAGTATTCCCATGCCTCCATTGTTATTTCTTTATTAAAATTTATAGCCCATTTCACCATTTGTGTTTTAACTATCTCATCCTCGGTATACCACTTCAACAGTACTTGGTATACCTTGGATATTCTTTTCTTATCTTCTTTAAGAAGGGTCTGCTCTAGTTCCGAATTCTCTATTCGTATACCTCCCTTTACAGAGTCCGAATTATATAAATCTCTGATCTGTCTATACTGGAACCAATCGTAGTTAGGTGATAGTTCCTCTTGTGTCTTTATTCTAAGTTTGGATGCTTCAGTTTTAGTTATTTCTTTATACGTTAAACATTGTTGTTCATTATCAACAGCTCTCGGGTCTATCACCTCATATGGAACCACCCACAAAGGGGTTCCTTCTTGTAGATAAATTCTGTACTTCTTCCAGATTATGTATAAACTTCTCCGAACAAAGTGATGCAGGAACATCGAGTTGACCTTTACTTTGTCATGCCATAAATATGCGTGCCATCCAAATATTTTTTTATATCCCTCTAGGGCTAATAGTTTCTTGTTCTTTAATGTCATCCATTCTTTCAACCAAACTAGGCAGATTGCATCATGATAAAGTCTCAGATTGGGCAGTTGCATTCCGCCTCTTTCCTTTGCATCGCCTAAAGTGTTCTCTGATGTATGTTCTGAGACTTTAAAAAAGAGAGCTTAATGCAATTTACCTGCCCACTAGTGTTTGGGACAGATGGCATGCATGAATGAAGAAAAGAAAGCAGGTGGTATAGGAGTTTGAACTGGACAACAACAGAGACCAAGATTTGGGCATTTTTAGCTGGAGTTGCTAAAACTGAAGCATCCTTAGAATGCTATTTGTCAAGCCTGCTATCCATAGCGACTCCATGTTTTGGTGATGTTTACTCATACTGTGATTTTCCAGTGTTTTTCTGCCCACAGGTTCGCAGACAGACAGCTGTGTTCCCAGGGAAGCAGGAAGGCCTTATCTACTAGGACTAGACATTAACCTTGAAGGAGGATCTCTAGCCTTCCCAGGCTCCGACTGTAGCAGGGCAGTGGGGGGGGGGAGTTCTGAGAGACGCTTTGATATATTGCCTTTTGTAAATAACAAGTCATTCTCAACAAAGCTTCATGGTCAGCCAGAAGCTTTCATGCCTTTGGACTAATTATGGACACCTGTACTATGAATGTAATCTTTCAATAAAGAACCTTTTGACTCAAGACCTTGGATTTCTTGCAGCAAGGGGTTGGGAGATGAATTCAGAGTAACTTGAATTCCATAAACTGACACTATTGCTCATTTGTAATCTCTAGCAGGATAAATGGTGTGTTCTACATTTTATAGAACCCTGCTTGCTTTAAATATACTGTAGTCACCCTGTATATGTGCAAATAAACATGTTATAAAGACACCTTATGTCACCAGAGCTATGTGTCATATAAAGTGAATGAAATCCTGTAGAACTACCCCAGACTTATCGCCACTTATGGGAGTGCTCAACAATACTAACGGAAGAGACAGCGAGTTCCTAACAAGTACAGCAAAGAACTGAACCAGTGTATTTCATATCAAGTGCAGAACTATGTTCTGGTTGCAGTAGTTGAAATCACTGCTAGAACTGCTGAAAGGGAATTTTTTGTACTGCTCAAAGGAGCCTTATGACTCTTCACAAAACCCCTTGTTTGAATTAGTCTTTTGACTCCAAAATGTGGTTGGATCCAAAGGTTCTTTTAGCACCCAGAGGTCTGGATGCTAAAAGTGAGAAGGTGTTGTTCAAGAGTTTGCATATTATTGTTCAATCTTGGAAGCATTAGAACTACTACAGAACCTGCTTATGCCAAGCTCTTGTGGAACTACTTGGCAAGCTTTTGTGCCAAGCTCTTGTGGAATGTGTTGGTGGCTGATATTCCTTCCATTCATGATTCTTTGGATCTGAGTGACCCAACAATAGATACCCTTTGAATGCCAACTTGAACAGCCTTTTAATCTTGTCTTATTTCCTGTTGCTTTTGTAGCCCTTTCATGCCCAGAGGCGCAAAGAGCTCCACCTGCTCTAGCTATGTTCTTTTGAGTAGGGCTTCTGGCCATAGGAGTTTATGAAGACTGGAAGCTGTCATTCTGCTTCACATAACAGATAATCAATATAGAAAGTAAAAGAGCTTCAAGATTTACACTTGATAATGCCAAAGCTGCAAGACAGTGAAGAAATGAGCAGATGTAAAAGCTTTGGGGACTGCATTGTGTACACTTAGAATAATAGAAGCAATCTTTTCATAAAAAAGTCTTTAGAAAACATTATAGGATTTGGGATGATGTCATAAACCATGAACGATCAAAGCTTGCACAAATTTAACCACAGATAAGGAACAGATCTAAACAAAGCAGCCTGTCCTCTGGGGGCTTTTGGTGACATTGGAAACCACCAGTGGCTGCAGTTTATCCAAACAAAATATTAGATAAGGAATGTATAACAAGCTTGCAGTGCCGCTTGAAGGGTTCTGTAGATATTATCAAACATTGGCCACCAGAGAAAGCTAACAAAGTAAGAGATAAGAAACTATGTCGTGGAATAACTAGTTTGTTATTCCATTGAGGAATTGCTGGTGACATTGCAAGTCGGGAAAGTAAAGACAAGAGCATTCTGCCGTAAAAAGATCTAGATAAATTTCTGATACATTACTGAATTTTTAAATAGGGAATTAAAACTTGGTCTAAATAGTAGTCATTCATGCAACACGGGCACGGGCACCTTAGGGGCATTAGGCTTTACATCCTGTGCATTTGCATACACACACACAACATCCCAAGGGTTCTCTTTTTTTGTCATTTCTTCCCCACCCCAAAATGGCATGTGAAAATAATTAAGTGCAATTTCTCTCATTTGACTATGCTGTCCTTGAATCAAGTTGATTAAGCATGTGGATCCAAACTTGTTATGTAATAAATCCTTTCTCGTCTGGATTTTTAGGTTTGATCAAATGACTGCTCTTGACTCTGTCTATTGCTCTAACTCTCCCATTATCAGAGACAATAAGAGATAAGGAGTTGAAACCTACCATTCAGTTGTGGAACCTTCCTGTAATAGAAGGAGCCTTCCTCCAGAGGAAGACTCCACACTTAGCTGAGAAACCAGTAGGATACAAACCAAGGAATTATAAATCAAATCAGTTTGAAATCAGCTCCCAACATGAATGTAAAACCTGCATCTGCTGAGATGTATGCTCAATTTCCCTGCCAAATCTTGTTCATTAACAAAAATGACAGTGAAATCTCTTATTTGGAAATAAGTCTCATTCAAGGAAACTTAGTCCCACGAAAGGGTACACAGGACTGCAGTGTCAGTGAGCTAGAGCTCCAGTGATACTCTTACCATCATATATGACAATGCCCCTACAGGGCAGGATTGGGTACAGAACAGGGAGAAGAATGGGAATCTCAACAACTATCTCTGGTACTGGGATTCAACGTTGTTAGAGTTTTCTCTTCCTTTGAGGAGTTCAGTAAATGTGCAACAGAAAAGCAAGTTTCATAAGTGAGTCATGCTTTCACTTTTTGGACACATTTTGTCTAAAAGGGGTTCTTGTGGATGTCCTCATGTAGGGCCTGTACATACATGTCAACCAGCAGAAGAAATCACTTTCCCAACTGCTTTTCTTCCGTAAGTTGTCATGTGTAAAAGCGCCCCTGGAAATGCTTCAGAGGACATATGAAGAATGGGAGATGGGCACAAATCAAATTACAACCCCAAAAATGCACGAACCAGGACGGTTCATGGTTCACGAACCAGTGGTTCGTGGAAGCTCGTTTCCACGAACTTCCATGAACTAGTCTACTGGTTCATTTGGGTCATAAAGGGGCAGTTTAAATGGCCTTTTCCCCAGGGAAATGACCATATAAACTTTTCCTGCGGCTTGCAAGCGGCAAGTCCCTTTAAACTATCAGCTGGCAGGGGGGATCCTCTCTTTGCTGCCTGTCAGCTGATAAAGGGCCCTGCGGCTTGCAAGTCACAGGGCCCTTTAAACTGCCCAAACCCCAGCCTCCACCTCCATCCCACAATGCAAAAATTACCTCACACAGTGAGCCCAAAGCCTTTACGCTCTGTACCATAGAACTTCTAGCAACTGAAGGGAAGGTTTACATTTCAAAACAAACCTAAATCCCAAAATTATAGGAGGCCGCGTGGGTTCCCTCAGTCAGAAAAAAAGGCCTGTCACACCTTGGCTTTGTGTGCCTTGGATCCTGGAGAGCAGCGACCTGTCAGAAGATCCCAGTCAGACACCTCTAGTTGAAGACTCTAAAGCTTTTCTCTGCCTTGAGACCCTAGAGCTACTTGGGCCATCTGCCTGAAAAGACCTTTTTATGTGATCACACCTATATGTTGCAAATCAGACTTCACATAGCATAGCTGCCTTTAAAATAACAGCAGATATGAAATGTATGAAGATTCTAGCTTACAAGAGAACCCCATGCTTACATTAGGAACAGTGTGAAACCAATAATTCAAATACCAAAGGAGAAAGAAAGAAATGACCCTGAACTGTATCCAGCACTTATACTTCACTCTTCAGGCACCTGTAGACCCAAGCACTACAACATCTAATCTAAGAACACTTTCCTGGGAGTAAGCTTCAATGAATAAAATGGGATTTACTTCTGAGTAGACCAGCCTAGGATTGCTTTCTACAAGTTATAAAGACAACCTACATTTCCTTAGCTGTACAGAAGAAAAAGAGGAAGAAGGAAGGGCCTTCTATCCCCCCTCTTCTTTTTTGCCAAGAGGCAAACTAAAAATATGGTACTTCCCCTCAGGGCTGTTTCAAGGTATTTTATCACCCCAAGCAAAATAAAATTCTGCTAACCCTCCCTCCCTAACCCCTCCCCCGGCTCCATTAACTCCTGAACAGCACAATTTCAGATCATAGGAAATATCCCAGTTTCCTGAACATTACATTAATAATGTAAGATTTAATATGTACTATTAATTCATTGAAAGACATCATAGCTCTGTGACAGAATGCATTTTAATGTGTGTTACAATTGTTCTCCTTCCTTATAAGCAAAAAGGAATTGTGAGGCATCTCGATGGCTAACTGCTGAATTAGAATTTATCAATAGCTTTAGAATGCAATCCTAGGCAAAATTACTCCAGTCTACTCTCAGTGCAATCCTAAGAACACTTTCCTGGGAGTAAGCCTCACTGAACAGGCCTAAGAGGGATTCCAAGTAGTCCTGCTACTCTCTCTTTCTCTCACCTACAATTGAGGTATTGATGTTAAATTGACATTACGTAAGTAGGGTGACTGCAATATCACTTGCTGCAACTGTTATAAATTGTGCTTATTGTGTATACTTTGGAGTTTGCACAGTAATGATACCAACTGTAACCATTAACCTGTTCCTGATTTTACACCATCTATATACACGCGTACAGCTATACCTGCTGATTTACTTCATACTTCTGAAGAAATATACTCTGGCTGTGATAGTTTGTGTTACAATTTATCTGTACTCAGGTTTAAGTTTATTACATTTGTATCCCACCCTCGCTGCAAGCAGGCTCAGGTGGGTCACAACAACATTTAAATACTGAAGTTAAAATATATAATTAACACACATAAAACCAGTCAATAAACAGGTGTCAAACTCAGATAAAAAGCTGTCATAAAGTGCACTGCAGACAGTACAAGGATGTGACAATCACTCTCAGAGTGGCACAGCAGAACATGAGCAGTCAGGGGGACAGACGCCATACCTCAATCATAGTCCTGGCCAAACATCTCAGTTTTGCAGGCCCTGTGGAACTGTAGCAAATCCCTCAGGTCCTGGGTCTCTAGTGGGAGGGAGTTCCACCAGGCCAGTGCCAAGGCCAAAAAAGCCGTGACCCTGTTGAAGCTAGATGAACGTCCCTTGGGCTGCGGACCACCAGCAATTGCTTGTCAACTCAGTGCAAAACCCTCCAGGGGACATACTGGGAGGGGTAGTCCTGCAGGTATGTTGGGTAGTCCTGCAGGTATGTTGGTCTCAGTCCATTAAGGGCTTTAAATGTCAAAATCAAAACCTTGAACCGGATTCAGAATTCAACTGGGAGCAAGGGCAGCTCACATAGCACCAAATGAATGTACTCCCTAAATGGTGTCCCTATGAGGAAATGTGATATTACATTCTAAACTAGCTGTATTTTCTGGGTCAGGCCCAAGGGCAGCCCTGTGTAGAGCAAGTTACAGTGGTCCAGCCTGGAGGTGACAGATGCATGGATCACCATAGCTAAGTCACAGGAGGAGAGAAGGGAGCAAGCTGCCTGACCTGCTGAAGATGAAAAAATGCAGATCTGGCAACTGCCGAGGCCTGGGCCTCCATGGAAAGTGTGGCATCCAAGGTCACACCCAGACTCTTCACCATTGAAGAGGCATCAACTATACTTTGTTAAGGGTTGGGAGCTGGATCCCCATTGTCCCGTGACCCAGATAAAGGTTTTTTTTTTAATTAGAGAGAAACAGTTAAGAATACATAGAACCTTGTAGAGATTATTGAACAGATCTGAGCGATTATACAAAATACAGTAAATTAGATAATAATAATAGAATAAAGTACATACTAGGTATATAATAGATTCTATTACCCCTCTCCCCCTATTCCAAACCAAAAATCAAAAATATTGTTAATTATGTTTTTCATCTATTATTAAAGAGCCCAGAAGGATAAGTCTATAAAGCACAAGGGTAATAAGAAATAATAAACACATATTACGCAACAGTAAAAATACAGTAAACAACAATATTATTTCAAAGAGAAAGAAAAGGAGAGAATTCAGTTTTAAGTGACTCTGCTTCAACCAAGTCACCATGGCATCCAGACCCCTGGCCAACGTTTTCAGTGCAATGTCCAGGTGGCCGTCCATCAACAGATAGAGCTGGGTTTCAGCTTGCGGATATAATGGAAGCCATGTAATACTTTCTCTTTGCAGCCTTCACTGCCACCTCATAGGCTTTCATAAACAACCTATAAGATGTTCTTGACACTTCATCATGGACCATCGCCACACCTGCTCTAGCCATCTCAGCTCCCGCTGGGAGCGCGCAGTGACTTACTGCACAAGAGGCTGAGAGCAGGGTTGAGAGGCCCTCGCCTGCCCCACCGATGGAGCTGCTGGCTTGCCATGTGCGCAGGACCTCCTAGCCCTGCGCTCAGCCACCTGCGCAGCAAGCCAGCCACCCCAGCACACACCCGTGCTGCCGCTGCCAGCTCCGTGGCGCACCGTGTGCTGGGGTGGCCAGCTTGCCACGCAGGTGGCATGGAGCAGCAGGGCAGGCAAACCGCATGGAGGGCCTCCTAGCCCTGTGCTCAGCTGGCTGCCCCAGCGCACGCCCAGGCTGCCGTTGCCAGCTCCACAGTGCACCGCGCACTTGAGTGGCCGGCTTACCGCGGGGTGGCACGCCTCCCGCCCCTGCGTGATGATGTCACAGAAGTGACATCATCACGCAGCGCTGGGAGTACATGCATGCTGTGCACGCATGCGGAGGGCTGTCCAAGCGTTCTTCAATCCAGTGATGCTGAGCCAGACAGCCCATCTGGTGCTCCTGTTGGACCCAGCCAAGACCACTGTCTTGCTGGTGGTCTGGGCCCACCAGCATCAATGGTGAAAATTCTGGCCTCTAGCCAGGTCTCAGCAGCTATCCCTCTTCTCCGGGATACCGGTAAATGGCCTAGTCAGCAAGCAATACAGCCACCGCCTCACAGTCATATTCTACATGTGCCAGCAGCCCCCAATGTATAGGTGTACCAGGTGAGCAGCAAGCACTGGGCTTGGGTATCCAGATATCTGCTACAGCCCCTGGGAACCAACTCCATTCTGCTCCACTCCCCACAGCTCACCATGATCGATAGGTGAAACGGCACTTAGGCTGCTGGTTCCCCGTCTTCCAATTGTGCATCCAGAGTCTCCCCCAGTAACACTTCTAATTTCATAGATAAAATATGCAACTTCAGCCTGCAACACACTTTAGTGGGCACAAATACTTAAGGATACTTGAAAACTTAAAACAGTCTTTAAAAGTTTTACGCTTTAAACTTAAAAAAACTCTGGTGGCAGGAGCTCCAAAAACAGAGTTCCTGCCATGATGTCATCTTAAGGTAGCCCAAGGCTCCTTTTTTGAACTTGCTACATTTATGTAGTTATATGATCAATTACTCTGTGTGTGTGTGTGTGTGTATGTATAACCATCAAAACCCATAAGACTTCAAATTAGGAGTACATGTGTGTACATTCACATAGAGGAGTCCTTCCAAACTGGCCAGACCAGGAGATCCTAATGGGGGGAGAAAGACAGGAACAATGATGGAAAAGACAGTACAGAGAGCTCCTGTTGGGTCTTCTCTCATTGAGTGATTCCACACACGTTGGATAATGCACTTCCAATCCTCTTTATAGATCATTTGGAATGGATTTTTTTGTGTGCAGAACAAAAAATCCACCTCAAACGATTGATAAAGTGCATTGAAAGTGCATTATCCAACAAGTGCGGAATCAGCCATTACGTTGCTTCAAGTGGCTGCTTCTGTGGCGTATCCGAATAATCACCCTGCTCACTCTATATACAAAACAGGAATCATGTTGTAAGTTCTTTAGCTCACAAAAAAGCCATCAGGATAAAAAAACTATTGCTAACCCAAAGCAACCATCTCTTGGTAGATGCATGATATGGGTGTAATTAAAATAACACACACACACATCATTAAATCCAGAAACAGAAATAAAAGAACAGGAGAGGAAGATTTGGAATGAAGGTCCAAGCTGAATATTTCATGGCAGGGTAGGATCACTGTAGTTAAAATGAAAATCCTCCTGAGATTCCTTTTCCTTTTTTCTGATATCCCAGTGATGGTCCCTCAGCAGCGGCTGACAGCAATTCAGAGAATATTTAATACGTTTATTTGGGGTTGAAAAGGCCAATAATAAGATATAACATCTTGCAAGCTTTGCATTAAAAAGGCAGAGTGTCAGCTCCCTACATATTTAATTATTATTATGCTTGTACAATAGGTACCTTGGATGAATGCTAGGTTTGAAAGATTCGTTGCCTTATGCGAACAAGGAAGAGTGAGGCCATGGGAATATTTTAGCCAAAAAGTGCAATCATGAGCAATAAGGATGCCACAGTATCTGCAGAATAAAAACGTTGTCAATGAAACTGCTAGAACACAAGATCTGAGAGGCTGCTTACCATAACGGAGATGTTGCTATTGTCCACCTAAGTAAAAAGGGACACTTCTTAAAGTATACTATTTGCTCCAAAAAAAGAAAAGAAAATTATAGTCACACAGTTACCAAAAAATTTGGGAGATAAGCTGAAAACAGGAACTGATAGGTAAAGTATGGACAACTATATTTAAAAACATATCTTGACTATCTAAAAATGTAGAGATCAGAGAAAATTTCCTAAAGGTAATTTAGAGATGGCACTAGTAGCAAAAATGACTGCAAATGTTATAGGTATGTGTTGGAGACTTGAAAAATTCTCCACATATGGTGGGAATGGAGTACTATAAAGAATTATTGGAATAGGATTCAGACAGTGATTAGAGAGTTTATAGGGAAAACACACCTTTTACACCATCGTTGCATTTTTTGGGTTATAATTAACCAAGAACTAATAATACCTCATATTGTATTTATTGGTAGAGGCTAGAATTTAGCTAAAAACTGGAAACTGTGTGCCTTACCAAGTCTAGAGTCATGGTTGCAGACATTGTGGTTTGCAATTATCATGGACAAAATATCAGTGATGAAAGAAGATTAAAACATGTGTTACATCTTTTTTCTTAATTTTTGGAATAGAAATTTTCCCATGGAAACTGCAGAAAAGTGTATTGAACAGGGTGTAGAGCTTGGATCCATATAGTTGATATGTCCTTGAGAAATGGTGTTTTCTATATATTGTTGTTGAATCTAATTTGTAGTTTGATAATACTAGTAATAATAAAGAAAAGAAGACAAAAAGTTTTTCATGGGTTTGGGGGGGGGAGGGCAGTATTTTGGCAACACCAGGACTTGAGACAGCCTAAAGCAGAACTAGGATTCCCAGCTTTTAAACTAGTCCTCTTGCTGGCTTTTTAACATCAGTTTACCCTGCAAGCAATTATCAGATGATGTGATTCTGTTCTATGCCATGAAAAGCTTCAACTTCCCATTTTTGCGTATTAAAGGGACAGGACTATTTTTTTCCTGGCTAGTTGGCAACCTCATGCAGAAATCTTGCAGATACCCCAAATCCAGGTTTGCAGCACTTATCACGGCCAGCAGGTAAAAGGTAATGACTGTAGCCACTGACAGCACTGTGAAGAAATGGAGTAACAGATACAGGTAGATGTACTATTTTTAAAGACTTGCCCACTGCAGTAACATGATCTAAGGTTGTCCTTGCTTACAGTAAGCTTTCTTGGCTGAACAATTTTGAACATAAAATTCACCACTCTAAAAGCCAATGCACCCGAGAAAATGACTCACAGTCCCAAGAACCTCGCTGGAAAGAAAATTTATTCAATCCAACATTGATCTATTAGCCCTTTAGCAGAAATGTAAGCTTGCTGAAAAGGTTTTCTTTTGAAGCCCAACTCTCATTTTTATTGGACTAGAAAGTCAAAGTTATCACAGCTAGATCCAGCTGGCAGCTATTTCAGATGTTTGCTTAGTTGTGGGGCTCACAGGATGACCAGTGCAGATCTTGTGGATCTATTATTTTATTACTGTAAATTAAGTTTTTGTAACCGTTATAGTGCTTCTTTTCTCTTACTGACGCAGAGATAATAACCACCTGAACTGCACAGTATAATATGTGGATCTTAAGGAAGTATGTGAGGGGGGGGGGGAAGTTACCTCAAATATTCCCTAGAAAGAGAAGTGACAGCATGATGATAACAAAACCTCCTTCAGAAGCAAATCTTACAAATGGTACAATATTATACTGCAAATAAACTCTTCTTCTCTGATGCCCGAGTGCTGCTCCTGATAGCTTCAAAGGTGCCATTGCCGAAGAGAAAGAAGCTAAGCAACGGATATGGAGAGCTGTGATCGTGCTATCCGGTTTTATTTTTCAAAGGAGGTTTTTATATTGTATCCAATTCCAACTGTCAGTCACAACTTTTATTAAACCACAAAAGTGATGTCAGATCAATGGTGTTTTAAGACACATTATGACTGACAGCCTGATGATGGAGCAATTTCAGGAACCATTTATTATTAAACAAAGACTAATGCTTCTCCTCCCCCCACTCTACTCTGCTTTTCTTCTTTAGGGAGAAATGATATACATCTATTGGCATGTCTAACCAAGCAAGGCACAAGTTTAACAGAAGCACTAATTGTTCATATTTATGCAGAATATATATCATCAGTGATGACACAATTCAAAAGAAGATGGAATTGAACAGGAAAAGAAAGAAATTAAGCTCCTAATTCAAAAGCCCTTCATCTATATCTGCTTCATCAAGAAATGAATGACAGTTCATCAGGAACCCATTTCTTCTGTATCCCTATATCCAATTTTGGAGTATTATCTATCCTTCCTCCCATAAGACAGCTGAGATGCTCACAAAAGGAGATGGGTCAGAGGATTTCTTCATGGGGGTGGGCTGGGGAGCTATGATCCTCATATCTCTTTCAGTTCTATGTCAGTGGTTTCAAAATTTCCTCTACTTTTTGCTGCCCCTTTGACACACTAATTTGTTTTACTGCAGCCTACTTCAAGGCAACTAGTATATGAGCCGAAAGGAAAGGTGGGGAATAATATTTGAATGAATGAATGAATGAATGAATGAATGAATGAATGAATGAATGAATGAATGAATGAATGAATGAATGAATGAATGAATGAATGAATGAGGGTCATTAAATCTCCATTTGATCTGATGAGGGTAAGGTTGTACATTCCTGAGTGTTAAATTGCTCCTGTGGAAAGAGAATCTCATGACTGCTGTCCATGGGACATGTGAAATTTGCTTTGTAAAGTTAATTAGATGGGGGCGGGGTTTGCAAGCCCACGTTTCAGATAAACGCATCAGACTCTACTTTGGTCATCTATCCCATTACTGTAACTACACTTCCAGCCAAATTGTTTGTTATGAAACCCTGAGGAGGGCAGTTTTGGCTGAAACATATGCTATGCTGATTAACAAAATGGAAGTGACTGTATGAAAGCGTTTTAATATAAGTACTTTGCATGTTGCATGCTTTTAAATTAATCTGGGACAGAATGGAGCAGATACTAATGATGCAGAATAGTTGATTAGTTCCTGGCCTGTTGGTTGAAAACAGCTTGTTGAAAGGTAGCCAATGGTGCTTTATAGTACCCTTTTGCAAATTTTTAAAGTACAATATTAGACATATGAGCACAGAGGAAATTTATTGTTCATGCCTTGTATTTTCCATCAAATGTGTCCCTATTGAGATAATTACAGTCACGGTCTTTTTCTCATCTGGCTGGAGTCATATAGATTGCATTGCTCTGCAAAGATCCACCTCAGCATAAGAGACCAGAACTTCTACCAAATGAAGTGGAAACTGGTTCAAAATAATTAATCCCCAACTACTGATGAAGACTAAAGCCTTCTGGAGAAGGAATCCAGAGCAAAGGGCCACTCGGTTCTTTTAAGACTGAATGCATTTTTTTACTTAGAGAGTTCCCAGTAGGTCAGAAGCATGAAACATTCTTGAAGACTGTAGCCAGAAACAAGCCCATAAAACTCTCCAAGAGTTTGGGTTATTTAAAGACATTAAGAATTATTCCATGCTGCTTTTTACAGGATGGCAGCTCTTAGTTTAGAAGTCCATTTGCCAACTGAGTGCAATAGCGTGGAAAAATACTAGACTCCATGTTTAAGATGAAAAATAGTTTCTGGAAAGATTATATTTGGTAGACAGAGCAATTTGACTACAACAACACGAGTCTCAAACCAAAACTAAAGATTTTGGAGACGTATTACGCTGTTATAAATGGCAGAGTCTGCTTTATGACTTAACTGAGCGCAGTGATACTTTAAGAAAACCCATGTTACAAATGTCTACAGACAGTAGAATAGGGTTGCCCTCCCCTTAACCTCCCAGTGGGAGGGGGGATCCAGTGTTTACTTTCCTGGTGCTCCTAGAATGCTCCTCGCATCAGCGTGGGAAGTGACATCATCACGCAAGGCTGGGAGTGCTCTAGCGCTTCACAGCATGCTGATTTGGGCCCCAAATGGGCAGTCCATTTGGGGCCCAAATCAGTTTGCTGTGAAGCACAGGAGTGCTCTCAGGGTGGCCAACCCCGACTGGCAGAATGGAATCCCTACACGACAAAAATTTTGGATCCAACCCGTGGCCTACAGATCATAGCTTTGTGGCTTAGAATATATGGTACACAGATGTGGCAACAGCAGAAGTGTGAGCGAAGTGCACATTCACTGTTTCTGCTGGGTATCATCCAAAGCAAGAAGGTGCACGTGGATCTCAACAGTGCTGGTGTTATGGAAACTGCATCACATGCATCATATGTCTGCATCACATTCCAGAAGGAGACATGCCACAATGCTACAATTCTCAATTCATTTTAGAGCCCATATCTCGTGATGGACATGAGAGTCACACTGGGCTTCAAAGCAAGGCAAGTGTAAACAGCGTCTTTTCTGCAGCTTTCATTTGTAATTTGGAAATATAATTTCCTGATAGTAAATATTAGTTACCATTTCCAGCCCATTGTTGGTACAGGGAATGCAATATTAACTTGGAAAGCTACAAAACTGTAATTGATCAAACAGTGAAAAATGTTCATGCCTCATCTTAGTTTTTTACCCATTCATAAGGAAATGAAAAGAAGATAATAAAATATCCTTGGAAAATTGGCTGAAATTGAAACATTTAATATGGATAATGAAAAAGGTGAAAATTAGCAAAGGGAGTTTGGGGTCACAGTAGGTGCGATGGTCTGTGGTCCACAATCCCAAGAGTTGCCTGTCTATTAACGAATAGCGATCTCCTAATAGTTACACATCATTTCTTCCATGTCTCCATTACCATTAGTACAGATAATTCTTTGGCTAATTACTAACTTATATTCCCAAATTGCCATAATGTGCTCTTTCAACTCTTTATGAGAAAAATAATCTTATTAACCATGGAAATATTCAAATAACAAAGGCTGTGATATAAATGAACTGATTAATTGGAGAATGATGCTGAGACTCCCTAGAAAAGCACATTCTTACCGTTCCTGTTGTGCCCAAGGAAAGATGGTTCATCTGTTGTGTCAAGGGGCCCATCATACTTGCTGGCTGCATGGACATGGTGTGATCCATTGTTGGCGTTAACACAGCACCCTATAAACACACACATTGCCCGTCACAATGTATACTTCATTTACATACTTCATTTTTTTATTGAAACGAAATCTATAGGCTATGCTTGTCAATTAAAATGGCTGGAATCAGTTTCTATCAACAAATAAACTAGAAGGTAGTAGAAATATTTTTAAATGATCACTCACACTAAAAAAGTCCAGTTTTTTAAAACCTATACACAATCTTAAACACTCATCATAAAAAACCGCAGACAAAACAGCAGGTTAAAATAGCAGTTAATACTTTTTGGCAGGGCTTTTTTTCTGGGAAAAGAGGTGGTGGAACTCAGCGGGTTGCCCTCGGAGAAAATGATCACATGGCTGGTGGCCCCGCCCCCTTATCTCCAGGCAGAGGGGAGTTGAGATTGCCCTCCACGCCACTCAGCCACTCACTCTGTCTGGAGATCAGGGGGCGGGGCCACCAGCCATGTGACCATTTTCAAGAGGTTCCGGAACTCCGTTCCCCCGCGTTCCCCCTGAAAAAAAGCCCTGCTTTTTGGTAATATCATACAAAAATAAAAAAGCAGATGGGGTAAAAAAGATGTTAGTACATTTCATTTATTCTTGAAATTAAAATCATTTGTAAGGTCGGAGGAAATGATTTGTTTTTATTTGCTGGTATCTGACATGGATAAATGCAGCTTTATAGAGTCTAACAGGCAAATTAATTGTCTTACATTACAGGGATGAATTATGTATGCAAACCATGCATCAAGGTCATGAAATGGGCTACAAATGCAATAAAAACAATGTATTTAAAAATGGAACAAGTGGAGGGAGGCACCAAAGACGTTCGTCACTTGAGGCACCATTTGGTCTATGGATTAGAGATGGGCATGAAACGGGATGAACCTTGAGTTTTGTGGTTCATTGTGTTCCATGAAACATGAAACATGAACTTTCACGAAATTTCACAAAACAATTCGTTAGGGTCATGATTTGTCAGATTCCGGGGATCTACAATGGCCCTCTTCATACCCAGAGATGCCAAACTCAATGGGAGATTTCAGCAGGCTCTCCTCCAGCCACCCTCTAAGTAGCTCTCTTCAGGCTCTCTTTGCTGATTTTCCCTCCCCATCCTCCCATCCTCCTGCTGCTCTGACATGCCCTCCCCCCTGCCTCCAAGTTCTTGTAGGAAAAGCTGAACATAGTGTATCCGCTCAGGATCCGCTCCGGGGAGCTTGGGGGCAGGGGTGGGGGGTGGGAAGCCATGTCAGAGCAGGAGGAGGATGGGAGAGAGATTCAGGGAAGGGTTCCTGAAGCTGGCAAGCAGTGAGCAATGGCAAAAGGAGCTGCCATTTTGTCCCACTGTTGGCAAGCAGTGAGCAATGGCAAAAGGAGCTGCCATTTTGTCCCACTGTTCCACCATCCCATTCTCAAAAATAGAGAAGGGAAACAGAGAGGGGAAGGAGTCTCTGACTACAGTTCTCACGTAAACTAGCACAAACACGCATTGCTCAGCTCTCAGGTTGGCAGGGAGAGATGCCCATCAAGCTTATGTGGGCTAAGATTGGGTTTCCACGGCAACAAAAGGTCTGCAGACATTCTGGTCCTATGTTGCCTAGGGAATTAATGGATTGGTGCCAGCCTGTCTGGCATCATGAAGCATTCATGAATCAAATGAATTGGCCCCCAAAAGTCAAGGATTTCATGAAAAATGCGGCCTCACAAAACACGTTTTCGCAATACATGAATCAGCCCGATTCATCATGAAATTTGATTTGTATTTCTATTCATGCTCATGTCTACTATGGATGGCCCCACTGATATTTCAGGGCAATGCTAGCCTTCTGGTCCTAGTGAGACAGTTCCTAATATAGATTGCATTTGGTTTTGTGCTCCAAACAAACATGTGCATATAGAGCTAACTTTGATTAGCATCAAGACAAAGCAGAACACTTCTCATTTAACATTTCACAAATGATGTACTTGACACAATCACAGTCAACAATATAGCACGTACACCATTTTTCTCATATAATGGAACAGTTTCTGAGTAGAACTTCACTTGGCAATTTGTATGCTTTTCCAGGTGCAAGGACAAACCCTCATTTATTGCACTTCTTATCAAACAAGCCTAAATTAGTACCAATCATTACAATGTATAGAGGCAACAATACAGAAAATGGCTTTGTGCCAATGTACAGGCTCATACAGGTGAAGGTAGGCCTTTTAAATTCATTTGTTAACACACTTTCTGTTACTTCTGGTACTTTGTTTGTGCTGATCCCTTGATCAGCACATACAAAGTATCAGACAGACAGACAGACAGACAGACAGACAGACAGACAGACAGATATCATATCCATGATGCAGCACCCTGAGGACAGACAGAATGAGCAAAAGAAGTATGAGACAGAAGATATACTTGAGAGTAACTCTAAGATCATGGATACCCTTATGCCAGATCTAGCCCTGACAGAAATTTACCTTCCTCCTCTTCAAATCCTACTGGCAGTATTGATTATTCCTTCCCTCCTATATGTACCCAATCACTGAAGTGAGCTTTCTCAAGTCTACCATCTTGCTAACATTAATAGCTTCAATTAAAGCAAGAATTTTCTAGATGAAGGGTGGGAAACTAGAGATTAGATTTAAAGGTGAAGAGACATGTTTATTGTTCCCTCTACCAACCCCAAGATGGAGAAACTATTTTTGAAGGCAAGCAATATATTTGATAGGAGGAACAATTCTGCACTGATTTACAATCATAGCACTAAAAAGCAACTGTATTTCCCCCTCCTCTTCTGTATCTGCCCAGTTTTGATCAGGCATCTGATGAAGAGAACTTGATTCTCGAAAGCTTATGCTATAATAAAATTGGTTAGTCTTAAAGGTGCTACTGGACTCTTTTTGTATTTGGAACATCATCCATTTTACTGTATTACAGTGCTTCTGCCCCACAGACACATATGCTAACCTACTTACAAGGAACTGGTATATATCTCTGGAGGCAGGCTAACAAGGGACTTTGCATGCAAAGTGTCAATTCCCTGTATGACATGGTCCTCTAGGCAACTTTGTAAACCTCACCAGGCTTATTACGGCAAATGCTACGAACGCCTCATTGATCATGCGTATTTTCCCCTTATTTTCTTTCCTGCCAAGATGAGAGCAAGCAGATAAGTAAATTGTTCAAAGCTTCATTACTTTTTAATACCCAGTATTCCACTGAACAGCTTCCCATCATTGTCTATATAGATCTTCTGTTTCTTCTGAATGAAATCTTTTATTCTCACCGTCAAGTCTACTCTTGTTGCTTATTTTCCCTTAAACAAATATAGCAACTGCTGAGCCAACAGCATAAAATGGTCTTTCCTTCAAGGAAACTGACATTTTGAGGGGCACTCAATGTATCCTGACACTATAAGTCTCCTGAATTGAGAGTCTGGCATTGTCTTAGGATGTGTGCCTCTGAGGGTTAAGCTGGATATGCATGTTTTTAAAGAGTTGGGTCTGGACTCCTCAGATTCAACTCAAGTTCCCTGCAGCCACATTGCTGCTTAAAAATAAAGGAGAGCCCAAACAGGCTCCCTCCCCCTTCATGCCGTTTCCCCCTCTCTTCCCTCTCCCCACAAGCCATTTCTCTGTGTTAAAAGAGCATGGGAGGGAGGTTTCTCCCTCTTCCTTCTTCTCCATATGGAGTATTCTGTGCATGCACAGAACTTGCACATCTAGCTGAACCCTGTGACTCAACTGCGCAGTATTATTTATAACAAGGATTCAGTAAATGATGCAATTATAGTCATCAGGATGCAGAGCTAGTTATTATTCATATACATTTGTACATATAGCTCAACTTGGCCATTAACAGTTACGTCTCTCCTCAAAAGGTGTCAGCAACGGATGACCTTCCTCCCTGCCCGCTATAGAAAAGGGGATATATAAGCTTATATTAACATCATTTCACATAGCATTGTGTATGCAACTGAACAATTAACTTTCCATGAAGAGCAATGAAATATCTGACTGAAGGTAAGAGCATCAACAATTAATTTCCGAGGCATAGTGAGGCAGGCGTCTACCTTGCCTGAAATTTCTAGTGAAAAAGAATGTCTGGAATCTTGGTTTGATTACAGGGGTGGCAGACAGATGACTGCACCAGAGCATAAATTCTGGAAGCAGCTCATCAAGGGCAGGCAGCAGCAAGAGATGCTGTGTGATTGAATATTGTAAATTCAAGCTACTGATGGGAGGGTAGATCCAAAAGAACACCTTCTCCTTCGTTATACTCTATAGCCATTTCATTTTCACGCAACTGACAACATCTTCTTGATTATGTCTTCCATGATCCATGCTTGAATGACACCGGCAAGACGAGCCTCATTCTCAGTGATTGACTCCACCAAGTACCACAGTAATGGAGTCTTCTTTTCTCTGAAGAAGACTCAGTAGGTCCAATGGTCGAATACATATACCAAGTGTTAATTTATCATTATTTAAATTATATGGGGTAGAAGGAAAATACCAGTAAGAACTTTAGTGTCTACAGCCTAGCGTCGATGGCAGAGGAGGGGAGGGGATCATGACAATAAACACAGGCACATACGTTGGCTGGATTAAAAATTTGCCACAACTTTATTAACATACAGCAACTAGGAGCATTGGCAATGCATCCAGGTCGGCTCCCCAACATCAGCTGACCAGCCTGCCAGCCGATGACCCTCACCTCTCAGACCGCAGCTGAGGGGGGAAACCAAGGAGTGACATTGAGGGGGGAATAACATGGGTGTACATCCCTGTGTGACTCTCCTGCCATGGCAGGAGTGAGTATGCCCCGGCAACCCCCAAGCTGGGCATGTATCACCATAACTCACCCCCAATATTCTTTATAGGAGTCGCCTTAATGAGAAGACTAGGTACACAGGCCACGCCTCCCTCAAAGGGGATCCAATCCAATGACAGGCCCTGCCCCCCACACTCCCCAGGCCGCTCCTGATAGGATGACCGAGGAGTTTGAGCTGATTGGCTGTGGGCCTGTCCTGGGAAGCTGGGCGAGCCCACAGTCATGGTGGCCTCCAGGCCCCGTGCCCCGTGCTGGCAGCAACCTGGGCCCCTAGAAGAGTTGGGGGGATAGCATGCTGAAAACAGGGCTTGATACTTTGTAAAATGATGACAAAGCATGTATGGAATCTCTACCACAACAAAGGCTAAAAACTGGATTATTTACAAAGAAAATCTAGAATTCTCAGATACATCTTGTGCTACATCTAAAACCCATTTATGTGACTGACTTGTAACTTTAGAGAACTTCCTTAAGCAAACAGCCCAAACTGAGTTCAATTGTCTGAGAGTGGAGGACATTTATGAAATAACCTCCACGAGTAACCCCATCTCAGGGAGCCTACGAAACGTTTAAAGACCTGCTATCTTGGAGTGGCTTCAGATTAGGAATGTTAGGTCTAATATTGGCAATGCTGGGAAGGAAAAACAATTTCCCTTATTTATTGTTTTAATGGTGTCTGAGTTTATGTTATTTGGTTTTAAATTGCACTGTGAACCATCTTTGGGCAAAAGACATGGTTGAAAGGTAAGCTAGAAATATGTAATAATGTTTTTTTTTAATTTTTTGTTTCTGAAAGCAAAAGCAAAATCCTGCTTCATTTTTCAGATGATCAAATTTTATTAGACATACTCAATTCAGCACAGAAGAAAAATGAACTTATATTGGTCATCATGAGGCAACAAAATCACCCAGATGCCACCTGAATATTCAAAGATATCTAATGTTTTACCATACTATAATGCATTTTCATCGGTTAGTGGGAGCTGCCAAACCATCTTCATATTTACTATGGTATTTGGCTGCCTCATGAAAATGCATGAGAATGCTAAACTTCTTAAGCCTTAGGACTATCCCAACCCATGCAACTGTGAGCAAAACATGAATGTGCTGAATAGGGTTGCCTGAGCTGGACAACTGGCAGGAGCTTATTTTCCTTTTCGCCTACTGGCTATACCCCCTCTTAAGAAGTGGAGGTCACTGGGCAGTAGGCACCACTACTTTCTTTTTTGTTACCCCCCTCCCTTTTTAATAATCAACCCAGTCTGCTGTCAAAAGGAGTTGGTGGAAGAAACTGGGGTTACAGAAGGATAGGTGAAATGGCTAAAATACAAGTAATGAGAGCAAGGTAGGACCACATGCCTTACAGAAAACAGAGGGCCAACTTGAAAAACAAATCATTTGTTCGCTGTGGATAAGTCAGTCAACTGATTTCCATTATCTGACAGTTGTATTAAATATCAGGAATAATATGAATAATTAGAGTACATCTGCACTGGATGCCTAGGGAGGACATGGAATCAGCTTCCTTAATTTTTATTTAAAAGTCATCATTTACAACATACTAGAGATAAGGTTCTGAAGTATTTTGTCTGAGATCTCAGCTCTGAAGTCCTGTCAAGACGATTCACCTTGAGGAAGATCAATGGCAGACAACGGAGGAGAGATACAGCGTGCAGGACATTGGCCAACACTTCGTGATGCCACTGAAAGAAGACTGAAAGCTGACTCACTCAGAAACGAAAGGCTCCAATGCCAGAACAATGGAACAGCCAACAGAGGACGGTGATTAGCCTGAAGCTTGCTAAGCAAGACCCAGATATCTTGTGAGAACCAGAGGGCAAAGGGACAATTGTGTCATCTGTTGTCAGGCATCTAAAGCCCAAGCAGCAGGAGCCAAGGGGGACTCCCCTGTGGCCCTCTTGTGAGCCTGAAGGCTGAGGACACAGAAAAAGGAGAGGAAACAGGGTAATACAACCTTCTGGTTTGAGGGTAACTGGACTAGACAATAGCTATGCCAAAGCAGAGAGAAACAGAGACTCATACACATCTTCAAGACGTGCTATCTAACTATTAAGCTGAACATTTAATATTTCTAGTAGTAGTTGTTGTTATCATAATAGCATCTTCAAGTTTAGTTGTCCTATAGCTAGGACAAAAGATAGGATGTGAAAAACGACAAAATCTCTGCCGCTATGATTCTACCAGTAATTGTATATGAAAAGAAGGTGGAAATAAACATGCAACCAACCCCAAAGCCCACCCCCCCAATCCAAAAAAGATTAGAAGAAGAATATATAGAGGCAAAACAAATCTGCTATTAGAAAAGCAAAATGAAAATTAAGATCCTTTAAGTGAAGAGAAAGTGTCACAAAATACTCATAAAACAAAAACACTCCTATCATCAGCCATAAAATGGAAGACAAAATACTTTTCAGCATGCTGTCTTTATCATCTCCTTCCAGCCATCTGTTGTTGATCCCACCTCTCAGGGATCTGACATTGACCTGAGCTCAGGCCTTTCCTGTGGTAGCCCCTGCTCTGGGGAATGGGCTCCCTGAAGAAGTAAGGGGAGCTCCCTTGGAGATCTGTAGGAGGCACTGCAAGGCCTGTCTGTTTGCCAGGGCTTTTGAAGTGGTTTGAATGACAGGCATCTTTTAAGGGAGAGAGGGATTGGGATAGTATTTTATTTTAACTGTAAATGTTTTAAATCTATTATTATTGAATCATGAGGAAAGGTGGGGTAAAATATTTATTTAATAAATAAAATTAATCAGCTGTTCAGTTTACAATATTTTAAAATTACAGTTTTCTGCAAAGGGAAAAATATGTTGGGCAGAGGAAATAAAGCTGAAACCACTAAAATGGGGGGAAATAAAAAAAAGTTTGAGGAAAGGAGTATAAGGAAATCTGCTCTTGAAAAGCAATTATACATATAAACAAATAACGATCTCACAAATTCAGTAAGATATATAAAATACTAATGTTAGAAGTTAAAATATAAGAAATATAAACTAAATATCTCACTGGACCATGTCCAGCTAATATTGCTTTACAGGCTTATTTTTAATAATCATAGCATTATTGATCAACCCATTAATGTTTCAGTAAGAGTGATCACAGAGTAATCATAAGCCATCCCAAAAGATAAAATATCTTAGCAAAATTTGTCAGTTACCATTAAAAAGTTTATGAATCTGCATTGGGATTGTGTCCTATCTGACTTAGTTTATAGATCGTATTTTAGCAATATACTGGCTTTCCAATATGAAACTCTTATCCGTTTCTTCTAATTCTGAGGATTTGTTTTTTATTAACCCTATTTAATAATAAATGACTAACAAGTTTTGCTGGTCATAGATCCAGAGGAGTTAGCTGTGTTGGTCTGTAGTAGCAAAATAGTAAAAAGTCCAGTAGCACCTTTAAGACTAACCAACTTTATTGAGGCAGAAACTTTCGAGAAGCACAGCTCTCTTTGTCAGATGCATGGGTTAACCCAGTTTTGCTGGGTTATTTTAGTTACTGTATTTTATTTATATGATTTATAGTCTGCTTTTTTCACTGAATTACACAGTGTAATTACACAGTCTCATAAACAGGATGAGACACCTAATAAGCAATGTAACAGAACTAGGATTATGGAAATCTGAAACAAAGAATGACTGTAATGATTTCAAGTAAATGTGTGCATGTATCTTTAAATGCTTGGTGTGAGATAGGTGAAGAGTGGGGATGAAAGAGAGGGATGAGTGAGTGATATGATTGGTTGATGACTGAGAGTGTGGGTGCAAAGTTTTTAGTCAGAAGAAAGTAGGCTAGCTGTGTGCAGCCTGAGTAACTTTAAGCATTTCTGTGAGAGAAATATTGAGTTAGAGAAAGAGGCTAACTGTGTGTGAAGCTGTATTGTCGAAGGCTTTCACGGCTGGAGAACGATGGTTGTTGTGGGTTTTCCGGGCTGTATTGCCGTGGTCTTGGCATTGTAGTTCCTGACGTTTCGCCAGCAGCTGTGGCTGGCATCTTCAGAGGTGTATCACCAAAAGACAGAGATCTCTCAGTGTCAGATCTCTTGGTGACACTGAGAGATCTCTGCCTTTTGGTGCTACACCTCTGAAGATGCCAGCCACAGCTGCTGGCGAAACGTCAGGAACTACAATGCCAAGACCACGGCAATACAGCCCGGAAAACCCACAACAACCATGTGTGTGAAGCCTTAGAAGAGATCTGTGCGAATGAGTTTATAGGAAGTAACTTTAAGAACCGAGAACTACTTTTATGAAACCGATACGCTTCTCAGAAAAAAATAAAAGTTTATTTTGTTTTTGTTATATCCCAGAGTAGCTGTCATTGCTATATCCCATTCCTATCCTCAGGGCCACAAAGAACCATGAAGGATGCTTAGGCACATTAGCAAAGGGAAATTTTAAATAAAATATCTTGGAATATAGTATTCCTGGTGGCAGCAATCTACCCAGAGGGTGTAAGGGAAAGATTAAAGGTAAAATCTACCCAAGAGAAAGCAAGGGTCATAATAACAATAACTTTTAAAATAAGTATGCCTATATGAAGGTAGATACGCTATTTGAAACTGTTTTGAGATCTAGAAGCTCTGCTTTCAAATAAAAATATTTTAAATGTTTCTTTTAAATTTCAGATATACAAATATGTTGTCATTAAAAGTATTTCTGGGATATTTAAAGAGCACTGGGAACTGGTGTAGCATACTGGATACAAGACTATGCTGTGATCCGACAAGGTGCCAGTCCAAAATTCATCACTGCCATAAACTCACTAGGTGTCCTTAGACAATCCACTTTCCCCCATCTTAATCATCTTCAATTGAAGTATAATGACATAACCTACTTTACAGGTTTTTAAAATGGACTGCTGAAGCACTTCTGCTTATAATTATTTCTGCTGCAATTAATAGGCCGCTTACTATGTATCATTGTTCATTGAGAAGCAACAAATGTCAAAATAATACTCAACCTTATTTTTTTTCTGTTTTCTAAACAATAAAACATGAAAACATGATATTAAAATATTACTTTCTGAAATATGCCAAAAATTATCATGTCACAATTTATATATCTGTTTTAATCTTATAGGAATCACATACCTACAATGTTGTATCTTCTAAAGAAAAAAATCTTTCAAGTCCACTGTAATCAAATTTCAACTCCTATTTTGTTTATTCATAAATATTCAAACAACAAATTATTTACAATATCCATTTTCCCTTTGTGTCTATAGATGCCTTGGGATAGATTCAATTATCCTTCTGTTAAGTAAAAAATTTCTCATTTAGGGGATAGGAGTTACTGGATTCAATTCACAATATTTAATCTTTAAACACACACACATGTGCGCGCACGCACACACACACACACAGTTATATGTTTTCTCATGTTGACATATTTTACCATGTTTTGTCTTAGCTGATATTATTAAACCATCCAAATCTGCCCCTCCCCAAGAATATGCTTGAAGTAGGATACGTTCAATGTCCCTTCTCTGGAAATACCAGAACAAGGAACTGCACATTTTTTAAAAAAATAATGAAGTCATAAAAAGAAAACACAAAACAGATAGTTACATTACAGCCCTCTTTGAGACAGAGAATATCAACAGAATAAAAATTATTCAAGATCCACTAAATTAGAAGAGAAGTGAATACGGAAATAGAATGGAGATAGAATGTAAGCGAGCAGAGGGCAAACCTACATTCTTAATAGGTAACATGGTGATGGTTTCTTGCTATTACATTCAGAGAGAGAAAGCAAGTAAGCTCCATTATGCATTTAGTCTAAAGCAATTCCTTAGAAACATATGAAGACTTTAGTTATCCTGAAATGAATTCATAGTGCCTTAACTGGCTTTAAAAAGAAAAGCCTTATCAAAGTCTGCTGCCTCTCACACAGATGTCCATGGTCTTTTAATGAATCATCAATGCAAAACATAAATAGATTTGTCTATAAGATTTAAAAGAATGAGCTGCTTGATTTTTGAAAAACATTTTTTGTCTCACAGAAAAGAGACCTCATATAATCTTCTTTTATACTGGAAAAATGGTTCTTTATAATAAACGGACAAAACAGATCATATTCCTACACTCTTACAGGGCTGAACACTTGCATTTTTACTATAGTGTAAAAATGGGTGGTCTAACTTACTTTTGTAAAATGCAGCAGCAGCAGCAGAAAGCTATTGAGCGGCTGGAGGTGAATATTCAGTGAAGACTTTAACAAATAATTAGCTGTACCAGGCTTAATGTACCAGTTTGGTGTAGTGGTTAAGAGCAGCAGGACTCTAATCTGGAGAACTGAGTTTGATTCCCCACTCCTCTGCTTGAAGCCAGCTGGGTGACCTTAGATCAATCGCAGCTTTTTAGAGCTCTCTCAGCCCCACCTACCTCACAAAGTGATTATTGTGAGTATAATAACAACACAATTTGTAAACTGCTTTGAGTGGGTGTTCAGTTGTTTTGAAGGGTGGTATAAAATCGAAAGTTATATGTTAAGTATAATGCAGGAAGAGGCACGAATGTTTCCTTTTTACACCAAAGTTATTACTATCTAAAGTTATACAGGTGGATTTATAGGTGCCATTCTGCACATGAAAAGGGACTGCTGTTCACTGTTCCATTTTACAGCTCAAGCTAAAGAATGGAGTGAAAAACATCATTTCCATCTTGTCTGTGAACTGACTTTACAGGGCCACATTGATCCATGCTTCTGCAGCCATGAGACTAGACTCATGTAATGCATTCTTTGGGGAGTTGCCCTTGAAAGTTTTTATTATAGTTCCTCCCTGGACAAATAGGAAGTGTGGGAGCAACCATTTTCAAATAAATAAGTAAAACCAGTCCAAAGATGTTCTTCCATGTGCCCAGTTTTTTACAGAAGCATGGCACTAGAATAGAGTTTGCCTATAACGGCACTGCGAAAACCCTTGCATAAGTCTTTGTGGCAGAGCGCTTGTGGGTATTTTCCATCCGCTCATAATTTTTAAGGTCCAAACCATAATGTTATGTTAAGAAGAATCTGGAAACCAAAGGAAGTTTTGAGGCCGGCCCTTAATTTTAATAGTACCTCTCAAGTTTGTTTGTTTTTATAAATAATAGAAGGAAGGAAGTTGAGATTTTAATAATAAGCCAATCTGAATGTTACTATTACAGTAGATTGGTAAGAAAATCAAATTGACTACAGTGTGTAGGGAGAAAACAGATATGGATTGTTTTTACGTAGATGCCTTTTAAAAACACAGTCTCAGATAAATCTGCTTGCAAGTAAATAGTCAAGTGTTATGAGAATGTCTCAGATTTCACATTAGTTAAATGAAAATTATAGCTCCAGAAAAAAACAACATTATTATCTTCAGCTATGCTCTGTAGTCTGGTATTACTAATAAAGAAATGGTCATGATGATGTGGAAACTGCTCACCTCCATAACAGTATGGGTAGGTCCCTCAGAGCTCTTGGAGGAAGAGTGGAATAAAAAATATACCAGTTTGGTGTAGTAGTTAAGAGCATGGGGCTTTAATCTGGAGAACCAGGTTTGATTCCCCATTCCTCCACTTGTAGTCAGCTGGGTGACCTTGAGTCAGGCACAGCTTCTAGGGGCTCTCTCAGCCCCACCCACCTCACAGGGTGATTGTTGTTGTGGGGATAATGATAACATACTTTGTAAACTGCTCTGAGTGGGTGTTGTCATCCTGAAGGGCGGTATATAAATAAAATATTATTATTATTATTACTCTACATACCGAAGATCAATTGTTGTAGTATCAGAATCTTTCTGAGATTATATTTATCTGATGAAGAGCTTACCTTGATAGAGCATACATATAGTAGAATCATAGAGAAGATGATTGTTGAGATTAAAATCTATATTTAAAACTAAGCCAAATTTACATACTATAAACTTTAAAACTCGTTACAAATGTGTATCATCAAACGCTGACACAATAATCAAGTTTCTGCTGTGATTATTTTTTAAAAAGTTCTTTGAATTGTATTCAAATCTGTAAGGATGCTAGATATTAGGTGAGCAGCCTACATCCAGAATATAATTCTTCAATATTTAATTTTTCATGTTACAAAAAATATTGCAAGAACATTCCTACGCTATGGTTTCTTTATATTGTCACCCTTTAAAATTTCCCCCTACAAGTTGTCAAAATGACTTCTTACTTTGCTTCTGGAGGTTGTGCAATCTGATCCGTAATTATGTACATGATAAATGCAGTATGAATATTCACTCTATTACTGGATAAATGTGCTCAATTACACTATTAAGCTCCAGAGCTACAAAATGATTTTCAAAGTATGGAAAAATAGCCTAATCACGATTCTTATCACATCTAGATATATAAAAAAAGAACTTCCTCCATAACAGACAGATGGCTGTATGTCAGCTAGAAAGCCATTCTACACCCGCCTCACCTCTTTAGCATGACATTCTGTGGGCAAGACCCACCAGCTCCCTAGAGGTGGGTTTCTTCAATGGTTTACCCAACAATATACATGTTTCATTGCACAATGTCCAATTGAACACCGTGTCTCCAATGACAGTGTCTCTAATAATGTCTGATAGTGTCTACTGAAAAGTGACATAGTATCCATGTTTATTTTTTTGTTACTGTGTACACAGGGATGCCATTCCCCCACTGGGGGCAGGGGTTCCCCCACTTCCACCCTTCATCCCCTGCCTCTACTCACCTAGTCAGTGGTGGAGGAAAGGTGGGGGAATGCTGCCCCAAGTGGGAGTGACATCATTGTGCCACACCTCCAGGAGTGACATCATTATGCCACTCCTGAGAGTTCTCTTGCGCTTCTCAGTGAGTCAATTTGGCTCCATATGAGCTGAATCAGGCCCATTTGGGGGCCAAATCAGCCCACTGAGAAGCATGCACCCACTCCCAACCCTGCGCGATGACACCACCTGGAAAAATGAGTAAGGTAATTGCCAGGTCCTCCACCCTCCCACTGGGAGGGTAGGGGGACCTGGCATCCCTAGGTATACACCATTTTGAAAATCGTATGAAAGAAATATGCACATAAACAACTCATGTCAGTAACAGAATAATGAATTAGTGTACATAATTAGTTTGGAAACCTAGAATGCTGCTTTATCCACAAAGCTAAAAGATAAGTCTGTACTTCCTACAATGTTCTAGGCAACTGATGGTCAAAGGCGTCCTATCTGCCTTCTCAGAACAGCTGCCAGTCCCAAAGACTTCCCCCTAGTCAATGGGCTTAGAAGGGTGTAACTCTGTTTAGAATTGCACTGTCAGTGGATGGCATGGATGTTGCTGCTCAGACCTTGCACAACATGCTCCTCATGAAAACATAGCTACCAGCTGAACAAAATAACATAACAGGAAAAGTTGCTTCATTACAACTAAATCCTAAAGATTCTATACTTATTGAAGCTGCCCCAATGTATTTTTCAATTTTTAGACAAACCTTTATTGTAACTTCCTATTTTTAATAGAGATGGGCACAAAATGGGGAAAAAATGAAACAAGGGTTTCATGTTTCATCGCGTTCCACGAATCATGAACTTTCACAAAATTGTCCCGTTTCGTGAAACGATTTGTTAGTTTCGTGATTCATCAGAACCCAGGACACTTCAATGGCCCCCTTTGTACCCAGAGATGCCGATCTCGCAGGGAGACTTCAGCAGGCTGTTAGGTACCCGGAATTAGTTATTTGATAAGGTCTTTTTGTATGACTGTTAAGAATGTACTATTGTCTCCTGTATTTATGAATGGATTTATGGAAGTAATTATGAATTAGTAGCACTTTGCACTTTCAATTGCACTTAATAATTACAAATTTTCTATTAATTGTCAACCTGTTTCCTGTGGGTGTGGTTTCCCTTTGTGTTCGACAGGCCCCAGAGCCAGGCAATGCCCTGAGACTGGGGTTGGGTAGGGTGGAGAAAAGAAGGCACCCTCACCCAACAACCTTTCCAGCAAGGCCAAGAGCTGAAAATAAGAAAGAGGCTTTTCAGTCTATTTTAAAGCAGCAGCAAATCCAGCCCAAAGCTCCCAATTCCACTCTCTCACTCCAAATCCCAGCAGCAGGTCCTCCATCTCCCTTTGTCTACTGGAACTGAAAAGCACGAGGCAGAGAGCTGAGAAATGCTTACACAGAGCAGAACATGATGTCTCTGGTTGGCAGACAGACCTACCTAACAGGGTCTGGAGGGATGAGATTGGTGTTCCCATGGCTACAGAAGGCCCGTCTCCTCAGTTGCTTAGGGGATTAACCCCCCTGCTCCTTGCTGTATAGGGCAGAATGGAAGCTCTCTAGTTGGCAGGGAGAGCTGCCTATCAAGGTTGGCTAAAGTGGGCTAAGATTGGGGTTTCCAATGGCAATAAAAGGTCTGCAGATATTCTGGGCCTATGTTTCCTAAGGAATCAATGGATTGGTGCCAGCCTGTCTGGCATCATGAATCATTCACGAATTGAACAAACTGGCCCCAAAAGTCATGAATTTCATGAAAACTGCAGCCCCACAAAACTCATTTTGTGAAACACAAATCGGCCTGATTCGTCACAAAATTTTATTCGTATTTCGATTTGTGCCCATGTCTAATTTTTAACCTCATTCACTCAATGTTTTGCACTAGTTGATATCTGCTCAAATCTCCCATGGGAGAAATGAACAGGTAATTAAAAATGACCTGTGTTTTTAAAGCAAGTAGTCTACATATTCTATTGCCAGCGCAGTATTAACAAAATCCAACATCTGAGAATAGAGAACTTTGGATGCTAATTGCATTCTCTGTTATAATTAATGAAGAATGAAATTTAAATAACTGGCAAAGAATGTCAACATTATACATGAAAAAGTATCAGTACACGACACGCCACTAAAATCCCAGAGTTCTGACAGAAAAATGTTTTAATTGCTTTTTATTTGCATTCTGATCTCTGAAGACTAAGCTCAATCACCATTTCAAGCTTATAAAGTGTAAGCTCAAATTTTTAATGCTCAATTCCATTTATTTTAAATACTAAGGAACTGTTAAGGGTGCATTATTTGTGACTAGAATAAGTAAGTTGGCAGCATTTCATTAGTAAGCTTTTAATGCAAATTACTAAACAATAGACTCTTTTGTGATACAAATTGGCTTGCTATGACTAAAAATTAATGAGGAACACACCTGCAAGTTGTACTATTTTCCTGTTTCCATTTAACATTCTCCATTCAACCCCATTCAAGAAATGTCTTCTGTATCCAGCATATAATAATCAGTTCCTGAAGTTCATAGAATGTCACTAGAAATTAGGAATAGGTTTGAGGGAAGAAAGGAGCCCATGAATGTATGATATTCTGCCTTCCCCAACCCAATGAAATGCAACCCTAGAGATGACAGGGAAAAATAAGTATATAGAACAAATCTTGCTGGGGAAGTACCATTGTGGTTTCTGCAAAGGCAAGTCTTACCTCAGGAACTTGCTGGATTCTTCTGCCAACAAGCACGTGGATGGGGTGATACAGAAGACATTATACAGGGCTCATTTGGAGCCGGAACGCACAGGAATGGCGTTCTGGTAGGTCTAAAAAGAGGTCACGTGGGTTTTGGCTCTGCCCACGTGATTTCTTTTCTTCCAAGTGCAAGCCGAGTGGTGCTGGGCTCCAAAGGAACAGTAAGCTGCTTGTATTCCTTCTGCTCTGCCCATTTGTGACTGGGCGGGGGAGAGAGAAAATGAGTGAATGCCGAGTGGTGCTGAGCTCCAAAGAAACAGTAAGCTCCTTGGATTCCTTCTGCTCTGCTCTTTTACTCTCATTTGTGACTGGGGGGGGGGGGAGAAAATGAGTGAATGAGTGCAAGTCGAGTGGTGCTGAGCTCCAAAGGAACGTAAGCTGCTTGGAATTCATGCTGCTTTATTTTCATTTGTGACTTCTGAGAGAGAGTGAGTGCGTGAGTGCAAGCAGGGCTGAGTCTCCAGAGGAGGGTAAGCTGCTTTGAGTTCATTCTGCTTTAAGGAAATACCTGGAGACTTTTGCAGAAAGGGGCCTGAGGGGTGGGTGTTGCCTTCTGACACACTTCCAGTGATGTCAGGGGGTGTGGCATATGCGAATGAGTTATGCTAATGAGTTATGCTAATGAGTTCCTGCAGTTCTTTTTCTAGGAAATGACCCCTGACATTATATATTTGGACATCTCAGAAAGCTTTTGACAAAGAAAACTCAGAAACAATAGGATAATAGCATAGGCCCTTTTATCTTGTTAAAGAATAGGAAGCTGGGTGCAGGAATAAAGGAACAGCTCATACAACAGAGAGTAGAAATGTCCATGATTTGAACTGGGACTGGTGTTATTTATTCATAAGTGATCTGGAAGTGGGGGCAGCAGTGACATGGCCAGGCTTCTGCATAACACCAGAATGGTGGAACACCACACACACTGTAAAGAAGAGTTTCAAAAACGTCACTCCAAACTGAGCAATAACTAAAAGACAAACAAAATTCAATGTGAAAATGATGCACACAAGGGCAAGAAAAATATCTAAACTTTTACATCTGTACACATGAAACCTGAAGTGTTAGTAACTAATGAGGAAAGAGAACTAAGGGCCATGTAGACAGCTCAACGAAAACATCAACCCACTATATAGCAACAGTGAAAAAACATTCCACACTAAAGAATATTAGGAAAGGAATTAATTTAAAATGGGCAGTGCTAGAAAGCCTTTGTATAAATCCATGGTAAGGCTACATTTGGAATAATGTTTTCGTCATCCCCAGTCCCTGAAGTATATTGTACAGCTGAAAAAAAAATACCTCTAAGGGCAAACAAAACATTTAAGGAGTTATTAGAGCACCTTTCCTATGAGGAAAGGCTGAAGTGTTTGCAGCAATGTTGTTTACAGAAAATATAATCAAGAGGGATATATAAAATTATGCACATTGTAGAAAAGTGGACAATCAGTAAATTTTTCTCCCTGTCTCAAAGGACAGAACTTGAGGTCACTCAAAGTGGCTGCCAAAAGACAAAGGAAAATATTTCTTCATACAATGCAGTTAAGTAAGGGAATTTGCTGATACAAGATATGGTAGTGACTACTGGTTTAGATGCTTTTAAAAGTGAAATAGAGAAATTCAAGGAGAATAGGTCTATTAACTATGCTATGAAAATTCCACATTCAAGGGCAGTATACTTTGACTATGAATTGGGGAGGGCATCGGGGAGGGTTGTTCCATGCAGGTCATGTCTGTGAGGCTCCTGGAAACATTTTGCTGTCCGTTGTTAGATATACAATGCTGGGCTGGATGGATGTATTGTGGGAGGAAGAGACGTCTCTCTGGTACTGCTAGCATGTCCAGGAAAAGAGAAAGGGCTTCTGGCTCCATGCTCTTTATGTTGCCTGGCCCTCCCACTGATTCTCTCGCCCTGGCTGTAACCAAGAAGAGGACATAAGCACAAAGTCCTCACTGTTCTCTCCAACTGTCCCTCTTTATTCTGTAGTAAAGAGAGGTACTAGAGTAGAGAGGCATAGGGACAAGGCCATGGTTGCTGTGGCAATGGAGCCCTCGTGAAAACTGAATTTTTTTAGGGCTTGGAGCTGGAGGTGGAGAAGGCAGAGGCTGAGGGGAGGAAGACCTCATGTTGGTTGGTTAACCTCTATGTATAACGTTTTTTAGGGAGGTTGTCAACTGTGAGGGAATTCACTTAAATGGAAAGTTTCCTCAGTGCAGCACCCAGAAAGTGGAAGGAAAGGAGTTAACTGCCTGGAAGGAGAGATTGACTGACAGGCAGCTCCTCCTTCTCTCTGATTGGCTAGTCAGAATGACAGTTGGTGGTGACAGGATTTTTCAGTTCAGTTAGGATTTTGAGTTCAGTTGAGAGTGTGGACTGGAGTCGGTCAAGGAGGGTCAGACAGGTACCCCTCTGAAGTGACAGAAAAGAGGATGTTTGCCCTAACTGTGCAACATTGTCTTAAGGAGGACTTCTAGTTGATAAGCCCAAGTATAAAAGCCAGCACAAATTGAAACCCATTTACACAGCCAAGAAAGAACTGGGTGCGTGTTTTTGGCAGAGTGAATGGGTAGTAAGTGAAGACTCCCATTCAGCCAAGATAACAGGGATATTGTCTTATAAAGAAGAACAATTCCTGCCCAATGTCTAGAAATGGGGGGGTTGCCTCTAAGAAGGACCATGGGTCTGTTGTAAAGGGAAAACTGTGTTGAACTAATGTTTGGAAACCTAAGTTTAAAAGGGAAACTCTGTGAAGAAATACTGTTACTGTAACCAAAGGAGTAAACAAAACACCTCTCACTAGCAAGATCTAAGAATCAGAAACCAAGCTTAAGGGAACTTATTTTGCCTGTTACTTTAGAAGTATTCTATTCTACCAACAAATTTTACCTCAGCAATTTCATCCCCTAACTGCCTGTATTCCAGCCCTGCCTGTTCAATAAAGTCACTGTTTCTTTTGAGACTTATTCAGCTTCTAGTGTTATTTCATAAAAAGAGGAAGAGGGCTTCTGCTTTTCCCCCTATCAAGTTTCTGGGCTGGGCTAAAAAGCCTAAAATATAACTGCTTATCAGGGACAAAAGGAACTTCACAACTTTAAAATCACTAACAGAGACATGCTACTTGAGGCTGCTCAGCCAAAGCAGGCAACAGCTTTTGGTGGGAAAATCTGCCTCAGAGTGGGGGAGTGAAGGGGAGGTCCGTCATATCAATCTTTTAGATAAATACAATAGACTCTGAACAGCAGCATCAGTCTTGTGGGTTCCACAAGTCTGCAGACCAATTGTTGGAGATACTAACTAAATATTGGTGCAGAGAATCCCTTCCACAGTTAAGTGTTATAACTTAGCGCCTCAACCCACATTACCCTCTTAACACTTGCTAATGCAGTTAAAAGAGTTATTATTGGAAATAAAACTTATCTAATTGGCTCTAAAATATGTGACTGGTTGATTAAGGGATATTGCTCTTTATTTTGTTGTAAAAGGCTAAGCAGTTTTCAGTTTTTATGTCATGCAGATAAAACTATCACAAGGCTGAGATTTTCATGTCTGCTGTTTATCTTCAGATGTATATTTACAGATGAAGAAGTATCATTTTGCATTTTAGTTGCAGAAGACACATATACCATACTTACATCTGTAGTTTACCGCCATAACATGGGAAATGAATACAAGAATGTATTTACTGCATGTACTTTGAAAAATGTGCTGTGCAGAGAGTGGGACCCAAAAATGCCTCCCCACAAATTATTTTGAAGTATATATATATGGTAAATGCCTCAATATATTATATGTGCACGAGAACACACAGTATAGTGCATATGTAAGTACACTAATGTACATGCTCCATAACAAAAAAGATATGAAGTACCATGATCATCATCTTTAACTATAATTATTCATCACTATACTATTGACATCAAGCCTCCATATTGTTGATTCCCACTTAACTCCTTGGAAACCTAGTGACAATTTAGAGAGATCTGTACCCACCTGGCACTTTAAGTTTTTTTCAGACTATTAACCAGAATGGCTCAGCAACCAATCAGGGTGCATATTGAAACAAAGCCTTTTATTGCATTAACATATGAGCAAAAGATTCCAATTACACCAGCATTTTAGCTAATAAGGTTTTTTCCTCCTATGATTCGGCCCTCCTGGCCAACAGACCAAGCTGCTAGGGCTGGGGGCCAGTTTTGCTCCCTCGGATGAAGAAAAGGCAGTAGCCTCTTCCCAGGCATCTGCTTGGGGGGCAAAGCCAAAGGCATTTATGCCAGCTGTGCCTCCCCAGCTTGCAGTCTTCTCCTTTTGCTCAGGCAGGTCAAGGCGGAGATCCGGTGTGACCCCAGGGCTTGATGTGTACTGCTAGTTATATCCCTTGCCATATTCCCAGTTTATGTTGAAATTAATAAAGTGGCCCAAATTGTATACCCACGCACTGTGTCTGCCTTTTATTTTGACTAGGGGGGGAAATTCAAGGCTGAACAGTTGAGAGCTACTTCTGGCATTCCACATTTCAATGAGGTAACCAAGACAGTCTCTTAACATTTCCCTCCCCATCCCAAAACTTCCTTTCCTTATTTTGAGGAGTTCCCAAGGCTTGGGAGTGCCCTTGTGATACCCTCTGCCAATCTGGAAGCTCATCTCCAAATTTACCTGAGTTCTCCTCCCTTTCCAAAGCCCGTGAAAAATGAATACTTTGCACTTTGTGCAATTTCAAGTCCTATCCGAAGCCAAAATCTTTCCCCAAATTATACTCATGCTCAGCTTTGTCTACTTGGTTTGCCTATGAGCCCTGGATTTTGGCTCCTTCAATTGTGTTCCTTCATGCTTTGCATGGCAGGTTCTTGCTGTTTGTTCCCTTTCTCTGCATCTGATCCTAGCAAGCACCATTATAGTTGGTTCCTTTCAGTTTGTATAGTTCCAAAGGCTCTCATTTTGCTGCCTAGATCTGATTGGATGCCTAGAGCTGATAAAACTTCTGTTCAAGACTCAAATCTTGGGTCAAGAATCCTGTACTGATAGGTGATCAAAAGCCTCTACTCTTTCCCTCTTGTTCTGCCTCAAAGACCCTCCCCTCCCCTTCTTGAGTGGTACACATTGCACAAGTATAGTATTGGGAACAGTTGTACTGCATTATTGTCTTTCTAGAATTTGGTGCTATTTTTGCATATTTGTTGGCTGCTTGAATGTATTTTTATTCCTATAAATCTTTTGAGATTCTTGCCTCATCTGCCACTGATTGCCAGTAAGAAGAAATAGGTGCTCTTCTGGAAGGATCGGCTAAGCTGTCTGGGTGGGATGGTAGGAGCCACTTCCTTCCATGCTGGGAAGAGAATGCTTGGCTCCAGGAAGGCGCTGGGTGCTTTAGTGGTAAACTCTGCCACATGCAGAAAGAGATTCCCTTGCTAATCAGGGATTATGCTTCTATGTGTAAGAGATTATCTTGGTTACCTCACTGGAATGTGTGTAAAACCTAAGCCAGAAAGAGTGAGAGGTGGCAGAAGGGAGCTTTCTCATTTTGCTGCCTAGATCTGATTGGATGCCTATATCTGATAAGGTTTGGATGCCTATATCTGATAAGGAAGGTTTCTCCCTTCTGCCAGAGAGAGTCTGGACTTCAATGGACAGTGGGTTTCATTCATACAGACATGTATCTAGTACGCATGTGTCTTCCTGAGCACACATGGTAACATACTGGCTGCAGATAAAGAGACAGTTGGAATATCAGGCATCTGTTGAAGACCTCTTTGGGTACAAGTCATGATATGGACCTGTGACAGGGTGAGAACTTGCCAGTTTGCAGATTCCAAGTGTTCCTTGCGTTTGCTAATACACAATGATTCTATTCTTAAAACTCTTCAGCCATAATAAACACATGCAAAGCAGTACAAAGTACTTTGGTTAGTAGCCTATGTTGCCGTGATCCGTCTCTGTGGACGTCTAAAAAATAGATGAGGAGATCCTTTTACAACCTGAGAAGTCTGTTAAGATGAGGAAGAGCATGCCTTCAGGGGCAGAGAAGAGGATAACGGCCCTGCTGAATCTGCCCATTCATCAGAGCTGATAATGTAAAGGGTGCTTGTTTAGGGAAGGCTGCTGAACTGCTGAGGAGGGATCCCTGCAGAGCTCACCTGCCGTGCTGCTGACTGCATCATCTTCATACTCTGATTTCAAAGGAATGGAAATTGAAGAAAGCAAGACATCCATATGCAAAAGAGTTCACTATTGTTGTTTTTACTTGTGTCCTTAATTGAATACATCAAATGGAATACATTTCCTGAATAATTTGAGTCTCTCCCCCTCAGAATTGCGATCCTCCCTATCTAACTAGCATCTTTTAAAGGACATATTATGCTAATGCTCTTTGACACAGATCCATCCCCAAAGCATGGACATTTTCAGAACTTCCATATTCCACTGAAGTCTTATAACATGGTTTTCCTATTCCTGGCCCTTGAAACTTGCCTTAGTCTAACCTCGGCTATTTCTGATTGGTCAAGATAGCACACATAATGTATTCCATTTTCAATGGCTGGAAGTCATCAATCTGATGGAATTATCTGACATCTGCCTCTGCCCAGCTTCACAGTACATAGACAATTGAATCCTGACAATGCTTTAAAGTCATAAAATTAACCGCTTGTATCCTGATGAAAATCGAAACATTTTTGTTCGGTTGCTATTTCCTGCTCATGTAATATATTATAAGTATGGACTACAATCCAGTAATTCTGACGAATTGAGCTCCAGGTATGCATTGCCGCAATTAACACAGGTAACAGGATAAAAGTTTCCGTCAGTGAGAAAATGGAAAGCACCTGCAAATGTGTCTCTGTTGTCACACACAAACCCTGAACACAACATCTTATCTCTTACATTTTTATCCAGTTTTTCTTAAAAGAAACCCAAGGAAGCATACATTATTTTCCCTTCCTCCATTTTATCCTCACAACAACCCTATGAGGTAGACTGGTTAAGAGAATAGGACTAGCCCAGTGGATGAGTGATCTTGGGTTTCCCCCATTCCTATTTCAATACTCTAATCACCAAATTGCACTGGCTTTACTCTAACATGCAGACATAAGCATGTATAGGCAAAAGAGGCAGAGGAGGTGCAGGATCGTGGCCACAAATCTCACTTCATGTTTACATGTGTCCTGCATATGTGTAGCCTCTGTGCCTGCAATCAGGAGTGCTGCATTTATATGGTCCTTAGTTGCAGGGACACAGCTTATCCTGGTACAGTTTGTATGCATATAGGCAAATGTGAATAGCAGAAGGAAGGATCACACCCTACTTTCCCCTCTATGCACATTGCCCATACAAGTTTATGGCATGTTGACAACACAAATAGCAAGAGGAAAGACCACAGGCACACCTCTAGTGCTTATGCTGATACTACAATAATTTCAAATTATTCATATCAGAACAACAGAATGGATTTACCCCTTAAATATTTGGCAGCTTTCACTACAATGTTTTAACTAGATTTTAAAATGAAACAGACGGCTTGCATAAAGTATGTGGGGAACTTAGAGCAAACACTGAGCACTTGGTCAATTTGAAGAATTGACTTGGCCCATTAGGTTTGAACCACATGGCCAGACATTGAGAATTATAACCAAGGAAAGTCTGGTGATCTAAGGATTAAGACTGGGAATCTTAGACAGAAAGATCTTAAGTAACAATCATTTAATTACAGCAGGATTTGAGTCCAGTGACACCTTAGAGACCAACAAGACTTTCAAGAGTCAAAGCTCCCTTGTTCAGATATCTAAAGAAAGGAGGTTATCTAAAGAAGGGAGCGCCTCTGACTCTCGAAAATCTTGTGGGTCTCTAAGGTGCCACTGGATTCAAATAACTGATGTTCTACAGCAGAGCAACTCAGCTACCCACCTAAACAATAATTTAGTGATTATTACAACATAACAATAATGCACAGAATTTCTAGGTGCACATACTGCAGGTTATTAAAGATACCAATCTCCATACCAAAATCTCAGATGTCTGGCTAGAAGCACTCTCTGGAATATCTTTTCCACATTCCAAGTTCATATGATGAAAACACAATGAATTCTCTTTCCTGAAAACTATCCATGTCCAAGTCTGAATTCCTTCTGGAAGTCTCTATATTTTGAATGCAGCAGAATGGGTGGAACTGACTTGGAGCTCTCCTGGGATGTATGAGTCCCAGCTAGTAATGGATGCTTCCAACCGCCCATCCCCATGTTGTCAGCTATGAGCCTTATTATTCAACGCTTGAAAATAAGCTCACTTTTTCTTATCAAGCACTGTAAATTGGCTCACATTGCCCAACAACGTTCTACCCTTGCAGCTCTGACAGAGCTAAATCTTAAATATCACACTTTGGAAACATTTGCTTGGCTCTGTCAGAGTTGCTACTAAGCCTTGGTTTAAAAAAAATGTACTTGAGGTAACAGCACATTCTGAATGTGTGCAGGTTTGCTTTGGGGGTCATTTAGTTCAGGAAAATGATATTTGACTCATTATATGTGTGAACGTTATAAGCTAGGCAAATCCATATTTCAAGTTAAATAATTGAGAGCTTTGCCTGCATCACTGCATTTCAAGATGGGGGAAATAACCTATAGCAAAGGATAATGAAATATGCCACCAACTCCACTGTATTGCCTGGGCCTTGGAATGTGCTAACAAGTCACATGCCCTCCGAAACAGGAGTCAAACGTACATGTTCCCCTTTTGCCCTGCACATCTGAAACCCACAGGACCTGGGTCTGTTCTAGAAATATGCTTAAACTACACTAGAAGCTATGGTTCTGACCCGAAGTCTGACAAGTATGGAACTGCGCACCATCCCTAGTTCTAGGCTTTGCTATTAATCTTGAACCTTCAGGATCGTGCAGGTTAAAACCTAAATATTTTGTGAACACAGTGTGTATATTTGTGAAGGATCCTGAGAATACAAGGCTAATTTCTCCGCCAACAGAAAGTTTCAGAAACATAAACTTGAAAGAAGTTAAATGTAAGATGTTAAAGGCACTTTATACCTGCAGCCATCCTGTTGAGTCATTTGGAGGCAGAAGTAGGTATTAGGATATGTGCCTTGGATTTGTTTTAAATCCATCCCAATGGAATGGACTCAAAGGATTGCTGTTAGAGACCAGCTGTCTTCAATGTGGGAATTATCTTGTGGGGTTCCACAAGCCACAATTTTATCTCTTGTGCTATCCAACTGCTATGTAAAGCCATTAGGAGAAATCATTCAAATCATTACTATGAAAATCCACTTAACAGTAATAGAACCCGAACCACATTTTATCAACTTGTTAACAAGAATATCATGTGGAACCTTATCAAAAACCTTACTTGAAATCAAGATAAACTATGCCCACAGGATTCCTCTTAACCAACAAAGTAGTAACCCTCTCAAAAAAGAGATAAGGTTAGTCTGACATGATTTGTTTTTGAGGAACCCATGCGGATTCTAGTAATCACAGCAGTCTTGGCTAAATGCTCAAGGGTTGACTATTTGATTTTGTTCTAAAACCTTCCTAGGTATGGACATCAAATTGATGGGTTGGTAGTTACTGGGATCCTCTTTTCCCCCTTCTTGAAGATAGATAGAGACATTTGCCCACCTCCAATCTTCTGGCACCTCACCTGTGCTCCAATAGTTCTCAAAGATGATAGACAGAGGCTCTGCAATTATATCAGTGAGTTCCTTTAGTACCCTAGGGTGCAATTCATCTGGCCCTGAGGACTTGAATTCATTTAAAGAAGCTAAGTGTTTATGTATCACCCCATGCCTATCCTAGGCTGCAACTCCCTTCCTTCATCATTTGTTCTCTTGCCAGGATGAGCACAGTTTCTCTTGCAAGAGAAGACTGAGGCAATGTAGGAATCGAGCAGTTCTTTCCTCTCTTTATAATCTGTTAAAATCTCACTTTCCTCTTCCTACAGTGGACCTACCACGTCCTTGTTTTTTTCTTGTGTTTAACATCTCTCGCTAGCCTAAGCTCATACCAAGCGTTTTCCTTTCTAAGTACAAACACTGGCAATTTGTTTATATTCATCCTTGGTTATATGGCCCTTCTTCCATTTCTTAAACGTGTCTTCTTTACTTCTCAAATTTTTAGAAAGCTGATTATGGAGCCACCCTGGCTTCTTAAGGTCCCTCCTATTTTTCCTTCTTATTGGAATGGTTTGTGATTGTGCCTTCAATCTAACTTTTAAGAAACTCCCACCCATCATGAACTCTCTTCTCCTTGAGTATTTCTGACCATGGCCGAATCCAGATGGCTAACGTTCACGCGGAACGTCGCGCCTCGTTGCGGGGAAAATGCAAAATATCGCATTTCCTCACGCGAGTTTTGCGCGTCGTCGCGCATCTGGAATCGGCCCATGAGATTCTACCCAGCATAACTCTGAGACTGCTAAAATTAGCTTTTCTAAATTCCATCCTACATGACTATGTTCAGCTTTTCTTTTCCCCATGATCTTAAATTCCAAAATTATCAAGGTGCCCACTACTTTCACCTCTGCAACCAGTTCTTCCCTGCCGGTGAGAATCAGACCCAAGATTGTAGGCCTCATGGTTTCCTTCTCCACCTTCTGGAAGATGATGTTTTCAGCAAGACAAGTCAGGAATTTATTACACTTTATGTTTTTAGTGGCGTTTGACTTTCAATAGATATCAGAGTAACTGAAACCTTTCATGACTGCTATGTCCCATCTCTTTGAAAATTTTATAATCTGATGTAGGAGTGTATCATTCAAGTCATCTGCTTGGCTTGGCAGGTTATAGCAGTGGTGGTGGAAAGCGCTGTCAAGTCATAGATGACATCTAGTGACCCCTGCTGGGGTTCTCAAGGCATGAGACTACCAGGTGGGTTTGCCATTGCCTGCCTCTGTGACCCTGGTCTTCACTGGAGGTCTCCCAATTACTAACTGAGGCCAGCCCTATTTAGCTTCTGATATCTGGTGAGATCAAGCTAGCCTGGGCTGGTCTATAGCATACTCCCACAATAATATCACTATTATTTCTTTCTCCATTTATTTTTACCCAGAGGGTCTCAAGTGACCTTCCATGCTCAGATTCATATATTTCCTCACAAGTGTATACATCCTTGACATATAATGCTACTCCTCCCCCTTTCCTTACCGGTCTATTCCTTTTAATCAAATTGTACCTCTCAGTCTTAATATTCTAATTGTGAGTCTCATCTCAATAAGTTTCAGTAGTGCCTGTTAGGTCATAGTCCCCCTGCCGTATTAAGACTTCAAGTTCCTCCTGTTTGTTTCCCATACTCTGTGCATTAGTGTAGAGACACTGGAATCTATGATTTATATGCCCAGAGTGCTTCATTTTGTCCTTACCTGCAAATTAATGGGTCCTTGTATATGTGCCCTTCCCTGTTCATCATTAGTACTCTTATCTCTAGTAATTGGCATCATACTAGCTTTTGGGTTTTTTCTCCCTCCTCTACAGACTTAGTTGAAAGCCCTACTTAACATTTTGCGAGGCTCTTGTTGAACACATTTTTCCTACCCTCGCGAGGTGCAAACCATCTTCCAACAGAAGTGCTTCATCTCGAAGCACCATGATCCAATAAACAAAACCTTTCCTGACAACACCATTTGTGTAACCAGTTGCTTATTTCCAGTATTACTCTCTCTCTTCCTAAGACATAGTCATCAAAGGGATGAAGTGATGAAATCACTATCTCTGCTTCCAGGTACTTCCCCATTTTACCCATTTTACTTCTCTTTTAATGTGTTGCAGACTGTGCCAGGCAGTATTATTTGTTCCCACATGCATGAGAAAGAAGGGATATTAATCTGTGGGCTTGATGAGTCTTTCTTGCCTTTCTGTCACATCTTGGATGCATGCACCTGGTAGACAACATACCTCTCGAGATGCAATTGCTCCCAGACTCATCTGGGGGGGCCAGATTGCGGGTGATGTGGGGGAGGTGGGTGGGGAGATGGCATGGTGGCTGCCATGTTGTGGTGGGGGTGGGGGATGACCAGGGGCCGGGGGAGCACACCCACGCACAGCCGGCACAGGCCCCTCATTTGGGAGGCTGCCCCTGCCCCCTCAGCACTTGGCCCATGGTTAGCTGGCACAGTTTAGCCTCTATCCCTCTCAACAAGGAGTCTCCAATCACCATCATGTCTCCTCCCATTTTGGGGAGGTAGAAGCATAAGTCATCTCATCCTGAGGGTTCTGAGAAACTTCTTTTGGACTCTGTGGAGCCTGGGACAGCAGTCTTTGTTCTGGTAGTCCAGAGAAGGTATCTATGGGGGGGTCCTAGAACCTATTACTTAGCAATAAAGGCTTAGACTGTCTCCTGATTTTCCTGTTCCTGTAGGTCCACTTGCCCTCTTCCTCTGTTTGATGCTCTTCTTTTTCCTGAGATACCTTCTCTTCCTCCTTCTGTTGCTTTCTCAAGAGTCTTTCATGTACTCTTTCCAAGAATTCTTTGCCTCCCTGATAAGCTAGAGTGAGGATAGGCGTACTTCGAGCCCTTGTATCTTCTCTGGTAGGGCTACCAGCTTACACTTGCTACAAGTGTAATTTCCATTATCCTCAAGTACTTAAACAAACATGGACAGACTTTGCAGGTCATTACCTCAGCTCCCTCACCAGCCATGTTGCTTTGATCCATATAGGAAGGGGTCCAGTCTTTCCTACGTTCCCCACAAACTCTCCTGCCAAACTCCCATACAAAACTCACTGTTTGCTCCTCCTGTTCACTTGCTCCAGATCTCCTGCATACACTTATGCAGAATATTTGGTGCATGAACTAAGGTAAAATGCTGAATCACTAGTAGGGCAATCCTAAAGAGAGTTACACTGTTCTAAGGATTGCACTGTTATGCTGGGACTTTTAAATACATCTAATAACTTCCAACTCTAGTTTGTGTTCCTTATAGCTATTACAACTATTTTTAAGTTCAGCCTAAAACTATGAACTACAAATGTCCCCAAAACAGGAATCTGTTCTTTTTTGTACAATCTGACTTATGAAGAGTAAAGATCTACTCTAATGTTGTTGTGGGCAACAATCTCTCTGAGACTTTTATAAAGAACACCACTTCAAATACTCAAAATAATTCTTGTTGGAAGCAATTTTGTGAGAAAGCAGTGAGTTTTTCCTCACAGATGGCTGAATATTTTAACTGTATCATGTTTTGTTTAAAATTTATAGAAAAACTGTTGTGTTTTCTCTGACACCTTTGAAGAAAACTAGATTTATCCTTCTTGCTCAGTTTTACTCTATTTAAAATGAAAGGGCAGAAAACAAATCTGCAGTATCTCCAAGTCTCTCTTTTTTTAAAGTAAGATCTGTATGTTTATATATTTATGTCAACAGAATATATTTTTTCTCTTAGCAAGAGAGGTTGAAAATAGTAGTTTGTTAAGTTACTTTCAGCAGAATGCTATACAGAGTTACCCCAGTTTAAGCCCATTCACTTCAGTGAGCTTAGATGAGATATTCAGCATATGATTGCACTGTTGGCTCCTTCAGATAATGTACAAGGGGCAGATTGGTCATGTAACTTGCAGGATATTTTTCTGGTGGATTACTGCCCTAGTGGCCCCCTGGTTGCTAGACTAAACAAAGCCAGGCCCAAGCAACTCTGATGGTGTCTCAGAGGACGCTCAGCTTAGATCCTGCACTGGCTATGGTAATGCCTCAAGGGTCATTCAGAGGCCAGGGCTACTTCCACTTTCCAGTCCACTCCTGATAATGTAGCAGTGTCCTTCCATGGTACACAGGAACCAGGTTGGTAGAAGACTTCATATGATATACACTAAAGCATGTCTTCTCCAAAGCTTTTGGATTAAAGTCTCTTGGGATTTATCAACATTCACCCAGTAAGTTTCACCATGTTCCTCCCCAGACACCTCTTCCTTTTGTTTTGTAATACTAAACAAGAACGGTAGATTTCTGCTCCTGTACTAACCTTCAGGAGCCAGTTCGGTGTAGTGGTTAAGAGAGTGGGACTCTAATCTGGAGAACCAGGTTTGATCCTCCACTTGAAGCCAGCTGGGTGACCTTGGGTCAGTCACAGCTTCTAGGAGCTCTCTCAGCTCCACCCACCTCACAGGATGATTATTGTTGTGGGGATAATAATAGCATACTTTGTAAACTGCTCTGAGTGGGCATTAAGTTGTCCTGAAGGGCGGTATATAAATCAAATGTTGTTGTTGTTGTTGTTGTTATTCATAAGGAAAGGTTCACATGCTTTTACACAACACTGAATACATGCTTCTTGAAAATTTCTTTGTTATAAATCTCCCTTGTTTATCACAGTTATCTTACCACTACTGAATTTAAAATGTATCTCCTGCATTTTGTATTCATGTAGAATATTTTTAAAATATCAACTATTATCCTTGCAGCATTCATGCTTTTTATCAGACTTGTTTGAGAAATAAGGATGTAAATGTGAAATAATAAGTATTAGCTAATTAATTATCCATAGAACTGGCACAGACTGAAAAACACTCAGTGAAATGTGGAAATATTATATCTGAACAAGTGTTTTATTCCCTTTGTCTTGTTGCTAAATAAACACAATGAATCCAAAATTTAGCTAATGTGTTTAATCCAGCATGGCCACTCACTTGACAGGTACATAAAATAAATGCATTTTGTGCAAAATATTGGTTCTTTATACAGGATGCTTCTATCATGTCATCCGCTTGCTTTTACCAGCTGTGTGTGTTTGTGTCAGGCATAAGGTATTCTTGAATACAGACTTTACTGGGGTCATCACTTGTCTTCTTGAAGCACTGCAAATAGTGTTTCGGTCAAAACCAATATTCATCCAATTGTTAGTTTATTGGGCCTGCAGCTATTTTCAACCCTCCCTTCCATGAGCCAAATAAAGTATAGTGACCTTAAAACAATTGCTGTCAGAAGTGACTTTAAAGAGTTCTACAGTTTCATAAATCCCTCTCTGGTTTGTTTCTAGAGTCAGCAGAATTGGAGAGAAGTTGTTTATAAATGCATCCTCCCAAAATATCCTCTATATGAATAATAAACAGAAGCATTATTTGGCCTCAGTTCAAGGTTTGTCTAAATTGTTCAGCTTAGCTAGAAGGAGCTCAGTAGAACAGCACACAGTTTGTATGCTGAAGGTCCCAGCTTCAATTCCAAGATCTCCATTCAAAAATAATGTAAATGAAATGTTAGCAATGATCAGCTAAGATAGTAAATTCATCATGGGAGGATTTCATTAGAAGTAGTGAGAAGAGAAAGAGAAAAAAGGGAAGTGTGAGGAGAGTGGTATGGTGTTAGAAATACCAGAATGTAATTGGGGTAGGGAAAAAAGATTGAGATATATATGATTGGTCCTTTGGTACTAAAAGGCCCAGTAAACAGCCTGAAAATGGACCAATTTGAAGAGCTGATAAGAATGGAGTCTTCTGTTTGGAGTTTCTCTGAGGAGAAAGCTAGGTTGATCATAACCCATATATTCTTCAACTTTGTGTAACTTGTTCCTTTGGCTTGAAATAATTTTAATTTGATACTTAAGGAACTGGGTCTATGCATTGTAACTTTCATTTTAGGGATACATATCCAGTTGGCGTTGCTATCATCATCTTACAGATACAAATGTAATAATAAATAAATATATAAGTCACTCATCTAATGCTAGATCTGCATTATCTGGGTAAACTGAATCCAGTTAGAGAATCCTGACTAAAATTAGGATATCAAATACATTAAAGCCAGATAAAACTGATAATATTCAGTTTTATCTGTCAAACGCAGCTCAGTCAGTTTACAGCTGGATAGCAACTCCTCCAAACTGTTTTCGTTACTTTGTTTTAGGAAGAGTGAGTAAGTGAGTGACCAATGGATGTGCATTAGGGAGACAGCTTTTTTCTGGTTGAGTTAGTTTAAAGACAAGAGTTCCTTGCTTTACTGCTTGCTAGCATTTCTTATAGATTATGAGTTGCTTTTGTGGGAGGGAAGTAGCTTAAGAAGTTGCTTGCTGTTTATTTACTTGTTGTTTCTTGTGGGAGGATTCTTAAGCAGTTGTTTGCTTGCCTTCTGTTTATTTACTTGTTACAGTATTCTTTGGTTTGGGTGGGATTCTCTGGTTAGATGTTGACTCATCCTGCTTCAGTTCTGGTGAGATTTTTTGGTTTGACATTGTTCAGATGGGATTTTCTGGTCTGACATTGGTTCCATTGCCTCTGCTCTGGTGGGATTTTATGGTTTGATATTGGTTCTCCTTGCTTCAGCTCTGGTGGGATTCTCTGGTGTGATATCAGTTCATGTGGGATTCTCTGGTTTGTCATGGGTTCCATTGCCTCTGCTCTGGTGGGATTCTCTCACTTGATGTTGATTCCCTTGTTTCAGTTTTGTTCTGGTGAGATTCCCTTGCTTCAGTTTGGTTCTGCACTATATGCACTCAGATTTAATCTAAACAGGAGAAAGAATGTCATAGACCCATTGATTCTGTTCTGCCTTGTCTTTAGCTTGATCTTGATTCCCTTGCTTTAGTTTGGTTCTGTTGGGCTTTGTTTGTTCAGCTTGCATTGAGAGTGGGACTTGCACTGGGACTTACTTTTGGCCTGGAGTTGTTTACCCCAGAACCTTGGAATGTTTTTCCCCATAGGAAACAATGAAGAGTGGCTGGGAACAGCTTGTTTAGGGACCTATAGAATTGGACCCTGGGTCCAATCTTCCTGAAACTTAGGGGGTCTTGAGTGGACAGGAAGGACTAGGCTCACTGCAAATTTAGTGGAGTTTGCTTTAAAAATGCCCCCCCCCCGATAGTTTCCCCCATAGGGAATAATGGGCAAATATATTTGGAATTCTCTAATAAAACCAAATCCAAATAGAGACTCTGACCTGGATATCAGGAATATTGAATATTTATGGTATTCCTGATATTTGGATCTAAATTATATGAAATTCTTTTTTGGTGCGCACCCCTACTAGTCTACTTTTTATTTACAATCAATGACAAAACGTAACACCTCCCTCTGGTAACTTAAATCTGCCATTTAAATTTTAATGATCTTTAATATTCTGAATGACTTCAGCCATCCATTTGCTAATCTTGTTCAATCATAGCCATTACATGCTACTGTACATGACAGCTTGAACAATGCTTTGGATCCTGTCTAGATGTCTGCAAAAGGAGGAAGTGACCTTTTTAAAAATCACTCCCTTCTACAGTAGACTACCAATCCCTCCCCTCAAGATATTCCTGGGGTCCTCTGTTCCCCAGGAACAGTATTTCTGAGTATATTTGGGACTGCTATGGGAGGAAGGAATTGGTGAAAATCATCCCCCATCTTGTAATTGTGGAAGTTTAGGTGGGATCTATTACTAGTGCAAGGAGACTTCCATTTATGAAACATGCTTCTTCTAATAGAGAATGTCTATATTGTTCGTGGAATGGAACATTTGTATCCAACTCACTTAATAAAATACATATGTTTTTTCTGACATCAGGGCCGATTCCAGACGGCCCTCCCCATCCCGAAACGTTGCACGTCGTCGTGCGGAAAACGCGAAATATCGCGTTTTCTTGTGCGAGTTTTGTGCGATGTCGCGCAAAACCCGCGCAAGAAAACACGATATTTCGCGTTTTCCGCGTGACGACACGCAACGTTTCAGGATGGGGAGGGCCGTCTGGAATTGGCCCAGCTTTAACTTTTTAAAAAACCCAGCTCAGATCTCTGTCAGACATTCTGTTTATGCCATCATAGCTGAACTTGCATGGACTATATTGCAAAGAGTATTGTGCCACATCAAAACTGTCAAAAAGCCGATGATTGATCGATCTGTAATAACCAATGCACATCTACCTTTGATAGATCTGCTTTAGGCAATCTCTCTCTCCCATTATGTTTACCATGTTTATTTAATTGTGAGACACATACACTATTGATATTTTTTTATTATCTGCAAGTATCAGAAGAAAAACAGAACAGGCAGTGGGTAGAAATAATGAGAATGAGAATGCCTATAATCTGTATAGTTATTTAAGATGAAGGAAAATCTCTAGCTTTAACTTGGTGTTGGAGCAGTTCGTTCAGTAAATAAATGTATTTTCAAGGAATTTTCAGGACTTGAGTCATGCTGCTAAAAATGAATGTCTATTGCTCTTGAAAACAGCCAATACTAAAACAATGCCAGCAAGAAAGAGTTAGTGATTCTACTCTGACTTCTAAGGCTTTTCATCTGGAACTTCTCCACTGAACTCATGGAGACCAAGATACAGAGATTATTTTGCTGGAAATGCGAGGAATGTAAATGTGATTATGCAGCAAATTCAGTTCTTTCACCTGATGAAACGGCAAATATTTCAGATACGTATCACTTTCTGATTTTTGCAAGTAGACTGGAAAATGCTGCCTCATTGTTGCATGCTTCACTTGGCATCATTGCAAACAGATTCCATTAAATCGCTGTCTTCAAAAGGCACATTTTTTGTTTGTCCTGTTTGTAACAGATGTTTTGTATCACATACTTGAACAAGCTAATTCATCTGCAAGGGATCGGCCCACTCTGGCTGGTGTGCATCCAGCTGTGAAAAGAGCTCAAGTGTCATTTGCGGCCACTTTCATTCCATTCTTCTGATCTCACAGGAACTCAGTGACCACATCCAAGTCCAAAAGAAAATGAGAGAACAGAGAAGAGAGAGAGAGAACTGAGAACATCCACATCCTTTAAAAAATTTCCAACGTGGGAGTAATGTTACTTCAAGCAGGAAGCATTTCTGAAAGGAATGCAACTGATGCCGAAGGAAGATACACTAATCTCTGCAGTGTTTTTCCTCATACTGATTCTGTCTCAAAACCTCCCGAGCCATTTCATATTAACAAGCACTGGAATTGTATGCCCAACAATGATGAAATACAAGCACCCAGTTAATTTGAGATCCAAAGAACCATTCAGTCAATCGCCACTCCCTAGTTATACGGTGCTCATTCCCATTATAAGATGCAGAAGTCGTGATAAAAGTTGATCTAAACATGTGAGCACTTTTCCTATTCTTTGATGTCATTTTTAGTGCATTTTAAAGATAGAATCAAAATCAATGTGAATTATTCTCTGGTGAATCCATGCCCCATTAAAGGCTAGTCAATTATATTAACATGAATTAATGGATTTTTTAAAATTCCATGCCTACAAAGAAGCCAAATATTGTTGTTGATCAGACTGTCTGGAAATGTTTTACAATTAACATCAATTTTGCCATCATGCATCCGAACTATTCTGAGGAATTGTTACTGCGCTACATTCTTCATAAAAACCCACAACATATATAGTCTAAATTTTCAAGGGGGGAAAAACAGAACAAAGCCTTTCTCCCATAATTTATTTACATAAAGTATTATTTTTTAAAAAATGGATGCCAAAAATGGCATAATGGCATTCTCAAATTCATTGGATGGAATCGATGCAGAGGAGTTAGCCGTGTTAGTCTGTAGTAGAGGTGGGCACGGTCCGCATAACGGACCTAATTTCGTCACGAACTTACCCAGTTCGTCCTTCGCAAACACGCAGGCCGTGGGCTTGTTTTTTTCTCACGAAAGCGCCGAACATTGGGGCTTTCTGTCCGTGTGTCCGTTGGCCCGTCATGCCAGGATTCCAGCTCAAACAATTTCCTAGGCAACGGTGTGGAGCCACCTTCCCCGTTTGGAACACACCAATCTTAGCCCAGGAAACCTTGATTGGCAGCTCTGTCAGCCAAATAGAGATCACCAGACTTTCTGCATAAAAGACAAAGCGCGCGAAGCCCCGCTCCATTTTGCTGGCGCGGGGACGCGAGTTAGCTTCTAAGCTTAGCAACTGCTTGCTGTGGGGAAGTTTTTTTTTTTGTGTGAGAGCGCGGCTTGTGCCTTGGGGCTTTGGGGCTTCAGGTGCAAGAGAGCTTTCTCTTTTCTCCATTCCTGTTTAATTTTTTTCTCCTTTCAATTCTAGTTTTCTTGAGGGCACTTTTTAAAAAATCCTTTTACCGCACTATCGGGTTACTCTGATTTCTGTCTGCATTTTTCGAGTCCTTGGGTTCTTCTCGGGCTTAATCCCCCCTCCCCCCAAAAAATCTCTTCCTTTTTTCTGGGTTGCTGGTGGGTTCTATTGTGCTCTGACCCCACCCACTCACAGACCCACAGTGGGTGCAAGGCAGCTTTGGGCGTTGTCTGCTTGAGTTCTTGCCTTCTTTCCCCCACGTTCTTTCTTGGCTGCTGATGAGATGCAAGGGGAGGGAGACTGCTATTAGGCTCTGTGAAACACCCACTCTTTGACGACCGGCAGCATGCTTTGGGGGGCTCTCTGCTTCACTTCTTCCTAAGCTCTTCACTCCCTAAATAGTGGGTGACTTGGGGGGACATTTCCTGCCTGGCTTTTGAGGTGCAAGGGGGAGACTGCTACTGGCCTCTGTGAAACACCTACTCTTTGACGACTGGCAGCACGTTTTGGGGCTCTCTCTGCTTCACTTCTTCCTAAGCCCTTCACTCCCTAAATAGTGGGTGACTTGGGGGGACATTTCCTGCCTGGCTTTCGAGGTGCAAGGGGGAGACTGCTACTGGCCTCTGTGAAACACCCACTCTCTGACGACTAGCAGCTTGCTTTGGGGGCTCTCTCTGCTTGATAGCTTTCTAAGCCTTTCACTCCCTAAATAGTGGGTGACTTGGGGGGACATTTCCTGCCTGGCTTTTGAGGTGCAAGGAGGAGACTGCTACTGGCCTCTGTGAAACACCTACTCTTTGACGACTGGCAGCACGTTTTGGGGCTCTCTCTGCTTCACTTCTTCCTAAGCCCTTCACTCCCTAAATAGTGGGTGACTTGGGGGGACATTTCCTGCCTGGCTTTTGAGGTGCAAGGGGGAGACTGCTACTGGCCTCTGTGAAACACCCACTCTCTGACGACTAGCAGCTTGCTTTGGGGGCTCTCTCTGCTTGATAGCTTTCTAAGCCTTTCACTCCCTAAATAGTGGGTGACTTGGTGGGATATTTCCTGCCTGGCTTTTGAAGTGAAGGGGAGGCTGCTACTGGCCTCTGTGAAACACCCGCTCTCTAACGACCGGCAGCATGCTTTCGGGGGCACTGTGCTTCACTTCTTTCTGAGCCTTTCACTCCCTAAATAGTGGGTGACTTTGGGGGAGCTTTCCTGCCTGGCTTTTGAGTTGAAGGGGGGGCTGCTACTGGCCTCTGTGAAACACCCGGTCTCTGATGACTGGCAGCACGCTTTGGGGGGCTCTCGGCTTGACTTCTTTCAACGCCTCTCTAGAGTGGCTTTTGTGGTGCATTCTTCCCTCTCTTCTGGGGTCCAGCTGGTTGCCACTTGGCTCTGCCCTACCTTGCTCCAAGCTTTTGAGGCTCTTTCCATCCCTCCCATGCCTTCCATTCCAGCAAGGGGCCTTTGAATTGCTGCATGATCTCCTGTTGCGGAGTTGGCTTTCAAGTATATCCATTCATTTCCCATCATGGGGAGTTGGTCTCCCTGCCCCCAGGGAGGGCATCTGTTGTTGATGCAGCCCCATGTAGGTGGGTTTTGTGGGCAGCCACCTCTCCTGGACTGGAGCACAAGTCTCCCTCCTTCCACTAAGGACGGGTAAGGGTCAGTCAGAATAGGGGAGGGGAAGTTGTTGTTGGTCTAAGTCTTTGGAAAAGTGGTAATTGAAGAGAGTTACATGAAAACCTTTGGGGGAGGGAAGTCTACTAAAGTGAAAATCTGTGGGAAAAACAAGGCCTACTGAATTGGACCGGTTCTCGAACCGGGCCGGTCAGTTTAAAAGTTCATGGTCCATGGTCCATGAAAGTCCACGAACCATGAACCGGCGGTCCGTGGCCGACTCCTGGTCCGTGCCCATCTCTAGTCTGTAGTAGTAAAATCAAAAAGTCCAGTAGCACCTTTAAGACTAACCAACTTTATTGTAGCATAAGCTTTCGAGAACCACAGTTCTCTTCGTCAGATGCATGGAGGGCAAGAAAAAACTGGTCAGATATATAGATGGAGAGGGGAGGGAGGAGTAGATGCAAACAATAACTTCTGATATGGAGATCAGTTTGCTTCTGTTAAGGAAGTCAGTTACTTCTGATAATGAGATAACCATTCATAGTCTCTATTCAATCCCAGCCTGAGTCAAATTTACATGGAATATCACTCCTATTATTTTAGAGCAGTGCATCAACATGAGATGGTGGTTATGGTGCTGGACTAGCATCTAGAAGAAAACAGCATTGCACTCAACTGTAACTGTTGTTCATCAAATGATCTTCTGTGCAGGCACACACTGGGACTGCACACATGCAGGCCAGCCACAGAAAAGATTTCTGGAGTTTTCTAGAAGACTAGGAGAGCTCCTCTTCTCCTTGGCACTTTCCCACCCAAACCATTACATGACCAGGAATAGCGGCACTATTCCTTCAGTTCTTTCCATGCTGCCGCCACCAGAGACCGCCCAGAAACCAAGGTTCCAGAGAGTTCACAGAAGGGCAGGAGGTAGGGATGTGTGCCCATGCAGAAGACCACTCCATGAACAGCAGTTATAGTTAAGTGCAACCCTGTTTCATCTTCATGGCTTCTGTGTAGTCCTACATTGGGATAGTAGCAAGCTCACTTACTGAGGTGGGTGTGAAGCTCTCAAAGGAAGAGACCATGGAGTACCCCTGTCTAACAGATGCTTAGGGTCTCATCGACATTCGCCCAGAGGTATTTAAAGAGAAGCAGAGAGCTCTCTATAAGTGTTCCTGCCAAAGTATATGCAGGAATGTGGCAAGGAAAAACAGTGCTTTAGTGGAGAGAGCTGTGCTAGATAAAGGGCATTGAAAGTCATACACTCAAGAGAGAATGTGATAGCCTCTACCAACCCACAAAGGAAGGGTTGTGAGAAGATACTGCCATATCCTTCTTGGAGTCTGAATGACTAATACAAATGATAGTGTTGTGAGAAATGAGCACTGAAAGTCAACCCCTAGTAGGGATCCTGATCAGGGCATTAGATGTATTAAGGTTGTGAAGCTTTATGAATGGGGAGACAAAGGTCAGAACTCACAATGGCCTTATTCAACAGATGGAAGTGGTGCATGCTAAAAATAAAGTATCAAGGAAGTGCAAAAAGTTAACAAGGGGTGGTACTCTTGTAAGCAGTCGGACCGGCCGCCACCATTTTAATAAGCAGTCCTGGATATGGCTGATTATGATATTAAAGGTGTTCAGGCCTCTGGAGTTAAAATGGCTGCTGTATTGCCACTAGAGAGCCTCTAACAGTTGCTGAGTCCCGCCTGGGAGAACCCGGCATGAATGGAATGCCACTCAGGACTACGAGGTGATTAAGAAATTATTGGACTTGCAGTCCCTCTGGCCCCGAAGGTGCCCAGCGCAACAAAGGTCTCACAGAGTCATCCCCACTTAACACATTCCTTTCCCTTCTTCCATGATTAGATCTCCTGTCCATGATTGAGGAGCTAATCAAATGACATTCATAAGTATATACAGTAATTCCTGGGAAAGAATAGTCCCTCCCTAAAAGCACTTAACTTAGATCTGCTGGACTTCATCAGCAAACTATCCCTTTTGTGCAGTGCTAGAACTAGTTTTACATTTGTATTCACACGCCCCGGCAGCTACCCATCATGGCAATCAATTTTTTTCTCAAACCCAGGAACTGACCATTGGAGTCTTTGTTCCTAGTCTTTGCTAGGTAGGCTCTTCCACCTCAGGGCACATTTTACCTATAAAGGTAGAGCCCTGGCCTCATTCAAATCGAACATGTTTCCGGATCCACACGCACTGTTCCCTTGAGGTTTGCTCTGAGCCTCTTGCTTTCTTGGCCGAGGATGCTGGATGTTTGAAGCTTCTCTCTCTCCTCACTGTGGACTGGACTACTCTTCAGGATAGGCAGATATACTTACGCCCTCTCTCTATTCAAAATATCTGGCTATTTTTCTTAGGATTCTGTGTGTGTGTGTGTGTGTAATTATTTCCCCCCAAGTAACTTTGTGTGTATGTGCATGAAGCCTTGTTCTTAATAAAAGTTATTATTTGACTTCAAGAGCCGGCCTCATTTGCTACTTTGGGAAGGGACCTAGTAGAAAGTGGTGGAGATTTCCCGCTTGTTACCCCTCTCGTATAGCCATTCTCCTTGCTTGCTAATTCCCCCCACAAATTATTTATTGCATGGAGACCACTTCCGGTAACACTCTATTTGAAATTGCTTTAGAAATCCCGAAAGGAAAAGTTTAGTATGTTTGAGTCTTAACTGGCAGTCAAAACATAATCAATAGCACAAGAAGCAGGGTCCAAGTCCTGCTGTAACCCCAGTAGAGACTCTTAGCCACTTAGAGGTGCAAGATATGGTAGTCAAAGAGTAGCAGTTGCCGCAGAAAAAAACTGAGACTACTGCTATAATGCAGTAAAAGGAGCTGACCAAAATTGCTGAAAACATAGCAGATCTGCCCCTGAATAATGAAAACAGTGAAACAGGCCATATGGGGCCAAAGAGAGGACAGTCAATATGTACCATAACTGAACAACCTGCAGTGCAAAAACAGCCTGGGGGGGGGGAAACATAAAAACAGATTACCTTGCCAATAGATTAGAAATAAAATGTGGAAAGATTAAAGCACAGGAAAATTATTTTTCAACTAGTAGGACAAAAAAAGGGGCTGCCCTGGAAAGGGTCAATAAGCAACCCTAAACAGAGCAGAGAAAAACCTATATTACAGCCTCATATGGGATACCCTAGTTGTGGAGCCTTTGATAAGTAGCCAAGGCCTAACCCCCAAACAAAAAGGGGCATTAGAATTCTGCCACTAGTAGTTTGCAACAGCAGAGCTACTCTCTGCAGGAAGAGTAGAAAGATGTATGAATCAGGCAGCCGAGCAAAACTATACAGATGACAATACACAGAAGTGTTGTATTGAACTGACTAGATCAATCAATGAGAGGATATGTGATCTCCTCTGAGAGTAGAGGTGGGAAGATCTTGGGACTAAGTCCACAAACAACACAAGATGTGAAAAAAGAATTGTAAAAAAAAAAAGGGTAAATAGTGGACAAGGCAGCAGACCACTGAATATTTTAGTTTCTCTTGTAGAATAAATCAAATTTACACATGAAAAATATATGCACTACCCTGAGAGACACCAAGTTATTTGAAGGAAAGGAAAAAGAAGAAGCGCCTTTTAAGGATTTGACAGCAAGCCTGCTCCTCCCTATAGAGTGTTGTCTGTCTGGACTGAAGAATTCAGAGTCCCTGTGCAAAGTCTCACTAACAGCCACTACCTTTCCCCACAACACTAAGTCCTAGCATAGACTAGGAAACTGCCCCATATTAAAGGAACAGAATTGTCACATACAGTACAGTTATAGGCTGTAAAACACACAGATATCTGAAGAAGTAAGCTGAACTCACAAAAACTCATATCAAATAAATGTTAGTCTGTAGTGTCACTGGATTTTTGCATTATTATATGCAGAAGAAATGTATTAAATGGCCTCAATTTATAACATTTTGACCAAAATCCCTTATGACCCAAGCTGGGGTCAAAACGTGTGTCATGTCTAGAGATGGGCACGATCCGCATTACGATCGGAAAAAACCCACGATAATGGTGATCGCGTGATCGTGAACCAGCAGATCGTGATTGCCCACGGCCAACGATCCAGCGATCGGGAGGGGCCTGGATCGGGGTGATCAGGCTCAGATCGGGGATCCAGACACTCAGGCGCCAGCAATCTATTCCCTTGGCAACGGAGCCAGAGGAATGCCTGAACTCTGTTTGCCCTCCTTCTGTCGCCCTGGAAACCCGAATGGAAGCCCAGCTTTCCTTGATCATCAGGGCTTCCTTCCATCCATGGAGCTGCAAAGCGGTTACAAGTTGGGAGAAGACACCCAGGGGAGGGAGGGGGAAGGGGGTGTTCTGTAGCCATGGGCACTCCAATCTCATCCCTGCAAACCCTGATAGGCAGCTCTGACGGCCAAACACAGACCTCCTGTGTTGCTGAATGGGACCCATGCCATGGACTCCCAGGCTGGGTTTCACTTTCTGCGAGCAGTGAAGTGGGACAGAGCTCTTGCTTGCTACTTGCTAGCCTTTGGAGAGAGAGAGAGAGACTGAGAGAGTCGGCCACCGCCACAACCCACCTTCTCACATAGCTGGGAATACCAGCATGCCCCGCTTTGGCATCCACGATCCACGATCCAAGGTTCAGGAACAGGAGATGATCGGTGTGGATTGTTAGTTTGGGATCATTACCAGCGCCAATCCACGATCAGCTGGATCGTTAGGTTTTTTTGGATCGTGTCCATCTCTAGTCATGTCCCCTTCAAAGGAGATAGTAATTGCTAATCAACAGGTCATTATGATCCTTTTACCAGTGAATAGACTGTTTCAGCATATAATGCTATGGAAGGCCTTTGTTAGGCCTTGTGTTCTTTCCCTTGTTTCTGCTGAATAAAGTTACTCTGTATTGACTAAAAGTGACCCTATGCAGATTTCCAAAAGATTGCAGAATTTAACAGTAAAGAGAAAATGAGAACCTTAGGGAGAGTCCGCAGCACCATTCCTTGGTAGGAAAAAGGGAGTGTGGGCATTTATTATTATTATTATTACTACTACTACTACTACTACTACTACTACTACTATTATTACTACTATTATTATTATTTTATCATATTTTTATTCCACCCTCCCCGCAAGCAGGCTCAGGGCGTATAACAGCATTAAGCATGCATGGAACCAAAGGGGAAAACCGCCTTCAAAAAGGATTGGGCTTAGAGGTGCAGTTTTATCATCTCTGTTAAAATGGAAGCTGCTGAGGAGCCCAAAACATTAGATTGACGGTTCCAAGGCTGCTATTGTGGTGTTAGCTCTATTAATCCTAGCCTCCAGGGATGTTCCCTTGGAACCAAGAAATGCCTGGGAAGAGAAGGCACATAGCCAAAACCTTTTGAAAAGAGCCTCTCATCCTTGGAACCAAGGGCTCTGTAAGGCCACACCTCCAGGCTTCTCCCTTCAGAACCATACCAGGGAGAGGGCAAGTACCTTAATCTGGCATGAAGCCTCAGCCTTTGAGAAAGTACCATTCTGAGGAGGCTCTGTCAGATCATGCCTTCAGGGTAATTTAGTGACAGAAGACTGGCAGTTCTATCTTGTGATCCGCAGGCAGACAAGGTACACAGAATTGATGGTTTTTGGCATCATTTTAAAGGCACAGCCGGCACAAGCTTGAAGAGGCTCCACTTCAGCCATAATGACAAAGGGAAAAACAGAAATCTTTTTGAAATATTGTTTTATTCTTAGAGAGTTAGAAATATAGACAGTCAGGGCATCTGTTTACTGGTTACTCCTTTACTGCCCTGAACTATCCTTTGATGTGTAGATTGATAATCTCAGGGCTTCCTCCTCAGGAATAGATTGGTAGATAGGAATCTATCTCTCTGCTTTCCTATCAAAGTATGGAGTTCCTATAATAAAAAACTCTTACTTCTTTACCGAAGCTACAGCAAGTATAAGTCTGTTATAGGGGTGTGCAAGCCAAAAATTTTCGGCTATAGCCGAAAGTAGAAAGCCGAAAGAAGATTCTCTATCGTTAAAGCCGAAAGCCGAAACAAGAATCTCTTTCGGCTTTCGACTTTCGGGATTCTTTCGGCATTATTTCGGCATTCTTTCGGCTTTTTTCTATGGGAAAATGCCTCCATCTTCCAGGACGCCTGGAGGAGGCATTTTCCCACCGAATAAGCCCAAAATTGGTGGGGACCTTCCTCTAACCCTTCTCTAACAACCACCCAAGTTTCAGACAGATTGGACTTTGGGGGGCCATGTTATGGCCCCCCAAAGCAGGTCCCCCCATCCTCCCATAAGAAAGCGAAGGAGCAGCATATTGTTAGCATGCTGCTGCTCATCTTTCTTCATTATTTCCTATGGGGAAAAAATGAAGAGGCAGGCTTCCTTTGCCAGGGGTGGCATTTTGCATGCAAAATGCCCCCTTACCCTCAGGGGCCCTTCTCCCACCCCTCCTCCCACCCCCCACCAAGGCTCAGCCTGCTCCCACTTGGGGGGGCCATTTCATGGCCTCCCCAAGTAGGTGCTCTAATCTCTACCACTGACAGCTGGGGGAGGCTTGTGTTGCCAGGGGTGGCATTTTGCATGCAAAATGCCCCCCAACCCTCTGGGGCCCTTCTCCCACCCCTCCTCCCACCCCCCACCAAGGCTCAGCCTGCTCCCACTTGGGGGGGCCATTTCATGGCCTCCCAAAGTAGGTCCTCTCAGCCCCTAAAGTCCACCCCTTACAGCCCCACACAAACCCAATTCCCCCCCAGCTGCCACACACAGACCCAAATCCCCACATTAGCCCCTCACAGACCCAAATCCACCCCCACCTGCCCCACACCCATAACCCCAGGAACAGGCTGGCAAAGGCCAGCCCTCTCCCTTTGTTCCCTATGCTGGGAACTTCTAAACTCTCTTTCCCTGGGCAATTCTGCACAGCCCAGGGGTGCCACAATGGTGGGCACACTTCTGAGTGCCAGCTGGTCCCTGTGAAAGAGCACCTGAACCACAGACACCCTCCCTCAAATTCCCCCACCACCTACAGAGATGGCTGGCCAGCCAGCCCCATTGTTCCCTATGATGGGAACCAACTGCACAACAAAGAATAAAACAAGAACAACACAAAATAAAGTTTTTAAAAAATTATTTTCTCCCTTCCAAAGTACAAGTAGGCAAAGCATTATGACACATTACACCAGCAGTCCCCCACACAGAAAAATTAAAACAAAACTCACTTAACATCAGAGAATCACAAAACACGATTCCTGTCAAAAACACTTTATTTCTTGAACAGCTTTAGGTTACACAGCAGGGGGGAACACCAAAGGGCATGGCAGCACTATCTTACACAAAAATAACACAACTCACTTAACATCAGAGAATCACAAAAGCACAATTCCTGTCAAAAACACTTTATTTCTTGAACAGCTTTAGGCTACACAGCAGGGGGGGAACACCAAAGGGCATGGAAGCAGTATCTTACACAAAAATAACACAACTCACTTCACATTAAAGAATCACCCCAAAAAATTGCTGTCAAAAGCACTTTATTTCTGTAACTGCTTTAGGTTACACAGTAGGAAGGCACCACAGAGAAGGAAAGCAGTGTACTACACAAAAATAACACAACTCACTTCACATCAGAGAATCACACAAACACAATTGTTGTCAAAAACGGTGAAGTGGGTTGTATTATTTTTTGTAGTACATTGCTATCATGTCCTGTTGTGCCCTCCTACTGTGTAACCTAAAGCTGTTCAAGAAATAAAGTGTTTTTGCCAGGAATTGTGTTTTTGTGATTCTCTGATGTTAAATGAGTTGTGTTATTTTTTTGTAAGATAGTGCTGCCATGCCCTTTGGTGTTCCCCCCTGCTGTGTAACCTAAAGCTGTTCAAGAAATAAAGTGTTTTTGACAGGAATCGTGCTTTGTAATTCTCTGATGTTAAGTGAGTTTTGTTTTAATTTTTCTGTGTGGGGGACTGCTGGTGTAATGTGTCATAATGCTTTGCCTACTTGTACTTTGGAAGGGAGAAAAAAAAATTTAAAACTTTATTTTGTGTTGTTCTTGTTTTATTCTTTGTTGTGCAGTTGGTTCCCATCATAGGGAACAATGGGGCTGGCTGGCCAGCCATCTCTGTAGGTGGTGGGGGAATTTGAGGGAGGGTGTCTGTGGTTCAGGTGCTCTTTCACAGGGACCAGCTGGCACTCAGAAGTGTGCCCACCATTGTGGCACCCCTGGGCTGTGCAGAATTGCCCAGGGAAAGAGAGTTTAGAAGTTCCCAGCATAGGGAACAAAGGGAGAGGGCTGGCCTTTGCCAGCCTGTTCCTGGGGTTATGGGTGTGGGGCAGGTGGGGGTGGATTTGGGTCTGTGAGGGGCTAATGTGGGGATTTGGGTCTGTGTGTGGCAGCTGGGGGGGAATTGGGTTTGTGTGGGGCTGTAAGGGGTGGACTTTAGGGGCTGAGAGGACCTACTTGGGGAGGCCATGAAATGCCCCCCCTAAGTGGGAGCAGTCTGAGCCTTGGTGGGGGGTGGGAGGAAGGGTGGGAGAAGGGCCCCAGAGGGCTGGGGGGCATTTTGCATGCAAAATGCCACCCCTGGCAAGACAAGCCTTCCCCAGCTGTCAGTGGTAGAGATGAGAGCAGAGCACCTACTTGGGGAGGCCATGAAATGCCCCCCCCCAAGTGGGAGCAGTCTGAGCCTGGGTGGGGGGTGGGGGGAAGGGTGGGAGAAGGGCCCCTGAGGGTAAGGGGGCATTTTGCATGCAAAATGCCACCCCTGGCAAAGGAAGCCTGCCTCTTCATTTTTCCCCATAGGAAATAATGAAGAAAGATGAGCAGCAGCATGCTAACAATATGCTGCTCCTTCGCTTTCTTATGGGAGGATGGGGGGACCTGCTTTGGGGGGCCATAACATGGCCCCCCAAAGTCCAATCTGTCTGAAACTTGGGTGGTTGTTAGAGAAGGGTTAGAGGAAGGTCCCCACCAATTTTGGGCTTATTCGGTGGGAAAATGCCTCCCCCAGACGTCCGGGAAGACGGAGGCATTTTCCCATTGAAAAGCCGAAAGAAAGCCGAAAGAATCCCGAAACGTTTCGGCTTTTTTCTTTCGGCTACCCGAAACGTTTCGGCATTCCCCGAAACGTTTCGGCATTCCCCGAAAGAAGCCGAAACACTTTTGTTTCGGCATTCTTTCAGCATTCTGAATGCCGAAACGCACATCCCTAGTCTGTTATTTTCTCTTTCTCTTTCACACTCACACCAGCCAGCACACTCCAACCACCCATCATCATGTTTTCTCTGAAATCAATGCTACTCTTTTAAGGACCAGTTTCGGTTCCTTTTAATAGGGAGTCTCTATTTTATTTTACTTTCCAGTTACGTTATCATTACATTGTATTTTGGAAATGGAACACTGGGAAAGGGTAGGCCCTATGTTTCCTTGTTGAAACAGAGGTGGTATCTATTGCAGAAAAGGACAATTGCTAAAATGGCAGTCTGAGTGCTGTCTCTCTGAAACAATGAACAAGATGCATGAACAAGATTGGGGAGAGGGGGAATGCAGATCAGAGACCTTTTAAAAATTTCCTTTTGCCCTGTGTGCATCTGGGAGAGAACATTGGCAAGGAATGTGCACTTAACTATGTGATTTTGTTAATAATCTGTTCTGAATGTCTGTGTTTTTAAGGAGAAGATTTTAAGCAGTGTGCTAAGAAAGCAAGATACTTCAACCACACATTTACCAAATGATGGCATCTGTGATGCCACAATTTAGTAAATTTCAGTACTAAGTCACCCTTATGAAGAAGGCAGAATCAAGACTCCTGTAAATGAACGTCCAGGAAAACTTAAAAAAAATGTTCTCCTACAGTCTTTTCTGTGTTGCCTTTCTTAGTGTCAAATTTGTGGCCATTAATTTGTCCTATACACATGGTATGTATATTTGTAGATCTTAAAGTGACTATCCTAAAAGTGAATTTCAAAAACAGGACACAGCAGGAGATTGTTGAGATAACACTATAACCACTAGCCAACTCCCACCTTTTCCTAGGTTTGGCCCAACTCAACAATGCCCAACTCAGGGGCATTGTTAGGGGGGGTCCTCATGGCTGCCCGGGGAACCTTAAATTTTTGGGGATCCCCTCCCTAAATCCCCCATGGCCCCACCTCCATAGATGGTCACATCAAAGCCCCTCCCTGTGATGTCATTGGCTCCTCCCTATGATGCCATTGGGCTGTGGTTCTTTTAAGGACCTCATATAGCAATGTCTTTGGCCCAGCCCCAGCCCCCCCCCAGGAAATTGGAAAGTCTACGCCCCTGACCCACAGGAACACAATACCAGGGGGCTCAGAAGACTATATGAGGCAGAGGCAGGGAAGGTGCCTCCTCAAACACAGCTTTGCTTGTTCTTGAGATCCAAACCATCACATGTTGCAGAACCTAAGGCTATCTGAAACTTTCAGAAAATCAAAAAGCATCCCTGAAAATTTGGTGCATAAACTTAATTTGGTTTTGAATGCTGCATAAAAATTCTTCAGGTTTAAGTCTGCCAGGCAGATAGCCCATGAAAATAGCCCAGGAGAATCGCTTGCTGGCATCTCATACTTCCAGATGGTTGATCCATGCCTAACAATCCACATAGTACAGAACGCCAACTTTACAGAAGGACTGTTTAACACTAAGAAACAAACTAGAGCCTGAACAAAACCCTATTAAAATACTGTGTAAATGTTGTAGTACATGACAACCTTGATAACCTTCCCATACTTTGAACAAACAACCTGTTCTGCAAAGTCTTGTGTTGATATATAAAAGGTGCTTGAAATATATTTAACAGACAATAAATTCCTGATAATAATCATTATTTCACAGTAATCCTGAAACCCACTGTTCATGTTCTGTGCTGGAAGTATGAAAGCATTAAGGTGATACATACTTTTTACAAGTTCTTAGCTTTTGTTGGCCAACATTTATTGCTGCTAAATTGTATTGTGTAAAATTAAATATTTAGTGCATTTTGTGAATCAAACATTAACACCACCTTTAGTGTGTTCTACTCTACAGTTCTGGTGCGCAGGTATTCTTCAAGGTCATAGTGAGAGGAACCCAAAATATCTAGAAAGCTTAAGTAGACTAAATAGATTTTTAAAAACAAGTAAGAGGCAATAAGAGAGAATAAATGATGTCTGCTATGATGAACTGAAACATCTTATTTTTAAAATCTAAAATTACTCAAATTATATCTTTCTTTCTTTACAATAACATTACAAGGTAACTGCCATGTCTAGTAAGAAAATGTTAGAACCCAATATTGGATTATCTGAGTTTGCCTTCCTGATCGTATTTTCACTCTTGATTCAGGCTGTATTAAGCTTAGAAAACATTATTTTTTGAATTAGGAGCAGGCCAAACTGCAGCAGGATTTATATGACTTTATGGGTTTATATCTCCCTTCTCTTTCCACAAAAGTTGATCCTTTATTCAATATGAACTGTATATGGGGTTAGGTCAAGTTAGTTAATATGAAAGAACTAGTGGTGTATGAATTCCTCTCTACTCAGCTTGTATTTGGTACTCTAATGATTAGCATGAATAACTTTTTTTTCATGTTAACAGTTCTGAGGCAGGTATGTTCTCAAAATGCTGTTTGGGAACTGTAGCCCATGAGAAGGCAGGCTACTGACTCTGTCTGGACGGAATAATTGTATGACACTCCCTTATCCTTCTATGTACATCATCTGTCAAAACATCCTGCCCCTGACTGGCAATTGGATTTCCCATGGAACACTAGTTGCTGTCTTGGAAAGGATTAACACATTTGGAACTGGAGATTCATCTGTCTCCCTCTATTGTTATCTTCTGCAATGGAGTGAAGACTTTTTTGTTTTGTCTGGCATATGCCTAATAATTGTTATTTGTCCTCCTCACTATTCCTTGTGTTGTGTGTTTTATATTAAATATAACATAATAATATTATATATTAATGAGAAGCACCAGAACCTAAAATTGCATTCAGAGAGCCTTTCCGCACAGCACACTTTAAAGCCGGCACTGCTGTGCACTCACGTTGATTGGCACTGAATCAGCTTGGCTCCTCCCTGCACCGCATGTCCACAAGGCGATTTGGTTTCTACTTTCTTGAGACATTTGTTTGAAGCCACCTTTTGTGGGGGCTGGAGATGTTTGTGCACAGCAGGGGAGGGACAGATTTGCAGCAGCTCTTTCAGAGCGCAGTGTTACCAATTGTCCCTGGCTTAAGTGGGGGGGGGGGAGGAGCATTTCCAGCCGCCCTTTCTGAGCATGAAAATTACAAGGGGGGTGAAGAGCTAGACTGCAGTACAACCACGCAACACACCAAAAGAAAGCTCACCCCAGGCGGAAAATATTCAAGGCAATTTAACCACTTCCTGTAAGTTTAGTGTGTAATACAAAAATACAAGAAACATTAAATCCAGAAAACAGTAAATATACAATATTATTGCCAATAATAGCTATAGCTGATATAGTCCCCAGTTACATGAAATAAGGGGGCGGTGGCCCCAGCAGACGTGTGTGACTGCCGTGGTCCAACAAGTTGTCCCGATCCAAAGAGTGTAGAAGCCGCTGAAGGTAAGCCAATAAAAGCAACTTGAGGCAGAAAACAGCAAGACGTCCCGGTCCGACGCTTGAAAAAAAGCCGCTAGGGGATGAGCGGGAACGAATTAATTAAGCACTGAAGCCAAACACAACAAGCCGTCTCAATCCAACGCTTGTAAGAGCCGCTGTAAGGTAAGCGGGAACGGAGAGCCGAGACAAAAGCCGCTGTGACATGAGCGGGAGCAAATTAATTAAGCCCTGAGGCCAAACACAACAAGCCGTCTCAATCCAACGCTTGTAGGAGCCGCTGTAAGGTAAGCGGGAACGGAGAGCTGAGGCAACGAGCGTAAGCCGGCCAAATTGTTCTCTTTTTCTCGTTTCAGACCTAATAACGTCTTTCATCAGGCCATAATATATCATAAATCACAGTTTTAAACTCCCAGGAATTTACCCAACATATGCGGAGTACTCCGCATATGTTGGGTAAATTCCTGGGAGTTTAAAACTGTGATTTATGATATATTATGGCCTGATGAAAGACGTTATTAGGTCTGAAACGAGAAAAAGAGAACAATTTGGCCGGCTTACGCTCGTTGCCTCAGCTCTCCGTTCCCGCTTACCTTACAGCGGCTCCTACAAGCGTTGGATTGAGACGGCTTGTTGTGTTTGGCCTCAGGGCTTAATTAATTTGCTCCCGCTCATGTCACAGCGGCTTTTGTCTCGGCTCTCCGTTCCCGCTTACCTTACAGCGGCTCTTACAAGCGTTGGATTGAGACGGCTTGTTGTGTTTGGCTTCAGTGCTTAATTAATTCGTTCCCGCTCATCCCCTAGCGGCTTTTTTTCAAGCGTCGGACCGGGACGTCTTGCTGTTTTCTGCCTCAAGTTGCTTTTATTGGCTTACCTTCAGCGGCTTCTACACTCTTTGGATCGGGACAACTTGTTGGACCACGGCAGTCACACACGTCTGCTGGGGCCACCGCCCCCTTATTTCATGTAACTGGGGACTATATCAGCTATAGCTATTATTGGCAATAATATTGTATATTTACTGTTTTCTGGATTTAATGTTTCTTGTATTTTTGTATTACACACTAAACTTACAGGAAGTGGTTAAATTGCCTTGAATATTTTCCGCCTGGGGTGAGCTTTCTTTTGGTGTGTTGCGTGGTTGCCCTTTCTGAGCATGGCATTACAAACAGTCCTTGGCTACAGGAAAATAGAAGTGTGTTCACAACCAGGGAGGGACGGAGTGGTTTCCACTGGGTGGCCAATCAATCAACACCCACGGAAAGGAAGAGGGGGGGGGGAGACGCAGTTAAGGACTTAGACTTCCACACACACATAGGACACAGCAGCGGCAATTCAACAGCGGTTTTAGAAAAAAAAGATAGCTGTATGCGTGCATTGAAAAAGTCTGGGGAAAGCCAGGGAAAGGTCAGTTCTGCATCTCATGCCTCCTTTCCTCGTGTGGAAAGTGGAGAGTGAAAGAAGCAGAACAGAATCAGTCACCCTCTTTTGTGGAAAGCTGGTGATTGAGTGAAGCAGAATGGAACTAGTATCGCCAGAAATTGACTGTGCAGAAAGGCTCAGAATTGTGATTCTTTGGATTCTGAAATTTAAATATTCAGAATTTTCAGACATTTAGAATTCCACTGAAGTCAATAAGAAGCAGCTATTTCCCACTAAAAATAGGGCAAACCACTTTCCACCAGCTTCCTGATCCAGTGTCCATGCCAACACAGAAGAGCATAACAGAAGTGGCAAATGCTCTGCAAAAGCAATTTAGCTATCTAAACTTTAACATTATGCCTAATATACCTGGTAAACGGGCCAAAATTAAATATAAAAAATATTTTTAAATCCCTATTTATCTACAATTTAATTTCTGACCCTATTCAACCTAACTCTTATTCTCAAGCATTAAGTAATATATATATTATGGGTGGAATAGGAATCAAATATAGGCTGAGGTGCCTGGAAGAGGCCACAGGAATGTCGATTTCATTATGCAGAACTTTTAATCAATAGCAAATGGTTTGGGGGAACAGCAAGGCAATTATAAAGCACACTTTCAGATGGAGAACATCACCATGAAAGTGCTATCAGTTGTCTCTGCCTGATTAAGAAATCTGTAAGTACAAGCATCAGTCACATGGCTTTGCTCCTACCCCAGTCTCCGCTCCTGTGGTTAAACAATGGTAGTACCAATAAGGAGAGAACCTGCTCCTTTGGTGCCAGGCTATGTGGGAAATACGTTTCACTTTAATTTCCCAGGCTGTTCAGTCTGGAGCCAATGGGATTCTGAATATTTAGAATTATAAAATTCGGATTCAGAAATGAATATTCCAAATGTCATATTATTTAGTGAACTTCAAATATTTTTGAATCCAAATTGCACATCCTGTTTTATTTTTTAAAACAGTTACACAGAAAGTATCTCCACTTCTCCTACCCTCGATTTGCTTGTAAATATCACTTTTACATGAGACACATTCTTAGAATTTGTCCTGTTCTCAGAACACATTTGAATTTCCTGGGCTTTCAAACTGGATTGTTGGACTTTAAAGGGAACCAGTCATTGTTCTGTCAATTACAGAAGCATTTGAAAAAAAAATTAAGTCACATTCAGTTATCCAGAAGGAAGGGCAGTTTCTCACACAGAGTCTGTCTGGGATGGATTACAACGTTACAGTATTTGAGTTGGTTCTTCTGAGCATGTGCCAACAGCCTCGGCTGCCTGGCCCAATCAATGCTCATCGGACATGCAGAAAAATCATTATGGTATCTCATTATTAATTATGAATGAACTAAAAGTTTGAGTGAAAGAGTGCCCAACAGATAATCAAAAATATTATAAGCACTGGAAATCTGCATTTGTGAACCTGATAGTTGTATTTAGGTGGGTAGCTCTGTTGGTCTGCAGTAGACATGGGCACAAACTGGGGAAAAAAACCTGTTCGTCGTTCGGTGCCATCCACAAACAATGAACAATGAACATGGATGAACATGAACTGTTCCTGGACATGTTCGTTGTTTGTGGGAGCCAGAACCCCCCCAACTCCAACCCCACCCCACTTAGCCCCCCTCCCCTCAAACCCACTTACCTGGCCCTTTAAAGATCACTTTCTATCAGCAGGCAGGCAGCAGGGGGGGATTCCCCCCTGCCACCTGCCAGCTGATAGTTTAAAGGGCCCTTTCCTGCCACATGCAAGGGGCAGGGCCTTTTAAACACCCCACAAACTGACCTTCCCAATGACCAATACCCACCAAATTTGCAGGGGACATAGTCCTCACTGTCCTCTGAAGACCCCCCAAGTTTCAGAGAGATTGCACCCCGGGAAAGGCATGATCCACGGGTCTCCCCATTGGCTATTTTCTCTTCACAGTGGCAAAAACGGGACTCTCTGCTGGAAGTACTTTGAAGGGTTAAAGCCAGAAGGAAAGCCAGAAGGAGTTCAGATAGAGTTCAGTCCCTCCCTGCCTCTGGTTGCCAAGGGGATTGATTGCAGCAGGCGCCAGACTGTCTGGCTTGCTGAATGACTGCCAAAGGCAACGAACGAGGCTTGCAACGACCATCTGTTCGTTTAGGATGGGGCCTCACAAAAGAGCTTGTTCGAGAACAGCAGATTAGGCTGTTCGTGGGTTTTTTCTGTTCGTAATGCTGTTAGTGCCCATGTCTAGTCTGCAGTAGAACAGCAGGATCCTTATAGTGATTGTCTATGTATATAACAACCATGTGGAAAAAAACTAGTATGGACCAGACTATGGTAAGGGGGTCAACAGCCACCTCTGTGATAACGGCTGCTTAAAAAAGTGAGGCTGCTACCTCCCTTGTGTGAAAAGCCTGGCTCAAACTAGCCTTTGTTTATATGGTTTCTATGATTGCGTGGAGAAACTGGCAGTGGGAATTGGACCTAAGCTAACCAAGCAAATGAAATCATTCTTAGATACATGCACTATCAGAATAATTTTTGCTTTGAATTGTATGTGAGTGATATCACAAATCAGAGCATGGGAAACGCTGATGTGACCTCAATGTGACATCACAACACACCATTACCAATTACTGGCTTGATTATCAGAGTTATCAAACTGGAAGTCCTTGATTTTCTGCCTCAAGAAATACTGTACGACTGCTTTGCTGAGCTTTGGCACCAGTGTCTAGTTAAGTTATTTCAACCTTTAGCCTTATGTGTTTTAGCAAGCTCATTTTCAAAGGGTGATTAAAAATGCACAGCCTTTTGAGAGAACAGTTGAGAAAATAGCTGCCAATTTCATTTATCTGGTGTGTTTTCTGTTTGTTTTTCTTATCATGTAGGTGAACTATCACATTTCGTTTTGGACACAGAACACAGAATCTATGCTTTGTTTCTTCACAGTTCTACTGAAATACACAATGGACGTTTCATTCAACTTAGGATAAAAGCATACCATGTTCAAGTTAAAGAAACTATACGTTCAGAAAGATTTTTGTTAGCAGACAAAAGGAATTCAAAATAACTTGCTTAAGGAAGCTGGAGCCAAAGGATTACAATATGTATGTGGTGATTTGGATATTTTCCAGTGCAGCAAAATAGCTGAACCTGCTGAAAAGGAATAAAATAAGACCAGTTACAGTGGGATTCTAAGCAGTTTCCTCCTTCTAAGTCAATTGAAGTCAATGAGTAACTGTTTAGGATCCCACTGTCAAGCTGACAACAGGAGCTTTGACTCTCGAAAGCTTATACCCTGGAAATCTTGTTGGTTTTTAAGGTGCTACTTGACTTGAATCCTGCTCTTCTGCTGCAGACCAAAACAGCTATTCTCCTGAAACACTGTTAAATTTGACTATTTAATTTAATTAATTTAATTTCTAAAGAAAAAGTGGCATCCTGGGGAAAAAAATTTGCCTGGACTGCAACTTCAAGATCTATCTTGCATTAATGGTCTTTAACAGTTGCCTGATTATAGTAACTGAGCTGCTTGTTCTTAGGAAGCTACCAAAAAGGTGGAAATTCTAGGTAGATGGAAATTTGTGAATCATAATAAATACATTTCACAAAAACATTCTGAATTTTTAAAAAGAAAAGCAAACCCTAAGAGGGATGTACTAGAAAAAGAAAGTGACGCAGCTAGAATTTTCTAAAGTGACAGTAAAATAATGATGCAATATCAATATACTTTCTGTAAGGAAGGATCCACAAACTGGAAATGATGGTGCACTGCTGCAAAAGCACTCTGAACAAACACTGGTTTTGTGTAGCCTTAAAAAAAACACAGCATAAGCACCCACAAAACAACACATACAGACAGGATATGGGATCAAACACACTGGCTAGGATACTTGCCTAGGACTAAGTGTGTTGGCCTTATCCCACATTACTTTTTTTCAAAGTTTAGGGGGATGAAGCCTACACCTCTACAGTTTGCACATGCGTTGTGCCTATGCTGTGATGAGTATGTCAAAGGAAGAGATCAGGACTATGCACTCAACACCAGGCAAAGGTGGAGAAAAGCCATTGTGCTCGTTACAAGTCTACTGTGATGAGGGTTGCCAACCTCCAGGTGGGGCCTGGAAATCTCCCAGAATAATAACTAATCTCCAAACTACTGAGATCAGTTTCCTTGGGGAAAATAGCTACTTTGGAGGGTGGACTGTAGGTCACTATATTCAACTCAGGTCCTTCCCTTCCCCCCACACCTCCCTTCCAAAGCTCCATATCCCAAACCCCAGGAATCTCCCAATCCAGAGTTGGCAACCCTAACTGTGATTCTGACATCTAAGCTCCTGAAATACACATTCAGTGCAATCCTAAGCAGAGTTACACTATTTGAAGCCCAATGAAGGCTTTAACTCTGTTTAGGATTGCATTGATTAATTTGTTACTTACCTGTATTTACTCAAATGCAAGACTAGATTTTTTCCAGGTATGCCATCAAAAAAAAGAGGAGATCATCTTAAATTCATATACAAGTTACAGTTATGTCCAATAATAAAAATCTTTTTATGTATAATATTTGTGGGGGGCTGTCTTATATTCAGAGTAGTCTTCGTTTCGAGTAAATACAGCACTAATGTCCTCTGCACAGCTTCTAAAGGGATGCTACAAGCAGAGTTGATAAGAACATGCATGTGCTATATTTTGACACAAGATTTTGAGTAGCTCTTTTATCTGTTTAACAATTAGAATGGTAGCTTTTAGTGCTATGTTTTTGAGTGCTGTCTGCACTGACAATGGCTTAGGATAGTGACTTGACAGCACGTAATACACACACACGTGCGCGTACCCACACACAAAGAACACATGGCTCACCCTCACACACGCACACAACCAGCCTCCCTCATTGCTCCTAAGCCCCAGCACAGCTTGAGATAAAACATCTGTAGCCAATCACAGCTATCCTAAGCATCATATAAATGCTAGCTAGGACACCCATAGCTCAGGTGACAGGGCATGAGGCAAGGGCCAATCTCCCTGGTTTCATGTTGCACGTACTTAGAACTTCCACACGGTCTTTGTTGATGGGAAACCCCACAGAAAGAACACTTTGCCAAAAAGAGGGGGAGAGAGAATAAACCCTGTTGTAGCATGTCTAACAATACTCTGCTCAGAACCCTTCCAGATACTACATTTCAGCACACAAACATGCAACAGGAGCCTCCATTCCTCCAACTGGTGATGCAAAAACAATGCACCCCACACATGTTGGCAAGGAAGGGGCTCCGTGACAGCTGCAACTATTAATTCTTCCCCTCCTGCACCTTCTATCTGCATTGTTCCACCCTCCTGCTCACCCTCCCTCAACAGCTGCAAGCATGTGGGCACAGTGCAGGGTTGAGGGCTTGCACATATGTTGGTAATGTAACGTGTGCTGTCAGCACAATGCCATGCTGATGTAACTGCTCCTTTGTAGAGAAGGGAAACAGGGAGCGCAACTACAGCTCAGAGTGACCACCAACCACTCCACATTTGAGAAATTATTATACTTGCTATAACTTGTTGAGGGGTGTTTCTTTCTGCAGGGTGGGCACAAGATACCAGCTAACACTGCTGGTGAGGTGCCAGTATCAGGATTTTGGGATTGTGATGTCAGTGGCACATATATCAACTTTTAACAAAAAAGGCCATTAACAGTACAATCCTAAGCAGTTACTCTAGTTTAAGCCCATTGAACTCAATGAGTTTACTGGCATAATTCTGTTTAGGATTGCACTGTTTGTGACTGAATTAATTCTGTCCTTAGCTTTTAGAAAAAAATGCAGGTACCTGTATTCTTAAAAAAAAAATCCCATTATGAAACTATTCAGGATCCCACAATGTAAAAAGAAACAATGCATGTTTCTGTGTAAGATTACCAATCTTGAAAAAAAATTCTTCTAGAATTCTTAATTTTTGCCCTCATTCTTCCTTATTGTGAGAGAGAACACATGAAACCCAAAGGAAATTACAATTTAAAAGAACCGTAAGCCCTTAGCATTGGAATAAATTAATAAACAGAACATTATTTTTATTTTTAAAGTATGTTTGGACCTTCTTACACACAACAAGAACATTTCATACCACACTAGGCTCCACTGTGAGATGATGTCACTGGTAGAGTTGGGCATGAACAGGAAAAAACCCCGAACATGATGTTCGTTGTTCATTGCCATCCACGAACAGGGAATCATGAACAACCACGAACATGACCCTGTTCATGAACATGTTTGTGGTTGGCTGTTTGTGGGAGGGAGGGGGGAGACTTAGAAGGGAAGAAAGTTCCCTGCGCCATTTGCAAACGGTGTGGGAAACCTCCTTCCCTTCAAAGTCTCCCTCCTTCTAGCCAGCTGGAGGGAGGGGGGAGACTGTCAGGAAACCCCTGACAAGCGGCTGAGTCGGGAGTGAAGTGCTCCTCTCCCTGCTGCTGTGCAGCAGCAGGGAGAAGGGCATTTCACCCTGGCGGGCTGCACTCAGCCACTTGTCAGGGGTTTCCCTGACAAGTAGCTGAGAGGGGGATTTAAATGTCCCTCTTCCTGCACTGCGCAGCAGCAGGGAGAGGGAAATTTAAACCAGGGTTTTCCCTGACAAGCAGCTGAGTCGGGGGTGAAGTGCCCCTGGGCTTAGATTGGGGTTTCCAGGGCAACAGGAGTTCAGACAGAGTTCAGAAAGTTCGTGCCTACTGTTGCCAATGGAATTGATTGAAAGGCGCCAGACTGGCTTGATGAACGGCTGACTGAAGACCACGAACAGGGCTTGGAACGAACACATGTTCGTCGGGAACAGAGCCTCACGAACAGCTTGCTCGCGAACAGCTGATAGGGCTGTTTGTGGCTTTTTTTTTGTTCGTATTGCTGTTCATGCCCACCTCTAGTCACTGGGTAGTCTCTAAAATCACTACTAGCCAGGCACTGCCAATGCAACAGTAAGTTACAACTAAAGTTTCTGAAACACATATCAAGAAATGTTCTGATTTTGCTTACAAAATCCTGTGCATGAATACTCAGACTGAAATTTCCCATCGATAGAAACAGTTTTCTCTACTGTGCGTGATTCTAACAGAAGACACATAATTCTAGGGCATGAGAAGAGCCAGAGTACATATTTATTTCTACCTGTAAACCTTCAGGGAAGTAGTAGTATAGGTGGTTCAAAGGGACGACATCCTCTCCTACCTCTTAAGGAAGAAATAAGTTCTGCATTCAGATTTAGAGTAATTTCACCCTGAACTCTAAGATCTCTGCAACACGATGACAGACCACGGCAGACGTGGGGCAGGGGGAGAGGTCTTAAAAACACACTTAGGAAGTAACAGCAGAGAATAAGCTAAATGGCTACAAATCAAGGTCAAAGTATTATTTCCATGTAGATGAGAAAATTATGTCTATAATATGCATATTTAGTCATTAAAAATGTTCCCTCTATTTGATGCATAGCAAATCTCACAACCAAAATATTATATATAAGCAGATGGGCATCTTAAAAATAAAACGATCGTGAGAATGCCAAATGCTTATACTGGGAAAAGCACTAATGCTTCCATCACCACGCCACAAAAAACCCTCAGTCTGCCTTTTCCTCTTAATCTCCTGTCTCTTCAAACCAACAGTCAAATTTGTCCTGTGGAATAAGTGTGTGACTTTGCATACAAATTGCACTCAAACTGAACACCAGAAGAAATCTAAAACAGAGAAACAATCATGTCGCTAGGATCTGGCTACACTGGTACAAAGATTTTCTTCTGGTGTGTGATTGACTCTTTCTAAGCTGTTGTTTCATGTCAGGTCCTCTGAGCATGACAGAGACAAAGTAAGGCAATGCATTTCATTGAGCTCAGGTGCATTGACAAGAGTGAGTTTGGGGCTGCAGTAGGTCATTCCGGCTTGATAAAGAATGCTGCAGATTTCAGAAAACGTGAGCCATGTTCACAACTGTTCAATAATTCAAATGTCACAACAAACATTCCCCACGTCCTTTCAAAATAAATGCAACATACACTTAATTCTTGGCCAATAATGCTTTCATAACACTATAACTATGAATTTTTTAAATCTTACCAGGTAAACAAGGTAAAAAAAAAACTACCTTTACTAGATGCTTATCAAAATAAGTCATCCAACCGAGATGACTTTAGCAGCTCTAAATCAGCATAAAGCAACTGTGGTTCATGTTTTGTATGCCTCTGAATATTTCAACAATTTAGTAAGGTTCCCTCCTTCCTTACTGGAAGTCTTTTTTATTTTATAAAGAAAGGAAAAATGTAACAGGAGGAGCAGCAGATGCGTTCATCCTTGCAATTCAGAATACACAGGGGTGTAATTTTTCTGCTCCTCCTAATGTACTGATTCAGAGATTATACAAAGTGTACTTAACTTTGCAATTCCCTTACCATCATTAATGAAGACCAGCCCCTCCCTCCAAAACCTTCCCCAACAGCATATTTGTTAACATCAACTTGCAGTTGAAATGGTATCACATTTAGGGAGACTCCCTAAGAGCAGTTGCAGAATGAAGATAGCTTCAGTATTCCTGGCATCTGTTGGCCACTTGAGGGCCATCCTGAACCCTCTGCTAGCACAAACAATAAGCCAGGAGTTCTATGGACTGACATAGGTGCTACTCCAAACAAGGGATTGCTGAAGAAGAATAGCTCCAAAGACACATCATGTTGAGTTAAATATGTGGCAACCATTTTATCATATATTTAGCTATGTATCTGCACCTGACTTGTGCAGGTCTGATTAGCTATATGGATAATGAGTTCTCATGAAATCTGAACAATATCGCCTTGCAGTGCACACAATATTTAAGAATAATGCATTCAAGGATAAAATGCTTATAATTGATATCATCTACATTCTCTAATGAACAGCCTATCAATTTGTAACTGATATCACTTGAATAACCAGTTGATGAACTTGGATGTCTGAGTAAAGATAAGGAAGTGCTACACCCTGGTGAAACTATCCCACTCCCAGTAACAACTGAAAATTGTGTGTGGATGTAAACAAAGGCTCACTTACCGTTGGTTGCATAACATATGACGGATGAGGCATCCATGAAGTACTCTGAACCTGTATATCGGAAAGCCTTATATTAGCATAACAGTGTGCAACATAAGAACAACTGAACTTTGAATAAAACATAGAGCAGATCAAGCACTTGGTGCTCCACTTTGGGAAGTGATGCTGTCCTAATTGTACATATCAATAAGGTTGAAGAGCCTGGTTAGATTCCCTCTGAATTTCAGGGTTAAAACTTCAATGGCAGGACCACACACGACTTGAAAGATCATTATTTCTGTGGCTTGGATGCACCCCTGCAAACCACACAGCAGCAGTGTTGTTGACCATCATGCCAATCTATATCAATCTACCCAGAAGAGAGAGGAAGTTGCCAAGTTGATGTCAGTGGCAGTCTGTACAGAGAAATGGTATATAAAAGTCAACCCTGAACAAATAATGTATATTGTGACTACTGCGAGAAGAAAGTGATACATGCCAGCAAATCTTGTTTAATCATTAGATTAAGAAATGATGGCACACTGTAGTGTCCTCAGGCTGCCCAACTCTCTGCTCCAATACTCCCTCCTTATAAGAGAGTGTACACACAGATAAATTTATGACAGAGTCCAGGTTGTCTCTTGATCACCTTTAACAAAAGTCAGTGGTGGCTCAATAGGGGAAACTAGCCTAAGGCTGTCCCTATGTTCCACCACCCAGACACCATCATGCAGTCCTGCGTTCTCCTACCTCCCAACCAGGTGCTGGAGCAGCTAACACTCCTCTTCTCATTCCCAGCATCATGAATCACACAACATGACAAGCTGTACATGCCCAACAAGGCTTCCCCACAGTCTTGCAAAACATGAAAAATTAGGGAAAGTTTGGGAAGCTGTATTGGACATGAGTACCTCACTACACTGTATTTTAAAGTGTCTGCAGAATAAGGACAGAGGGTGTGTTAATTGCTGGGCTCCTAGGCAAGAAAGGGAACAAGGGGCAAGAGGTGGCAGAACAGAGGGACAGGCAGAAGCAACGGCTCCCAGACTCATCTGGGGGACTAGATTGCGGGCGTTGCGGGGGAGGCGAGTGGGGAGATGGCATGATGGCCGCCATGTTGTGGAGGGGCAGGGAACGACCAGGGGCCAGGGGTCACGCCCAGGTTCATCTGGTGCAGCCCCAGGCATGGGAAGCTGGCCCCCGCCCTTCAGCACTTGGCCCATGGCAGCAGGGAGGCAGGATGTGCCAGAGGCCTGCTTGCCAGTGCTGAGCAAATGCCATGAGGTCTCGGCACCAAGGGAAAGGAGGCTGCGCGAGATGGCGATGGCAGCAGCAAACGGGCTCTCCTCCTCCACTTAGCACTTGCCTGCAAACTTAGGTGATATAGGGGCAGCAGATGTGAAGGCACAAGGCAAGACAATGGTGGGAGAGAAGACAGCTCACCTGCCCCAATCCACCAGCTGAGGGTACCTTGCCTTATTATAGAGCCAGCCCTGATCAAAGTGACACATTGGAATGGAAGGCATTTCATTTTTCTGATACTGTTATTTATCCTGAGTCAGGTTTCAGGATGGATAAATGAAATTTCAAACATGAATTAGTGGGAAAAGTTCAGTCAGCCAAGAGAAAAATATTTAGCAAATACTCTGGATTGATTAGCAAGCTCTTGAGCAAGACTCAGGGTCGACCACATCATCTTTAAATTAACATGTTTAAAAAGTGAGAAGTGTCTTTTCACCACTGGCCTAATCTTATTACCAGGAACCTTCAGGTTCAGTTGTTTTCCAAGAAAAAAATCCAATTTTTCAACCAGTAATTTCACCACCCTTAGATAACTTAGGCAGATCATGAGAGGGAAGGTAGGAAGGGCTACATCGGTGCATAGCTTTCATGGCCCCTTCTTACAAGCCCAGGGTAAGGCCAATCGCTACTTTGGGGTCAGGTAGCAAATTTCCCCAGGCCAGTTTGGATAGGGATTAGAGATGGGCACGAACCAGAAAAAAAGCACGAACCATGTGGTTCGTGGTTCGTCAAATTACACGAACCATGAACCTGCCTCCCCGGTTCGCAAACCAGTTCATTTGGTTCATGAAAACGTCACATCCAGGTCAGAAAATGGTCACTTCTGGGTCAGCAGAAGGTCACTTCCAGGCCAGCAGACAGTCTGCAGGAAGTACATCCCCTGCTGCCTAGGAAACTGATTGGCACCAGGCTGTCTGCAGTGATGAACCAAAAAATGAACCAAAGAAACCAGCCTAAAGTTCATGGCGGTTAGTCAGAATGGGATCTGATGAACCACTGGTTCGTGAACCACGAACTGACCTGGTTCATCATGAATTTTGGTTCATATTTTGGTTCATGACCATCTCTACTAAGGATCCTGATGGTGTTTTGCCATCTTCTGGGCATGGAGTAAGGGTCACTGGGTGTGTGTGTGGGGGGGAGGTATTTGTGAATTTCCTGCATTGTGCACGAGGTTGGACTAGATGACCCTAGAGGTCCCTTCCAACCCTATGATTCTAAGAATATTGGGATGGGGTTTTTTGCAAAATAGTATTTCTTTCAATGAAAGAAAGATCTTCATATCTTGATGCACATTCCAAGCTCCCAGTATACTGTATATTTTTTAAGGAAAACAAGAGTCTTGAATTCGAGGTCTTCAGTTCGAGGTCTGGACAGCAAAGTCAGGTGGTCATCTGCAAGGTCAAAGGGCCACATGCATTATGCTCCAAGAGGATATAGACCCCCAGATGCTCCAGCCTTTTATTGTCCAGCTGCTTTAACAAGACAAACCACTAAGATGTAGTCCAAGGCTGCTTGTGGCTATCCCATTCTGTGCCTTAATAAAGTGATGACTCAAACATCAGGGTATACCACAGACACTCCTGTATATGTCGTTGCAGAAATCAGAAGAATTGGCAAACATAATGGTGGCAGTGCAAGCTGCCCGTTAGCTGTTTGGGTAATTAGGTTCAGTCTTTTTCCTGTCATATTTCAGTATTAAAGTTCATTGTAACAATTTCTGTTATCAACTACATTTGTAGTCAAGACATTCTTGAAAGACATATTAGATTTTACTTATAATTTTGCAGCACTCAAATTTTCATATGACTATGAATTAGTAATGACAAAGAAGAAAGAATGGGGTGATTAAATACAAGCATAATTGTGGTTCTACTATGTAGTGAAAACTGCAGTTAACTAAAATAAAAATATAAAATGTTTTCATGAAAGAGTTAGAAAGATGCTTTAAAAAAGTTTAGTTGTCCTCTTTTCTTCTTGTTGCAAGTGCTGATAAAGTAAGTTTAGTGTCAGAGGTTATCCAGCACATGGCATTTATTGGTATGTATTTTCAGACTTTATACATAATAACATGGTTATCAAAATAAGCAAACACTCTCAGGTGGATGTAAAGCTTTGCTGGTAATCACTACCAAAATATGGAACTGCAACTTTTATTTAAATGTAAACGTATCCTTTTTAAGAACTATTTTGATCTCCTTGTGGACTTCTGGCAGGGCAAACATAAACATCCTCTTGCTTTTCCATCTTTGTATCTTCATCTGCTTAAAATGTTTCATCAAGTGTTTGTTTCATTTTGTATTAAAATTATATAATTCTTTTTTTAAAAAAAACTTGTCAGGTTATATCTTTTCATATGTATTCATTCTTCCTCCTGGTTCCTCCTTATTCTCATTCCAGAAAATCTCTTCTAGCTTCTTGGGCACTTCATAAACAAATCTGTTATTCTCTTTTTATCCATTTAATTCTAAAATCATCCTACGCATTTCACAAACACTGTAATGCTGCCCTTATTCTTTTCCTCTCGTTTTCATACTCCATAACCTTTAAATCAGCAAATCCTTTAATGTGCCTTAATATTTTGCCTAACATTCTAACAATAAATTAGAATTCTTATGTAACTTAAGGGTGGATACAGCCAGCTTTTTCACTGAACCATGTCCAATTCCCACTTGGCTTTTGCCCATTCATGTCTCATGATGCCAGAACAGCCTTTCTGGGGCGATCAAAAGGGACCTTCCTTCCATTTCCACAAGCAGAAAAGCTGGTTGGAGCCAACCTTCTTTATTCATTTGTTCCCCCTTCACTTCCTCTCTTGCTGACACCTTTGTTCACACAAGAGCTTCCCTAATCTCTTTCTCTTCCTTTCTTTTTCTTCTTTATTGCTTCCTGCTTTCTTATCATTGCATCATCACCTGATGTTTCTTTACAATGAGAAATAGCAATTGGAATCTAAAATATCAGAATTCTCCGAGGAAGCATCTACGGTTATCGCTTTCCTCTTGATCTTTCATGTCTAAATTCTCAGAATAACTTCCATTCTTGCAATTTCTCTGTGGTGACTGAATCTGAATTAAATCACCCCCACCCCCAAATATCTTTTAGCCAACTTGTTTATTCCACAGCAGTTTTTCTTGCTCTTTGAGATAGCATCCTACTTTGGTCCAAGTGAGTACATACCTGGATATAGTCAATTGTCTGTGTGAACTTGCCCTTTGCATATGCATTAGTCAGGGGTATTTGATTTGATTTTGTAAGCAGCCAGGGAAGAGTGCTTGGCAGGCACATCAAGAGAATCAGAATACAGTTCAGAAAAGGGCTTCTTTTTCATTTTGTTCAGAACAGCTTTTGTCAAATGTATCTGTTTATGGCAGGAGTGATAACAAATGTCATCTGAGGTATTCAGGCACATGATAAAGCTAACCAATCTTTTGCACTTACGCAAGCATTTTTATCATTAAGTTAATGTAGATTTATCACATGGCTGATTAAGAGAGTATAGTTCAAAATACACTATTATTAATTACTGAAAGATATTACAATTATGATAGGGCAGGGCACATAGACAATTGCTGTTATACATTTAGAAGAGCAGATGTAGAGTGAAAAAAGTAAAGTGTGCCGTTGTGTTGCAATGGCCCTATGGTGATCCCATGAAGTTCTATCTCATGGGGGGTTTTAAGGCAAGAGATGAGCAGAGGTGGTTTTTGCCATCACCTTTCTCTGCATAACAGCCCCCCCCCCACAAAAAAGGCTAATCTAATACAGGGAGTTTACTAAAAATAACCTCTAATATGTTAGTTATGATCAGAAATTGTAAATTTACTATTGCCACCTAAAGTCTGAGTTGATTTTTTTGGAGCACCAAGAGCTAAAAAAAGAAGAAGAGAGAATGAAGTCATATTTATATTTCATATGCGTGAACCTTCATTTTAGTACTACTGCTGTCACGAAAAATAATCACCGATTTTCACTGCAAATCTGCTAGCTGTTTATTTTAAGCATAGAACATCACATCATGTATTTAATAACAATTTGCCCAAACTGGGCATTGTTATAGTAATGGGCTTGGGTAACATACATGGCAAGAGAAACTTAAACATATCAGCATGGCAAAATGTAGTTTACTATCATTTGGCACAGGTGTCACCTCACCACTTTAACTTGGGCTTTGGTTATGCAAAGTCTTTAGTTTACTGGGTGCTCCTGCAGAGAAATTTAAATCTACCGTAATGGGGGGAAAGTACAAGCTAAGAACAAAACAGTTAAAACATGATAGAAATTAAGAAAGAATTCATGAAAAATTCTACTCAAAGAAACAAAAACCAACTTGTATCGGTTGAAAGAGAATGCTGAACAAACTGGGCAAAGAGAGAGGCCTTAAACATCAACTTTGCCAAAACCAAAGTAATGGTTTTTGGGAAGCAACCTTGAAGATTTAAATGGTCAATAGATGGAAATCCCATTGAACAATGTAGAACCTTTAACTATCTTAGGGTGATGTTTAGTGATACCCTCTCATGGAAAGCCCATCTGGATATAACAAAAGCCTCAGTTTTGAGAACTACTGGGGCAATCTATAACATTTACACCTCCAAAGAAGGAATTTTAGTTGGGACAGCCTTGAAATTGTTCCAGTGTAAGGCCATCCCATAGATTCTATACGGTGCAGAGATCTGGGGCTGGAATGACCACCTGATCTCGACACTGGAACTAATCCAAAATCTTTTTAAAGAGGATTCTAGTTTTGCCTCACAGCACTTCAGAGGCTTTAGTGTGGGCTGAACTTGGGTTACCTTCTATCAGAGCCTGTCTGCGCTTAGCCTTATTTAGATTTTGGAGAAAGCAAAGGAATCTTTCCACTAGTCCAGTCTTAAGGCAAAGTAATGCACTGCTGCATTCAGACGCCATTTGCACAGCTGGCTTTAAGGACATCCTCCATTGGTATTCTTTGATGGAGGACGTTTGGGGTGTCCCCTTGCCTAGTCTCAATATATGAGACTGGATCTTTAAGACTGATGCTGCATTGGACAGAAATATAGCTTTCTGTTCCAATTTTCCCCCCTAGTTCAAGTTGATCAAGAGCCTCTTATTTGACCAAAATCGGCTTTTCTAGTCTTAGAATGGCTTTAAGTTCTCTGAGGTTTCAAACCATGACCTCAGCCATTTTAGACAGTCATTACACACAAATACCAATTGCTGCTATCTTTTGTTGTGCCCTTTGTATAAATAAATTGTTGTGCCCTTTATATAAATAAATTTCTTGGTAAAATCCTAAAAGGCATTGATTCCTCTTCTGTAGTGGAAAAAATAACCCTCCCTCTTTCCAATGTGGATGCATATGTTTCTTACAGAGTACAGTTCACCCTGGCAGCTAAGAAAATCCAGACATGAGCTGTACTTAAATGTCCAAGACTCCTTCACATGTGTATAATGAAGTTGCTCATGTGTCTTAATGTACATTTGTGCATTTTTATCATAATTTTATTGTTTATCATTCAAGTTATTTCTTTGGGTTTTTTTTTGCTTGATTGAGATAGCCTTTGGACATATGCAATAACATTATTTTGATTCTGATTCTAGCACAGCCAAACTGAGCAGCTATGCACCATTTTCTCCCTTTACACATTTCTCCTTTGTTGATGTGCAAGTCATAAACATAGTGATACATGAGGCACATGCAATTCCAACATACCTGATATGTGGAGACAGGGGAAGCAGCAATGAATGGTGTGATAGATGTCTGTGGGATCATGCGGTTTGTTGCAATACTGTACGGTGAGGAATAAAATCTGCAAACAGAAAACAAAAGGAAAATTCTTAAGGTGATGGACTAGCATGCCACAATGAGCTGTTTCACAGCTATTATCAATGCAAAACAAATGGGAACACTTGTGAAATAATTCAGGTCAGGTCTTTCTGCAATCATATCTTTTAATTTTTATATATGCTGGCTCTTTGGGTTCTGGTGCTGATGTTGAGAGAGTCACAAAAGAATTTTATTAAAATGTTCAGCTTTATTCTGAGGCTTCTGGTAACTTCAAGGGCAAACGAACACCAGCTAAAATCTATACTTCTCCATATTTAATAGAACTAAGAGCTATAAACTCTGGTTCCTATCAATCTCAGCATTTCAGTTGAGGATCTGAAATTTCCAGCTCTGTCACAAAAATAGTATTTTATAGTGATTCTGAACTTCTGTTCAGATTATATAGTCCCTTAAAAGAAAGGCAAGGATCATATGTGCTTGAAATATTTAAAACATGAGAAAAATGCAAGTAGAATATACCCTAACTTTATGGAATTCTACCTGATATGGTTGCTAACACTGGCTCGGTAAATTCCCTGAAATTTGGGCAGCTCCTAGAGAGGACAGAGTTTGGGAAAAGGAGGGAGCTCAGAGGCAGTATGATATCACATTCTGTGATGACAAATCCTGTGATGTCACATGTATCAGCTCCTTCTACAACTCCTCCACTCCTGTGAAGTCATTTCCTTCAATCAAAATTCAGATTTTAAATTTAAATTTCTCACCGCATATCACTTCCCTCAACCTTTTCCTCCTACCTTACATCACTTGTGGACTTCTATATCAATGTGTTTGGCAGACTTATTATTTGATATCAAATATTTGTGATGGTATAACTGCCTGCTATCCAGTTATATTCCCCTCAACCAAAAAAACTTCCTCAAATCCTCTTTAGTTTTTTTCTCTAGCCCCTTCTGCACTGGGGACATAACTCCTCACTTTCCCTGAAGTCAAGCCGAAAGGCATGGAATCAGCTTGTATGTGGCTGTTCACACCTCTCACATTCGATCAGCATGGTGCTGGGGTTTTTTAGTCCGCACCATGCCAAAATGAGTCGAGATCATGAGTATTTGTTATTGTCGCTGATGCCGTCTTTTCTGGCATCACAGTGCCAGCTCTTCCTTTCTCCCTTTTTTTTTTTGCACTTGTGCTGAATCGATTAATCGCTGGAGTGCTGGATCAACCTATTTCCCGGCTTTCAGCCTCTCTACTCCACCTCTCTTGATTCTGATTTGCTGATTCGCCTGTGCCCCATTCATCATTGCACTGCGACGTTTTCAGCACACTGTGCTTGGCTACGGTTAACATCTTAACAACAACTTTTTCCTTTTAAGGAACTCCACATGTGACTGGCTGTGAGAATTGCCCAATGGCCAGCCAAACAGTGGAAACAATAGAGGAAGTGGGGAGGCAATTTGAGTATGTGCTTGAATCACTTGAGCAAACAAGAAACTGTTCTTTCATAAAAACAAAGATAAATAATATTTTTTAAAAGGAATTTTATTTTGAAGTAATCATCTCATCAGAGCAGTGATGCATCACTGACTCTGTTCCTGGCTCCTTCTCTGTTGTACTCAAGCATCTGTTTCTCTACAATAGGATAAAAAGAGAATCTAAAACTCGGTATTAAAATCTTTTCTTCTGATACCCAGATATTTAGCCCCCGATACCTTTTTTTTAAAGAAAAAAAAGAGGAAAGAGGAGAGGGGGAAGGATGGAAAGGATAGGAGGGGGATGGAAAAGAGGGGAGAGGGAGTGGCTGAATAGACAAGAGTCGCCAATCACAATGCAGTGGGCTGGCAGGGGGTGAGAGAGGGGGGAAGGGGGAACACCAAAACCAGAATAAAGAGTATGCATGGGGAAACAGCTGACCGCAAAGCAATTTTTTTAAAAAAAGTTGTGGTATAAGCGCTTCCAGGAAAGCTGTGGAAAAGCTGCATAGTAGCCAGAGTGACTACTCATCACGGCAAATCTGGTTCAGACGGTCACAAAAAAGCATTGCAGTATGGGAACTGAACAGGCGAAACTGACTCATGCAGACTCAGCTTCAGTATTAAGGAGAAAACTTCACTCTAAAGATCCATAGGAGAATGCACGCCAGTCCCATCCCACTCTCAATCCCAGCTATCCTCTGGACATTACCGTCTTTATTGGTGTCAAATCAGTTTATTTTAGTCTATATGCTATATCATAGGAAAAGCAGAAGTCCTGGGGCATCTACCTTCTGTAGTCACTCTAGGACTTCAGTTTTTTCTAGACTTCTTGTTATAGTGTGGAGCTCCCTCTGAAGTTGCCTGGGGAACTGATCTCTGTAGTTCGGAGATTAGTTGTAATTGTAATTTCAAGAGAAATTAAAGCCCTACCTTGAGGTTGGTAACCCTACTGCCTAGCCTACCAGTGGGTTTGGAGGGCCCTTGTCCCAAACAGGAGAAGAAACTGTTATAATTCCTGTATTGTGGAGAAGAAGGTTATTTGACTCTTCCTCTGCAAAAGAGGACTGGGTATTGTTGAAAGAATTAGAACCAGGTAGAATTAGAACCAGGAAAGCAGTGAGTGACAATCAGAAATGCCAATCTGATGACTTCTACTTTTGATCATACAAATCATAAACCACAAAGATATGGGCTTATGGAACTAATAAATAACATACATTATTGCTGTGTAACAGAATGAACTCCGTTTGAGATTTATTGGTATATTGATTATTAAACTGATTTAAGTGATTTAAAGTCATAATTTAATTATTGTTGATTTGACTCTCTTAATAATAAACTTAATACATTTCTAAAGCCTTGGAATAATCAATTTAAAATAATTTAATGAAACAAAATTAAAACCCAAAGTTAATCATGCTTTTTAATGAAATAACACTAATTTGAGTGTAATGTTGGAAATGAATAAACTAATGGTAACCAAGTGATTATGATTTATGAAGTATTTATGATGAACTTCAACTTGTTAGGTGCTGCCTTCCTGGACTAGCAATATCTGGCTGTCAGCTGAGTCATGCTGGCTGAGGGCTAATGCTTTCACCTGGAACTCTTAACACTTTACTTGGAAGGCTGAATCACTGGCAAGAAGTAATCCTGTATCTACTTGCAGTTATGGAACCTTGGAATCAATGTGCTTGAAACAAGAATAGCATCACCTGATAACACCATCCCTAATCATCCTCAAGTGTTCCCCCATGTTGGCAATACGGGATGATTCTCAGAACCAAATATCATATTGAGGAATCCAGTCACATACCCCTAGCATCATATCATTGTGACCTTTGGCTCACATAAGAAAAGGAGTATTACAGGAGCCTGTTAATTGGATACTCGTTTACCAGCTGTTGACCAAGCAAGAGATGCAGTCGTGAACTTTTGTCGAGCTGAAAACAATTATTTCCTGTGATCAAGTGAATTGCGAAACAGGAAGGTATCCGGAATCCTGTTGGGATACCACCAATATACGTGTTCATCCCGCATTTGTGGGGACCTTTCTATTCGGGATACCACCAGTATATGTGTTCATCCCGCGTTCATGGAGACCTTTCTACTCGTCTGTTGGATTACTACGGATTACACGGATTTTTCCATTGGAAATTCTTCAACGGCAACGTATCGTCAGTGCATGGACCCTTAAAGTGTTAATTATAAAGAGTCACAGTGTACTGTGAAGCTCCAGTTTATTGTAAGGAGCAATATTGTTTTGTCATGCTCTTAAGAGGCATTGTCCTTGGTTATTTGTATTGTTTGTGTATATAGGATATTATCTATTGGTTTCCCAATGGTTAGGGCAGATAAAATGGTGTTGAATCTTTCATAAATTTGGTTCCTATATATGGGGACATTTGTCTTTTCTTGTTATCTTACCCGTATCAGCCCCTTAGCTGGTTCTTTAGACTAGGAAGGGGGACAGAAGACAAGAATGTCTATTTCTCTTTTCAAAATGCCTGTACAGCTTGACAACTCCTATTTGTGGTTTTAGTCTTCAATTGGAGCATCATAACATTTTGCAGGTGTCCTGTTTATGAGGTAATGAAAAGGGAAAGGGTAGCATTTTACATTCCACTGGTGCTCAGTGGGCAGCGTTCAAAAGTCTTTTATTGAAAATAAAAGGTGTTTAGTAAGCATTTATGCTCGCTCAGCTCACCAGCAGCATTGGCAAGTTGTATGCATCTCCCTTGGCACTGCTGTGCTAACCAGGTCCCCCTTTTTCAAAATACTTTTTCAAAATAACAAAAGAATCAAGGCAAGGTGCATATACTAAAAGAAAATGATCAGTGCTAGACTGAGAACTGGAATTTACTACGTACTCCTTGGGGGGGGGGGGAGTAACAAGTAAAAATAAAGCTCATACATAACAAGCCCTTAACAATGCAGTTTTTTCCTTCATTAATCCTTTCTGGAACAGTGCTGCTTTGGAGCATTTCTGGAACAATGCTCCCAAGGACATTAAAAACATTGCCACTCAAGAGCTATGCAGATAAGAGATTTTAAAAAGGAAAAATTGGGAGGGTTCATATTTGAGGCTTCTCAAGGAACAGCTTTTCATGAATCCAACCACATTTGCTACCATGTTTGCAGGAAAGGTTTGTTTAAGTTGAACCATTTTCTACGGTAGAAATACTGTTAACTAAACGGAAGCCTGTGAAATACATACTCTAGCAAAAGGATGCCCTTCAAACAATCTCTTGCTGAAGAACCCACAGCAACAAGCAGCTTTAAAAGGGGATTAGAGAGATTCATAAAGGATAGGTATGGAGGATGGACCTATCCAGAGACTACTAGCCATGGTGACTCAAGGCAACCTCCACATTCAGCAGCAGTAAACCTTTGAATACCTGTGCCAGGATGCAAAATAGTAACACTTCTTTATCATTGTTGCATAAGGAGAATACAAGACTTTCATTAGACCAAATGTTCTATGTGCTCTGAAAGTTTTACCTGTTTCTTCCAACATGGTCATAGTAATGTTGTATAGGGGGTTACAATGCAGGACTATGATGGAAAGATCTGGGTTCAACTCCTTCCTTACCATGAACCATCAGAGAAGAAAAACGACAGACATTTGAAAGCTTACTTATGACCTTCTTTACTCTTCCTGTCGACAGGATACCACATTTTGCAACACATCATCACTGGGCAATGCACTGGTTGCTAAATAAGTACTGTCTGCCAGAAGCAAAAGCTGCGGATGCCCAGATTTCATCCCCAGTGCTTGAGGCATCCCCAGTGGCACCTGCTCCCTTCTTCCATGCATGAATCACTGTGTGAATTTATTAGATTGTGCCACGGCCACTAATTTTTTAAAAAGTGGCCAACAAATGTAATGTATCCTTTCTTCCCAACCATGCTTCTGTTCAAGCAATCTTTTGGGCTCGAGTGGACAATGCAGATCATGATTTTCTCCCTATGTGTGAGGAATGGGAGAAGCAGTGCCCCTTGACCCTCTCACTGCCCCACCTTCAATGCCATCAACTCTCCATGGAATGCATACAGGGTGCCGGAGACTGCAGTGGGAATGGAGAGAGTTCTTCCATGAATTTGGTGCATTCGTGGCTGATTGGTCTCAACCTTGTATGTTTTGGGGAAGTGGCTCTACAGGCAGCTGTAGATGACGTGTTTCTGTATGAGCATGCATCTGTTTTAAGGTACTTTGCGCAGTCACATGGCAGCCAAGGGAAACTGTTCCACGTTTTAAAAAGAGAGCTAAAAGGGGCTTAGAGCAGCACCACAGGGGGAGGAAAGGCTCTTGCCCTCTCCCCAATACCGTTTTGTCACATGAAAACCACATGTGAGGAGAATTTTTCACAGATGTTGCAGCTCCACGTAGAGCAGCAAAATCAGCAATATAACTCTTCCTCCCCTCACATGCTGTTTCCACGCAGGAAAACAGCTTGGGGGAAAGGTAGGAGCTGTTGCTCCCCTTGTGGCACCATTCTGAGCTCATTTGAGCTTTCATTTTTAAAAAAGTAGCAGTTACCCTCAGTTGTCATGTGACTGTGCAAAACACCTTAAAATGAGAGCATGTCCGTGCAGAAATGTATCATCTACAGCCACCCTACATTCCCTGCACAGAATTTCTGGGAAGATAGAATCACTGTTTCTCTTACCACAGGGACAACCTACCTCTATGTAGACTATAGGCTCATAGTGCCTAACGTACATTTTCTAGATAAAATTTACACACATACATTGGGACAGTGTTGCAGGGTGACTGAAGTGTCAGATTAGAATTGGGAGAGCCATGTTCAACTGCACACTCTGCAGTGAAGTTCACTGGGTTATCTGGCCTCACCAAGTTTGTATGAAGATATTGTCCTGAGCAGAATTTTTAAAAATCTAATAATAAATAAAACTTACATTGCAAAACAACTGTACAGCATTTTATACATTCTATACATTTCAAAAATCAGGTACACATTTTGCTACTGCAAAATGGCAGGTAGTCTGTAACAGCAGGCAGCCACATGGATGGCACATATGGGAATGCATTTACTGTAACTGCACTTCCTAATTGCTCATCTTTGATGTACCAACATGGCTATCTTTGATTTATACTTACAGACTTTAAGGGCAGATTTACAAATGCCCTTTAAAGAATCATTCTCACTGAAGAGGCTGTGTTAATATACAACATAATTCTGCAGGCCAGACAATTGCTGATATTTAACAGATAGCTCCCTTATTTCAATTTCTGCTTTTCAACAAGGGAAAGCCACATTTTGGGACTGCACCATTCTTAGCTCTGTATATGGTTGTACTTTTATACCAAGAATATCACCAAAGTTACTACCAGCCTGTACAATGCCAAGGCCTCATATTTATCCACATGAAATAAACACAGTTGTATCACTATGCTTACAAGTGGTACTGGGGGAAAAAGCTTTTCAACAAGACCCCCCGCCCCAGACTAACATAAAGATTAAATATAACCAAGCTTGATTATAGCAGAGACTTTCACTGTAGCAGTAAGTTAAGGAAAGGCCAGATGAAGCAAGCAAATCTCCTTCACAACATAATGGATGACTAAATAAAAAAAAAACAAACCACACAGTCAGGATCTTCGAGGTGAACCCTACTGAGATCCAGCTATAGGAAGGAGAGGAAAGATCCAAAAGCTGAAGTCCAGCATATCCTCCATGCATGGGGAAAGCCCCCCTGGGAGAGGCAGTGAAGAATGGAAATCAGGTTCATCAAAAAGCCTGTGACACCATACGGCAGGCACTACAACGGGTTTCTGTTTTAGTCTATAGGGTGTTTTACAAAGGATACAGACAAGAAGCATAAAGATTAGGTTCTTTACTTGTTTTTTTATTTCCCTCTGCCTACAATATATCATTTCGTGTCATTTGGATGACATTTAGTTTTGAATATTCCTATACTAAGGGAGTACTCCTAAGCAGACAAACTCAGAAATAAGTCCCATTTTATCCAATGTGGATAAAGGAAAGTGTTCTACGTCTCAGCCTACGTCTCTTTCTCGACACATGGAAAACAGCTTTCCATGACCAATGTTCTCATGCAGCACCATATATCATGCTTCAAAGCTTCCCTAATGCCTCACTGACTTTTCAAGACCTGGAGCTCTCAAGCCTACTTCTCAGCGGCAGAGTCACTAGCTGTGAATACAGCAGGGTTTAAAAAGAAGAGAAGACAGCCAGCACTCTAAGTGGTGAAAAAGGTTTGTGGAGGAAAAATCCTTCACTCATGCTATAATTTTCAAGCATGAATCTCTCCCTCAGTGGAGGAATAAGTGTGTTACGTCTCATCTCTTGGCCCTCAAGGAAAGAATAGATAGAAGCATCTCTAAGGGTGGACAAATGTACTAACAACTCATAAATGTTTCAGAATGACTGAACATCTACTTTAAACGAAAGAAGGCAGAGAATCAAATTAGCCTTCTGAAGGCTCCCTTGGGAAAACTGTTCTCTCTCCAAACAGTTCAGAAGATAATTTGGATCATGTCTACCTTATTCTGTCCCAGTAAGGGAACCATTCCCAGAATAGTGACAGTGGTCAGGAAAGGGGAATGCTACTTTCCCCATAGGATATAAAAACCTAAGAACATGGAAATAAAGATAATATGGGAAAAGCTTCATCAACTGGATGCTATAAATAATAGAATGTGGTGATGGTGAGTACCTTCAAGCCAGAGCTGACTTATGGTGACCCCTGCTGGGGTTTTCATGGCAAGAGACTAACAGAGGTAGTTTGCCATTACCTGCCTCTGCAAACCCTGGTCTTTGTTGGAGGTCTCCCATCCAATTACTAACCAAGGCCAACCCTGCTTAGCTTTTGAGATCTGACAAGATCAGGCTCACCTGGACTATCCAGGTCAGGGCAAAAATAGGATATCAAAATCAAAACTATCACCCACGCATGACAATTTGGGTTATATTTGTTTAGAAACATAGTTTATTTAAGCTTTTTTAAAAAAAATAGTAAAGTGTATGCTACTTACCCATTCTGTATAGCAGCTGTGGGGTCGTATGTCAAGGCCATGCCAGCCTGCACACAGGTGGGGGGAAAACAGAAGGTTACTCTTTTGTATCACATGCATACACAGTGGCCTGTGCAAAGGAGAGGGAGGGTTAGTGAAGCCCAAGTTTCTTTTTGTATGACAGTCTCTTAGTACTTCTTTTAACCCAAATTAAATTGACGAAAACTAGATTGTATGCAGTCATTTAAGTATTTTCCCTCCAAGAAGCAAGATAAATAATCTCTCCTTTTCTACTGTCTATTAATTCCAATAGCTGTGTTAAATATAAAAAAATACTCAATCTGTAGACAGTGAGTTGGATCCAAATGCTCCATTGCATTAATGATGGAAGTTTTTTTCTAGTTCAAGGATCCTTCTTCCACTGCAACAGGAGTGTTTCACCAGCATAAGGCAACTTGCGCCAAAAGAAATTTCCACCACTAGCAGGATCTTTGGATCCAACGTTGGCTTTGGTTCTTAGATGTTGTAGGCTACAAAATTATCATGATTTAATCATGCTGGTCCCAGAAATTGAGTAATTTATTCTAGACATGATTGACATTGCAAACCACAAGTTAACCGAGTAAAATGGAAGCTGGATTACTCTTTTATACTTCTTTGAGCTAAATGGTTTGATTGTATCATCGCTGAATCACCAAGCAGTGAAAGGATATAAGGATTGCTGGTCTTGGGTAAAGTTACATTATGTGCCATTGTACTGCCATTAACAAATCATCCTAAGGTATTCTGAAAATGCAGTACTCGTTCATGCCAGAACACTAACCATAACTATTGCCAGATATGTTGTTGCATCAGATAGGAGGGTAGTTTTGTAGGGAGCGGGTCTCAAATGCTTCACTAATGTTAGGGACCATAGACTTCACCACTATGTTGCCTTGCATATTATCTGTTGCTTGAATATGTACTTCTATAGTACCTGCGCTTCATGTTATCTAGTGTCAGTCCTAGAATTGTTTATGTTCTGTTTCAGCAATTCTTCAACTCTGTATTGGATCCTTGCTAATGCTACTTCTTTGTGAAATCCTATGACATTGTTTGTGGAAATGTCCTTGACACTGTATGGAAATGTCCTTGATACTGTAGGGAAATGTCCTCAATACTGATTGTACTAATCTCTTGCTATGTAATCCGCTTTGAGTCTCAGTAAGAAAGGCGGACTATAAATGACATAAATAAATAAATAAATAAATAAATAAATAAATATGTACTATATTCTTGTTTCAAATACGGTGTTGCAGAATACAGATGTACTATACTCTTGTTTCAAATATTATACCCTGTGTGGATGGCTTACTCAGTGACATAAGTATTGAAATATTCTAAACTGTGTTAGATTAGAAAAGAAACAAGGTTTCAGGTCCAATTCTTTATGCCATTCTAAACACCCTTGTGCTAATGTATCATGAAACCAGCTCATTTCAATGAATGGCTTTCTTTTCTGATTGACAGTACTGTAAAACAAAGGGATTTGATAAACACTGTTTCATCAGAAGCATGTAAGCTTTGTGTACAACTTGTCTTCTCCTCTTCCATGGAAGAGTAAAAGCAAAACCCCTTTCTAAATCAACTCCCCTCCCCAACTAAAGTGCAGGGTCAACTCTTGTGGTATTATTGACAAGGCACATAATGAAGACTGGGAAGGCTGGCAAATTGGACAGTCTACAAACAGGAAGCCCAACCAGGAAGTGAAATACCAGGTGAGAAGTAACTGGTAGGTGTGCGGGATCTAATAAACCTGTGGCAGAGAAGAACAAACAGTTTCTAGAAACTTTAGAAATGGGGGATGGGGGGGAGAGATGGAAAAAGATCTGGCAAGTAGAATTGAACAGAAAAAGAAAAGCTCTTTGACAAGTAGTCCAAATGACAAGTTCTTTGAAGAAGAAGAGCAGGGAATCCACAAGCCAAATGAGATCTAGTTTAAGCATTCATTCAATAACATAAGCTTTGCTCGACAGGAAAATTAATTTGGCAGTTATCTTTCCTTTTGTTCACACAGTATTTATTATTTAAAAAAAATTACAAAAAACTTAAACAATAAATCAAACCTCTTGATAAGTGATGTTTTGAGCATATAGATATATGCCTAACAAGTAGAATGTTCTTCCCAGTGCAATGGGCTGAGAGACACTCACTTTGGTAAACACAGTCAAACAGCAATGAGCTATAAAGGTAACATATCCAGGCTTGTATTAGGACTAGAGATGGGCCCAAACAGAATTACAAACCAAAGTTTGTCACAAACTGGGCCAGTTCATGGTTTGCAAATCAGCAGTTCATGGGAGCTTATTTCTCACAAACTGCAACGAACTTTAGCCCAGTTCATTTGGTTCATATTTTGGTTCATCACTGCAGACAGCCTGGCGCCAATTAATCAGTTTCCTAAGCAACAGGGGGGGGGCTCTCTGCAGACTTTCTGCTGACCCGGAAGTGATGTTTTCACGAACTGAATGAACCAGTTCACAAACTGGGGCAAGTTAGTGAAAGTTCGTGGTTTGTGACACGCGATGAACCATGAACCGCCAACCACCATTTTCCTGGTTCGTGCCCATCTCTAATTAGGACTATATATGCAGGTACAGGTTATGGTGTGCTTAAAATGGCATGGAACTATGATTCCTGGCAATTAATTATTTAATGTTAAAGAAACTTAAAAGAAAATTATGTCAGAGGAAGTTGAAAGAGGACAACAGTGGCAAAAAGTTCACATTGCAACCTGTATCCAATTTTGAGTGCTTTTCCACAACTGAATAAAGCAGGAATCCAACGGCTCCTTAAACACCAACAAAATATATTCTACCATAAACTTTCATGAGTCAGAGATTGTGGATGACATGTGTGCTCTCATTCACAAAAGCTTATGCTGGAATAAATTTTGCTATTTTTTAAATCTCCTGTTTTATTCCGCTGCTACAGACTAACACCCAACTAGATTTTTCACAACCATTGTTCTTCATACTGCTATTATTTTTCTCTCCTGGTTGATACCAAGAGAAGCAACAGCAAAAAGAGGCTACACATTCTGTATACCAAAAGTTTTCCTAGTGTTGCAACAGAAGGCCAGTAAAACTGCTTCTCATTCTGAAATGTATAAACTACCATCTGTGCTTCATCCAGTGAATCTGCTTATGAGTTATGACACGGATAAATACTATAGCTGTGGTCTTAAAGATACTTAGGAGGACGCAAATTCCTCTAAAACCAATAAAGCTCAAGGCCTAGTCAATGTGTTCAGATCTGAGATTTACTGGAAATTTCTTCTATGCCAAGGAATCTTCTAGATGCAGCATATTGCATTATCTACTTTAATGGTTTCATGTTCTTTTACTCAGCTGTGTTCTTTCTCTCACAGATATTAGTTATTTATTTCCCAGTTGGGTTAAGATTAAAACAATTGAACTAATAAGACTACATAACCATGCTTGCACTGTGTTTGCAATAAAACATTTGATATTTCACTGATGCTGTGAATGTGGATTGTCCAAAATTTCAGTGGTAAAAGATGGCAGCTCTCACACATATCTATATCCTGCCAGCCAATCTAATTGCTAACTAGTTCTACAAAAAGATTTCATTTTTAAAAAGTAGAAAAATCTTTTCCTTCTCAACAAGTCATTGTTTTTTAGTATACAACCTTCACATACTAAGGTACTTATCTAGTTAAGTGATTGCCCTCCCCACACAGTCACCTATTATAAAAACAGCAAAATCAGGTCATTCATAAACAAAGAAAAGGTCTCATAGAAGAGTCCCCAAGTATGCAAAAGATTTTGTAAACCAAAGGGAAAAAATCCTCAAAATGCTATGATGAAAAGAAATTATGATTGAGGACACCTGTAAAGTTGAAAGCAGCTGAGGGAGGGAGGGGGAAGACAAATTATCCTGCTCACGCCCTTGATTGCTTCTAGACTCCAGGAGGGGATTGACCCTCTGATTGTATATTTAATCATAGCAAATATAAATATTACCTTTTAGTTAGAGTTACCGATCCTCTGGTGAGGACGGGGGACTCCCCACTCCCAGCTTCTCCCCAGCTTCCTCCCGACTCACCTGACCAGAGGAGGGGAAAGGCGAGGGAATGGGCCTCCTGAGTGCGCTCCCAGCACTCATCCGTGCCACCCTGGGAGCGCATGCGTGTTTTGTGAGAGCATAAAGGCATCCATAAGGAAAGTTCCTGCCCTCTCCCAGTGGGTGAGTAAGGGGACCTGGCAACCCTACTTTTAGCTGACTTTTTCATTCCAGAGTTTCATATAGATGACATGTGGTTATAATCAGGGCCGGCATGCCCATTGAGGCCAGGTAGGCGGTGGCCTCAGGGCGCGGGGTGCCAGAGAGGGCACCAGAGGAGGCACAGGGGGCAGGAGCACGTGCTATGGACCTGCAGCCTCCTAGCCCTCCCGCCCCAAGCCGCCGCCGCCACCAGAACACTACCCTGGCCGGGCTCAGCAGCGGCAGGCAAGCATCTGCGGCGGTGCATGGAAACCGAGCAGGAGAGCTCGGAGACCACCTGTGCGCCGTCCCAGCCGCCCGCCACAGCAATTGGGCTGGCGGTGCACCCGTGCCTGTGATGACATCATCACACAGGGCGGTGCGTGTGTACGTGCGCACACGGGCGTTTGGTCAGCTGGCTGGCCGCAGGCACCGAAAGCCCTGGTGCTGCTGCTTATAATAAGCCTGATGGGTTCAAATGAACCTGTATCCTAAGTAATGGAAAGGAGACTCATTGCATGCTTGAGTACCAGTGCAATGGTATTTAAGCTATTCTGATTTGATCAGAATAAGAGCCTGTGAACACGAGCTAATAGGAAAGGGGGGAAGGGAGACAACAAGGCTTACCATTTGCCCGCTTCTGGCAGGCAATCTCAATGTAATTTCTCTGTCGCCCACCAGTGCTCCAATCAGCAGGAGGAGAAAAATCAATAAAATAAGGCTAATAACAGAGATGGTTGTTGTGGGTTTTCCGGGCTGTATTGCCGTGGTCTTGGCATTGTAGTTCCTGACGTTTCGCCAGCAGCTGTGGCTGGCATCTTCAGAGGTGTAGCACCAAAAGACAGAGATCTCTCAGTGTCACAGTGTGGAAAAGATGTAGGTTATTTGTATCTACTCAGGAGGGGTGGGGTTTTACCACAGAGTCTTGCAATTCCTAGAGCAACCTGTTATCACTTTCAGATAGAGATCAGTTCTCCTGGAGAAAATGGCTGTTTGGGAAGGTGGACTCTGTGGCATTATATCACACTGAGGTCCCTCATCTTTCCAAACTCCACTCTCCCCAGCCACACCCTCAAAACCTCCAAGAATTTCCTAACCCAGAATTGGTAACCCTATTCCTCCCCCTTCAACAGAGTTCAGTGATGGGGGGACACATTTCAAGGTCCCCTAACAGACATGCAAAAATAAATAAGAATAAAGACTCAATCACCTCTCAGATTGACTCATTCTTACCCAAACTGCACTGCTAAGCACAACCCAGTATAACCTGTCTGCTTGGAAGCACAAAAAGCTTGTGTCTGAGATCTAAATACACCCAACAGAGACCTACTAATCATTTCTAAATGCCTGCTGCTGGTACAGAGAAGAGGATTGGCATCAGGATCAACGACTTTGACTTTCCTGAAGCTATTGACTGTACAACCAAGTGGGGAAATCCCAGTCTCCCAAATGACCTTTGTATATTTTTCTCTCTAAATTGCTGGAGGGCATTGAGCAGAATAGTAATGAATGGGAGGTCAAAATCGGAGACAGTTAAAAGAACAGGGGCAGGAGAAAATTTTTCTAGTTCCCATACTTTATCTGATGCATTTTTATTCTCCTGTGTGAACATCTACAAGGACTGGTCAGATAAAAGCACTAGAAATTGGTCAGGAAAGAGAGAAGGAAGTATCAATGATCCTCATCTGTAGTAATCTATTTAATTTTATCCTAATACAATTTCAAGAAGCTCCTATTCAATAATCAGTCATCACAGTTATATGACTGTGAGACTGTGTCTCACTTTGTTTATGACACAAAGGCATAGATCACAAAAATAATATCTATATTTTTTCATTGTTTTCCAAGTCTGTCCTAATTAGAATTGTTATTCTAACAAAGCAACAATAAGCCCTTTCCTCTTATGAATTTACTATCTCATGTAGTTCTGGGTTGTAAAACTGGGCATGTTTATTCTTTGCTTATATACACTGGGACATAAATGAAAATGCCCTTCCTAATATAGCACTTAATATATATAATATAGCACTTGTAAGAACAGTAGCAGAGTAAGGCATGACACCCTACCCCCAAATATTCTATTTTTAAAATAAAATTTTACAGGTATGTTTCCTAAATATAAGTAATTTCATCCTTAAATATCAGAATAATGATATTCTCTGTCAAAGCTCTTGGCTGCATTCAGGATAATTTCAGGATGAGCATTTGTGGAGAATGTTTGTGAGAAACATTTTACTCATTTGGTAGAACTGATACTACAATGTACATGTTGATGTCATCAAAACCCATTAAGCCAAATAAACATCTAACAGAAATTACTGAAATATATGGGAAGGTAAAATATTAGAAAAGTTTATCCTAAGCACAATTGCACCTTCTAACAGTACAATCGTAGGCAAAGTTACTCCAGGTAACTAAATACAACAGGTGGGAATGAACATTAACAAGAATCATTGATTTCAATGGGCTTAGACTGGAGTAACTCTGTTTAGGATTGCACCGTAAGTCATTTGAAGTTATTGGACTTAGAAGGGTGTAACTCTGCTTAGGATGGCACTGTAAGAGTCTCTTTACACAAGACATCTTACATGGGGATGCTCAGGTAACTTACTTTCTGTGTTAAAAGGCTTTTGGTATGTTTACTGTGCTGACAACTCAGAACATAGTATATATTTCGTTTACAACTTATGGGGATTTTAAAAAACTTCACTGGACAATATTATTTGGTTTCGTAAAGTAAAAAATACATCCTTTGGTCCAGAATCTAATAACAATGCCATATATAGGACAAATAGGAGAAGTGCATCTTTAAGGAGATGGATTGGTCACACAAAGCAGTATGAATAGATTTAGCATGGTTATGGCTCAGCTCCCTTGGACTGAATCTTGTTGCTATGTCTCACTAATGTTCCAGTTAAAAATATAATTAAAAAGCAGGTTAGAATGAGTTAATCACATTCATATTTCTAAAATATATGTTGAGAGAGTTATAAACGTTGGAGGACCCAGATAAATGAAAAGAAGAGTATCACCACCAATAAAAAAAATGTACCATTCTGCAAGGTTTCAACAATATTTTGCCAAGACTGCACAGGTGGGTTTGACATTAAAAAAGTGTTCAGCTCTAAAGTGCTTGATCATTATGATTCAGTTTTTAAAATAATTGTATTTACACACTTGAAAATCACTCGGGGAGTTCAACAGGGTTGAAATTTTCATTTCAATGTTATTGAAAGGTCTGAAAAATCCAAAGGAGTGTTCTACTTAATTTCATAGAAATAAGAATTAAAAAATATAAGTGGTAGCACTGAATCAATCTGTGCTCCATGATTACCCTAGATTTTCCTAGCTATTTTTTAAAGTCTGCATTATTTTCTGTTCTGCTCACAAAAACCAAAGATGTAGCAGAGCAACAAAATTAAGAGAGCAATCCTAAGCATGTCTACTCAGAAGTAAGTCCCATTGTATTCAGTGGGGTTTACTCCCAGAATAGTGCTCCTTGGAATGTAGCCATCTCAAAATGAGAATGCTTTTCTCTGGAATATTGTATCTTACTAAATTCAACAGGTGGGAATGAAGAGTAACAAGAATCACTGTCAATATCTCACTATTCACAGATTTGCTTACAGTAACAAAAATTATGACCAACGTAATTGGACAAAAGGCATTACATTAGAAGGTATTCAAGATGCTGCTATGGTTGTATTTGAACATAAAATGATTGGCTGCTATTAAGAAATGAAGAATCATCTTGGGTACTAAAACATAATAAGGAAAAAAATCCTCAGATAAATGACTAATTATATGAATATGTATTGAGACTATGATTAATTTATTATCTATGTAAATGGATGAGTCTTTAAAAGAAGAGTTGATAGATGTAAGCCTTACAGTTTAGGGATACCATGCTACCCACTCTCCAATGCAGGAAGCAAATAGGCAATTATTTCTTCTTTGCACACATTAGACGGATAGTCTGATATACAGATTTTAATAATACATTTAATAACTACATTCCAGCTGAGCCTAGGGGTTATACCGGATCCAATATTACTACTGGAGAACTAAGTTAATGCAGCTGCAAAAAATATTTTCTTCCAACTTAGTTTAGCTTGGAAGATGGCCCCCTACCTTGATTTGGATGATCTGGTCACCTGGATCCAGGCCACGGTAACATCAATTAGATGACTGTAATGTACTCTATATAAGTCTCCCCTCAAAGTCAACTTGGATACTCCCGTTGGTGCAGAACACTGCATTTCGGTTATTAGCAGGAGCTAGGTGAAGTATAAATATTACTCCTGTTTTTCAAGGTTCGAGTCCAGTAGTACCTTTAAAAACCAACAAAGGGTATAAACTTTCAAGATCCAAGCTCCCTTTGTCAGAATTTAATCTTGAAAGCTTATACCCTGGCAACTCTTTGTGGGTTTTAATGGTACTACTGCTCTCAAACCTTGCTCATCTGCTCCAAACCAACATGGCTACCCACCTGAAACTCCCATTTTGCAGTCACTCCATTTGCTGCTCATCAGTTTCTGGGTTCAGTTCATGGCATTGGCTATCACATACAAAGTCCTCCATGGCCTTGGAGTCTCTGCAGGACTGCCTCTCCCCCCAGCTCTGCTACAACAGCTTTGGTCATCTGATCAGGGCCTCCTGCAGGAGCCACCCAGCAAATGGGCAAGATCAACAACTGCCTGTAACTGCCTGCAGACGTGCATTCCCTTTTGTGGTCCCCACCTTCTGAAATGGCACGCTTGAAGAGGTCAGGAAAGCTCCCACTGTTAGGGAATACGGATGTACTGTAGCAGAACAGTTCAGAAAGAAACCTTGAGGAAGGGAAAGGGAATGTGGATATTACCGTGTATAGTATGCACTCTCTGTTTCTCTATGTATTATCCTACTGTGTAATCTCTGCATTATTTAACATGTCATATTAATACTTATGTTTTCTTTCAACTTTGTTTCAGATTTCTGCAAACCTAATTCTACTGCACGGTTTATTGGATGTCCCATCCTGTTGATTGTATTGACTTACACTGTGTAAAGTGCCTTGATTTCAGTGAGAAAGATTGACTAGAAATAATGTAAATTGAAAAAAATATATACTAAACTGGATTGGAAGCTCCTCATGGACTTTATTTCTGAATTAAAAGGAAGAAAGCAGCTGCTGCGCAGATCTCTGGAAAAGCTCAAGCATAGAAGAAATCTTCCTCAGCATCTCCGCAGTCCCTAGTCTCTCCATGCAACTCTCCCCCAATATCTTTAACTAGATGTTAACTAGGTGTTAACCTTAGTGTTTAAAGCCCTTCACAGACTGAGACCTGCATACCTACGGGACCGCCTCTTCCATTATGTCTCCTGCAGGGTGTTACACTCTGCAGACAAGCAACTCCTGGTGGTCCCTGGCCCAAAGGACATCTGTCTGGCCTCGACCAAGGCCAAGGCTTTTTCTGCCCTGGCCCTGGCCTGGTGGAACGCTCTCCCGCTGGAGATCTGGGCCCTGCGGGACCTGTTACAGTTCCGCAGGGCCTGTAAAACAGAGATGTTCTGCCGGGCCTTTGGCTGAGTGCCAGTGGGTGTCCTCCTTTCTCCATCTAAGACCACCACTTTTTCTGGGACTGCCCTCAGCCATCTGCTATGCCCATATATGGACTCCCAATATTTGTTTAAACAGCCTGCTCCTGGACTATTTTAATGACTTTTAAAAAATTATTATTGATTTTATGGTTTTGTGACTTTTAATGTATTTTTTTAATGTTGTTAGTCGCCCTGAGCCCATCTGTAGGGAGGGCTGGGTATAAATAAATAAATAAATAAATAAATAAATAAATAAATAAATAAATAAATAAATAAATAAATAAATAAATAAATAAATAAATAAATAAATAAATAAATGTAGAAAGAGGTTCCCAAAGTGAAGGAATATCTACTGGAGAACATTTACCGTTCTCCAGCTTACCCTTTGCTTCCTTCACAGAGTTGCATCCTATCATTCTGTTCAGCTAAACGTGGAGCCTTCATGCAGAGGAAGAAGCTTCAATATGGAGGAAGAGCCTCTCCCACTGGAAGAAAGCTCCTACCTGAGCTTGGACAGTGGTGGAAAGTGTTGTCAAGCCATAGCTGACTTATGGTAATCCCTGCTGGGGTTTTCAAGGCAAGAGACTAACAGAGGTGGTTTGCCATTGCCTGCCTCTGCACAGCAACCCTAGTCTTCCTTGGTGGTCCCTCATTCAATTACTAATTAAAGCTGATCCTGCTAAGTTTCTGAGATCTGACAAGATCGGGCTTGTCTGGGTTATCCAGATCAAGGCACCTAAGCCTTAGTTTCTCATTTAGAAAGAGCTGCCACAAAGATACATTAGACAATGATTATACAGTGTTGTGTGAATTAAAAAAATCCTAGATAAATATTAAGCAGTAATATTATGCATAAAAGTATAATGAATATTAGCACATCATGCAAGCCAAGTACTAAGTACTATTCAGTACTATTCATCTCTAGTATATTCAGTACATATAGTGCAATGTGCTAACCCTCAAGGTACAATGGCATTGTGTCGCAAATAACTTTCTACCTCTGTGCTGTTTATTGATCTAAACTTCAGAGCAATCCAGGATAGATGACATGATGGGCAGCCATGGTAGATAAACATGGATTTATAGACTGTTTAAAATAAAAAGTTGTAGACCCTACAGAGTTGTCATTAGCAAGTGCTATATAAATCTGTCTACAAAGGGCTTTCTGTGGCAGTCTATCTTATCAAGGCCTTCTTGGGCAGACTTGATTCAGCCCATTCTTAAAATAATAAACCATAAAGGCTCTAAAAAGAGACTTTCTAGTGGTCTTGGATCACTAGCATAACAAAGCATAATGACCCCTCTGAGGCTATGTCAATCTCCCACGTCAGCTGCTGCCACACTGACACTTACTATATGCTAAAAATAATGGTGAAATTTGTTTTAGAAGTTGGAACAGTGCATGGTAACCACATCGCAAAAGTGAACAACTTGCATGCTTTTGAGAATGCTTTCCTTGTTTGTTTTATCAGTTCACTGCGGTGGGACTAATATATGCTCCCCCCAAGACGTACCTGCCAACATTACCAAACCATATACTAATTTAAAGATGGCAATGTGGTTTAAAACCACACATCACATATGAAAACCACCAATGGTCAGCTGTTTTAAAATTTAGAAAAACACCCAAATAAAATAAAAAGCCTTACCCCTCTCCAAATTTTTGGTTGCAATGGCATTGCAGATTTACACTGTTATGATCCAATTAGGACATTTCAAGGCTTTTCTTAACTTCAGAATGAACAAGCTTTAATTAATAATGGCTTTTAAGAATGTGAAGAGTTTGAACAACCAGATTTAACCAAGTGGCTCAAATGGCTCAATGTGTTACTAATATTCAAGAGAAAAAAAGACAATGAAGCTTGATCTCCACCCCCACCACCCCCGCCCACCCTCTTTCCTCACTCATGCAAAGCACATATGGAGTTACTTTGTGTCTGGAACACGGAAAGGGTAAGGGACCTTTCATACCTAAATATTTAGAAGGGAAGCAATGAGGGGAAGCAAATGAAAATTAACCTATTCTAATGGCCTTGTGGGAAATGACTGGAAAACCATAATAAATCTTGCCTCTTGTCATAACAGAGACAGAGAACAGGACTTGTAAATATGAGCAGGCCTAACCTGCTTCCCTCAGGCACAAACTTGGGCCTGAATACTTACTTCCTTATTTCATATTCCTAAACCATAACATCAAAAAGATTAGTAATAGCCTATAGGGTGGATATACTGATTGTAAAATTCCTTTTCAGATAATAGGCTCTACAAAATCAGGTGTTACTTTGTCATTTCCTGGTGAGGTATGTCCTCTAGGTCTTGCAGTATCCAGTCAAGAACATGGGGAGTATTTCTGCATAAGTAGCAGTATTCCCCCCCCATGCCAATAATGGGAAGTCCACAGCATCACCAAGCTCAGGAAGGTCTAGCAAAACTATGCTCACCTGAGGGCTGAACTCTTTGCATTTCTAGAGTCAGGGAATGGAAGCAGCAGAAAGCAAACTTCTGATCATCCAAACTAGATCTATGCAGACACATTCCCAAATTATGTGTAAAGCATAAAGCTGAGAGAAGTAGATGATTCCTGCCTCCTGTCATTCCTCTAGCCTCTTCTGACAGTGGTTCTTATGACGGCATAAGAAGCTGAGATGGGTAACTTTGCTTCCTTCTCGCTTCTCATTTATTTATGCTATTTATCATCCACCTTTCTCACTGAGATTCAAGGCGAATTACACAGTGTAGGTCAATACAATCAATGGCTGGGACATCCAATAAACATTCAATAAACAATACAAATACTGTAAGATTGCAGAAATTTGAAAATAAGCAGAAATCAGATACAGAAATGAAAATAATGCTGAACCAAAGCATAAGCAAATTGATATGACATATTACATGATGCAGAACTATCCAGTAGGGTACTTATAGCAACAGACAGTACACAGTTGTATAGTCTACAGTCCCTATTCCTTTCCAGCACATCTCTCTGAGCCATTTTCTTACAGCACAGTTCTATTACCTATGTAAAAAAGCTCTCCTGTCCTGAATAATTCAGTTTTTCAGTTTGAGGAAAGTGATGAAACTGGGAGCTTTCCTGATCTCTTCAGGCAGACCATTCCATAAGCTGGGGGCCACCACAGAGAATGCACGTGTATGAGAAGCCACTGATTTTGCCCATGTGCAGGGTGGCACAAACAGAGGGCCCAGAGCAGCAAAGCTGCTGTGGCAGGACATAGAAAGAGAGGGGGTCCTGTAGACATGAGAGTCCAAGGCTAAGAATGGCCTTTGATAGTCAAAACCTTGAACTGAGCCCAGTAAGATGGGTAGCCACTAGCCAATGTAGTGACTGCAGAATGGGAGTAATATGCATGCTTTGCCTAGCTCCTGATAATAATCAAACTATGGCATTCTTTGCACTGATTTCAAGGGAAGACCTATGTTGAGTGCTTTATAGTAGTTTCATCTTAATGTTACCGTGGCATTGATCCAGGTGGCCAGATCAGCTGTGTCTAGGTAGGGGGGGCATCTTTCAGGCTAAACTAAGTTTGGAGAAGGCATTTTTGGCAGCTGCATTAAGTTGTAGCAGTATTGGATCCAATATAACCCCTAGGCTCGTAATCAAGTCTGCAAGGGTCAACTGAAGCGGACCGCGCAATGTCTTTCACTATCTCCGCCTTCATAAGCTGTGTCTAGATTCAGTTTCAGTTTATTCATTTTCAGCCATTTGACTACAGGTGTCAGGTGGTGGCTTAAAGGCCTCTACTGCATCACCAAGGAATTTGGATAGTGAGATATGCAGTTAGGCATCATCCTCATACTGATCCAATTCCAAAGCTATGAAAAATTTCTCCTAAAGGCTTTACTTAGAGGTTGAAGAACATGGGAGATAAGATTGTACCCTGTGAAACCCCACAAGATAGTTCTCATATTGAATCTAAAAAAGGGGTACTTTCTATTTTATAAGTATTGCAACTTAGAATAGTATTTTGACTTGTGTGTGCATATCTACTGAGTAAAAGACTGCAATCTTCAACCCATTTATGAGGAATACCTGTATTTTTCTAGTTTAGTAAAACTAGTACTGCTCATAAAATTAGCTGAATGTGCAAATGTACTCCTGTAGGCTGGGTTCTCCCTGTAGTTTTAGAAGGATGACCATAAGGCAATCCATGGGAGGTTTGTATAGTTTTTCATTGCAGCCTGTTTACTGTGTCTTTATCCACAGTAATATCACAACTTCACAAGCAATCCTAAACAGAGTCACATCCTTCTAAACTCGTTAACTTTAAGGGTGGACTTGGAAAGGTGAAACACATTCAGTCTCTTTTATTCTGATCTTTTAAATCACAGGAAGGTCTATCCAATTCTGAGGAAATTATTTCAGGTAATTGCGACTCACCTCTCCTTCCCTTGGCCATGGCCTCCCATTCTGTGTGTACTTGCTTTGATTCTGTCGTTTCTTTTGCCCTCCATCTGCAAATTTGCACAGCAAAGGCTCTGTTGGGGCTATGAAGGAAAAAAAAAGTCTGCATTAACGGCACCCAAAAAAA